>NC_084960.1:21849047-22169617 GCF_949316205.1 Platichthys flesus
CAGCCCTTGATGAACTGTAGGCCTGATCATCACCTGATCTGAAAGCGGTGTCTCGTGACTTCAGCAGTAGGCAGACCTCTTTGTTCATCCATGGCTTCTGGTTAGGGTTAGTAGTGATACGTTTGAGGGTGGTGACACTGTTGATGTTGGTGTTGATGAAGTCCAGAACGGAATAGGCATAGGAGTTGATGTCCGTGTGGGAGTCCAGTGTGGCCTGAACGGCAAAGGCCCTCCAGTCTGTGTGTTCGAACAGAAGCTGGAGTGCAGTGTCTGCTCCCTCTGGCCACACTTTAACCGTCCTCACTGTGGGTTTCACACGTTTGATGAGAAGTGTGTATATGGGGAGTAGGAACAAAGAGAGGTGGTCAGACTGTCTTAGGTGGGGGAGGGGGACGGCTTTGTAAGCACCAGGCATGCTGGTGTAAATATGGTCCAAAGTCTTGACTCCTCTCATTGCACAGGAGACATGTTGGTGGAATTAGGGGAGTACAGTCTTCAGGCTGGAGTGGTTGAAGTCACCCGCAACAATAAAGGCTGCCTCCGGGTGTGATGTATGATGTTTGCTAATGGCAGCATGCAGTTCTTTCATTGCCAGCTCAGCATTAGCATCAGGGGGATATAGGCTGCAGTCACAACTAGGTTTGGGTACCGAGAACCGGTTCCAATATGGCACCGGTATCAATACAACCGGTACCTACCCGGACCGAAATGCAACGCTGATTTCGGTGCTTCATTTCGGTGCCTGAGCCAATTGTATACTGAGGTCGTCGTTCCTCCTGCCTCCTCACACTTCCACTCTTTCCTGGAGTGACCCTCGGTCTTCAAATGGCTCAGGCACCGAAGTCAGAGTCACGAGTCAGAGTGTGTGTGTTTTGTGTTTATTTGTATTTATTTAAGTATAGTGTAAACTTTTGTTAACAGTTCATATATAATTCATAGTTTTCAGTTAAAAAGTGGTTTGTATTTATTTATATTCATAATCTACTTTAAACAGTTAATATATTTGGCAATAAAAAAGCCTTTCTTAAATTTCATCAACTGCGTTTTGTGAACTTTTTTTAGTACCGATTCAGGCATGTTAAGGCACCGGTATCGTTTTAAAAGTATCGGTTAAGCACCGGTAATGGATAAAAACCAAACGATACCCATCCCTAGTCAAAACAGTAGATGTGAACTCTCTGGGCAGATAGAACGGTCTGAACTTAACCATGATATATTCCAGGTTAGGGGAGCAGTGTTGCACATACCCCCACCTCTGGTCTTACCGGAGTCATCAGCTGTTCTATCCGCCGGAGGAGGTAGCGCCCAATTAGCTCGACGGCGCTATCGGGAACACTGCTGTTGAGCCATGTTTCTGAGAAAATCATGATGTTGCAGTCAATAATCCATTTGTGTGAGGTGATCCGCAGCTGCAGCTAATTTGTTTGCCAGAGACCGAACATTGGCGAGGAAAAGGCTCGGTAGAGATAGTCGGTGAGGAGTTAGCTTTAGCTTAGCCCTTATCCCACCTCTCTTCCCCCGTCTTTGTTTACAATCTCGACGCCGCCTGTGAGCACTTCCAGTCGGCGCCGCCGGTTGGTAGCCTCGGTAGCTCTGACGATCTCGGGAATGAGCCTTGGACCATCGAAAAAGTTGGTTGAAGAACAAGATCCAATGACTAAAAGATCCTGTCGGCTGTAGATGGTATTCGCAGGACTCTTCTGAGTGAACAGACTTGAAACGCGTAGGCAGATAATAACTATTTTGCTAAATCTGGGGAGACGCTGAGCCTTGCGTTGTGCACGTGCCGCCATCTTGTGTTTTTTTCTGTGTCTAATGTTAATTGTAATGAGTCTGCAGAGCTGTCAAACGAAATGATCAACCTCAATGGAGCTCGGGTTTTTAAAGAATTTGTTGTTTATATCGACGGATAATACCAATTAAAATGTAATTGGAAATATATCCTTAGATTTAGCTACAGCAGGTAGACATGTAGAAAATAAGTTTTTTATCAGTGGCATATATTCAGTTATTGAAAAATCGAAGGTTTTAAATTATGGTCTGAGAGAACTGGCGTACGCGGAAGTACTGTTACATGTTCAATTCCGACACCGTACGATAATACAAGGTCAAGTGTGTGGTTACAACAATGAGTAGGTTGGTTTACACACTGACTGAAACCAATTGAGTTTAGTATCGAAATAGATGCTACGCTAAGGCTATCTTTATTATTGTCAACATGAATATTAAAGTCACCAACAATAATAATTGTATTGGTCTTTAGGACTAGGTTTGATAAAAACTCAGGGAATTCCGTTAAATATTCGGTATACGCCCCTGGAGCACGGTAAATTACAGCAAATTTGATTGGCTGTTGGTGTTTCCTGGATAGGCGTGGAAGACTAAAATCATGCCATTCAGTCAGTCGCCTTCACATTTTCAACAGCATTAAACTGCAAACATCAGTGCTGACATGCAGACAAGCAGACAAAATAAGACAACTTTTGAGGTGGCTCAAGCTTCTCTCTGTTTTGCAGTCCCCTAGTAACTTTTTTTGACAGACTGAGGGGCTGAATGATGTTATTAAAAAGCCCAGTGAAGTGTTTATTAGAATCAACCCAGCATCAAGAATAACTTATTCCTGATCTGCTCACAAAGTTTCAGTTAAGACAGACATCGGACTCTGATCTCTGCAACCAACCAGCAGTTTTTCTTGTGGTTGGTTGCAAAGTTGGTCAACTGGCCTTAAGTTACTGGAGGAGGGTGACATGTACAACAGTTTGTAGTCTGTATATGAGTGGTATTTGATTGTGTGGGGAGTATGGCTATATCTTCTATGGTCTGTTACTTCCAATGCCTGCATGTCCTGATTTAGCTCCTAGTAATCAATGGAATCAATAGAACCGATTTGAACCAAGCGGTACCAAAAAATATTAAACATTGTGATAATCAACATCATCACCAACAAATCAAAAGTCTAAACATAAACATTGAATTTATAGATGAACATACTCCTCACAGCAGTCACACAAATGTGATCGACATATTTATTTTCTGAACCTGAATAACTGAATAATGACTAAAAACAATCTGCATACTCCCTGGCATAAAGCAACATATTGGAACCTTTATTCATAGATGATATTTTTATTATGTAAGCTATTTTGTTTAGTGACTTTATTGTTGAGGGTTAATGTGTAGTTCCTGATGTAAGCGGGTTGTTTGTTGGGATCTTATTTTGAAAGGGGGTTTTTAACGGAAGGGGATTCTGTGAGGAGAGTTGTTGTGGAATGTGACGGGGACTAAACTGGTGTGATGTCCCGAGTTCATGACCTTCTCTTGTGTCCTCTTTCGGCTGAGATCGCTCGGCTACCTTATTTTATTCATAAAAGTGGACACATTTAAAGAGAATTTGTCATAAACACTGGGTCAACATTTATTGAACAATGTAAACTTGAGAGGTTCCTATAACTACAAATTATTGTGATGGGTAGAGTGATTTGAGCTGAAGGGGTTTGCAAATTGGGAGGAAAGAGACAGAGAGGAAATATCTGTAACATGTTGTAAAACCTGTCGTGTGTATATATTTTATCAATTTCAAATAAACATAAAGCTAAAAAATACAGAGTTCTAAAACTCCAATGTTCATTTTTCATTACTCACATCCAACAAATGTATTAGTGTCTGCCATTATCACTGTGACAATCCCTTACACGCTGCTCGAGGCTCTTTCTCTGTTGTGTTTAGGATGAGGTCAGAGAGGCAGAGATAAGTCAGTAGGATATGAGCTTCCCCTGAATTCTCCTGATTACTTAGTTTAAGGCCAGCAATACTATCCTGAGGAATCCAATGGTTGGGATTTATTAATTAAATCATTTACTGCATCTAATAACAAAAATACCCCAGACTCTGTGTTTTTCATTTTATTTGGTAGAGTCATTTTTATGACTTCTACTTTGTAAAGAGTGCTTTTACTAAATGCATAAATGGCCATGGAATGTAAAGCTGGAGCATAGCACATGAAGCCAAAATATCTTTTATACGAGATCTGAGAGTCTGTAAAGTGGCAATTAGGGTATAGAGCCATGGTAGCGAGGTCCTGCCGATGGTCTGGACATAAAGTTGGTCTCAGCTATATATGATGATATGACCCCGTTTTCTATAGCATCAAATAACCAACTAACTTCCTAAAATCACAGACACCGCTTTTTGTTATCCATCCTCATACACTGTATAACTGTCCTAATTCAGAGGTGGCCTCCTTCGAAAATTGCATTTGTTGACCGATGGAGTCACAGTGGTGTGACTCATTTGAAGGCTCCCTCTAATAGAGTTAACAAATGTGTCCAACAAAATATGAAACTGGTGGATCCTTATCAAGCCATCCCATCCCAGGATTCATCTGATTCCACAAATGTCTGTCTCAATGTCTTGCTGTCTGTATGTATAATGCATATTCCCTAAACCGTTGATTGTACCTTCACACTCGGTATGCGTGTACCTATCGGTCAAAGGCCATGAAGTTTAGAATTTGGTGCAAGTGAACGTTATATGGAGCTCGGGTTTTTAAAGAACCAGCGACCAGTACACTACTAGTCAGTGGGGCAGGGCAGTGAGCCTTCAGTCTACAGGCCAACTTGAACATGACTACTTCTTCTGATGAACTACACCAGTGGTCAGAAACTTGTTCACCGGCTAAACCTGGCTTTACCTTTGTGGTTGTTGTGGTATGTGTTGACCAACACCTGTGAAGGATGCAGCTCCAGAACTGGGTCACAGCTTTTATATATTCCTCTGATCATTATTTGAATAATAATAATATTTCTAACTTCTCTATTCCTTTCCAGAGTACCTTGAAACATAGCACGGGAAAATGTCTATATCAGTGTGTATCAAGATACTGCAAAAGCATATAACATACCATGTGCTAAAATATTAAAATTGTCCAGTATGTAACTATATTGCTGTTCATATTGGACAATTACAATACAAAACAATCATTTTGAGGGATTCTATTGATTTGACTGTTGAGTAATTGAGTGAATAGTAATAATAGGCTATGTCAAGTTCATGATTACATACACATGCATACACACACACACTTCCCAACAGTGTCTGTGTCTGGTATCATAGAAAAACTCGCCATTTTTCCTGTGAATTACAGACTTAATAAGCAGTTTGAATTATATCTCCAGCCCATGTGACCCACTATGCATTAATTATTGATCACCTGTTTCTATGCAAGAAAGAGATAATTACCTTCTGTAATGTGAACCCTTCATCAATTTTAAACATTTATATTGCTTATCTTTCTGCAGAAGCTTCTGGCTAATTTGTTTTCCAATTACACTAATCGAATTGAGTTCAAGAGTACTCATTCCTTTTGCTTCAATTAGAAAGTAGTGATGATATGCATATTTCACACAGTCCCACAGTACCTTCCTTCTAGCGAGGTGAAATGATGAACATGGCTGGTTTCCCTGCCTTGTTTGATGGTGGACTACAAGTTGAGAAACACAGCCACATAATACAATGTCTGTTTATTCATTAATTTATTTAAATTGCCTAACTACAACCTCTAAAATTATTTAAACAGTACCATATATACCAAAACTGACATGTGACAATAAAACTAAATCAGCGAATTTCAATAAAAAAAGGAAAATATTGCTATAAATTTGTTAACAAATAAAAAGCCACATTGAAGAACACCTTTCATCTGTGACCTCAGAAAATGACTTCAACCTTCACAGTTTCCACATAACAATCAAGTTCCCAAGATAAATTCTCAGCAATAAGGACATCCCCTCCTCAACAGTAACCTGTAGTAGATTTAGATGTCCTTCAGAGGTCACCACCACATCTTTAATATGAATTTACAGGCACTGATATTCACAATACCAGATTATTAGCGGCAGTTTGATCCCCAGTCTGACCCTTGTCTTGCCCAAGGTTGTGTCCTTGGGCAAGATGCTGAACCCTGAATGGCCCCCCATAGAATAACAAGGTGCTGCGAATAGATGCACTGTTTGAATGTATGTTTGAATGGGTGAATATAAAACTGTACTGTAAAGCACTTTAGGTGGTCATCAAGACTAGAAAAGTGCTATATAAATACAAAAACATTTACCAAAACCATTACATGGCCATCTTCCTTTGGGGATAGTTTCACTCAGACGCTGAACAATAGGAAAGAGATGAATTTTTTTTGAGAAAACAAGACTTTATTGATGGTTATTGATTAGTGGAAGAACCATAGTACATGCACATACAGTGAATAGGAAGTCGGAAGCTTTGTTTTGAACCACAACACCTACTGATAGCAGAGCTTGGATAAAGTAGTTGCGTAGTCAGACATTCAGCATAGTGAGGACTAAGAGTCTTCTAGGTTCAGACCGATAGTCCTCACACACAGTACACAGACGATGGTTTGAACCAGCAGAGCCAAAAGGCACAGAGGCTCTCACCTCTGCCTTTTTTATAATGTGATGCATCTGAGAGTTCTCCTATCTAATTTGTCATAAATACAAAAGAGAGATATGTAACAACACCAATAATTGGGAATAGTTGTAAACAGAATGTGGCAGAGGAAATTGCTTATGGGCTTGCTTGCAATGCAGCCATAGCCTAGATCCTATTGCCAATGTAGTGCTTTTAAAATACACTGCAAATTTATGTCATTAACTTTTATTTACATCATAGTCAGTCCACAGATAGTTAATGTCCCATATTTTTTACTTTTGTAATATTCAAACAGTAATTTTCAAAGAGTAAAGTCTGAGTTGTAGAAAATAAACGAGACGATGTCACATTAATATCAACATGAGTGCAAAGAAAATCAGAAACTGCAGAACCGATAAAAAAAAATTTAAGAAAAATTACAACTACAGCACTGATATGTGTCAGTTTCATGTGAAAATTACAATGTGCAAAAATACAGTGGACAAAAAAAGAACACATGAATGAGAGTATCAACACGATTATTTGAAAAGAGTTAATACAAATCAGGGTATGATTTGATAGAACATGAGATCGCTTGTCCTAACAACTGATCATTCATCTAAATCTAAAACATTATACAATTGTGTATTTCATATAAGGGAACATCTTCACTGCACAGTTCAAATATAATACATTGTTGGATTATCATACTTTACCCCCCTGAAATTGTAATTATTAAACAAATAAACAACAAAAACAAAGGAAGAACAAATTTGACAAAATGATAAAATAGACACAGTGGTTTTGGCCACTGCTATATATATTTTTTAAATCTTTCCTGTATTATAAAAACCATCAATTATACCAATGAATATATTGGAAGTTAATATAAAAAACATCTACATCTGGATGGCCAACACTGCTCAGTATGGAAGAGGATTAGTGCCAAAAAACTTCAAACCTTCAAATTCTATGTCACAACTTAGACATCTGTTTTTCACAAGTAGCATGTTTTCATATTAACTTGGCCCTAATTATTTTTCATATCTCAGCATTGGAATAAGAATTAAATGGTTGAACAGTTCAATTGCCATGACAATCTTTTTTTTTTTTTTTTACTTAGCTCATATTCATAAACACACTAGATATGTCCACAAACACCTTTGGCTTGAAGAGATAAAACCTCATTATTAAGTCAACACACCTAAAACATGACTCGAAGCATCCTCTCCCTGACAGGAAGACTGAACCACATGTCTGAGAGCAGCTCTGATTGGTAATAATTGGTATATTTTATGTTCAGCAAGCATGAATTAATTACTCCATTATCTCAGGATAATTGACAAAAACGAAAATGCTTCATTAAATACATTTGTGGCATTTTTGTTTTTCATCATAAGAAGGGGACATATTTTCTGTAGTTATTTAGTAAATACTTGTGCTGTTTACTACATAGATATATATTGCATTCACCAAAGGGAATATGAGCAGGAGACCTCATTTTATAGTCCTGACTTATTGTCTTATAATTCAAATTTAATGCAAATTTCTCATTTCATGGTACAAATCAAAACAGCTCATGTTGTGATTTCAGGCCTCAATAAAAAATTTTTGTGACCATGCAGATGCAAATTACATTCTTTCAGATTAGCCAAAATAAATTAATAGCATGTGGTCGTAGTTTCAAGATTAGAAGATAAAGGGTCATGAATTTTAGATCATGGACAAAAATGATCAACCATTGCTGCTCTCAGCTTCTCGAACTTATCCATTCTGTTCTCAAAAGCTCAGAGAATAACTCTTTGTGCCTTCATGTTTCCAACTCTTCTTAACCTTCTTCCAGACCAAGGTAAGAAAAACTATATTTTCTAAACTGACAGAGGAACTTCCAAAGGAAGCTGAGAGAAGTAAAACAACAAAACTTGACTCGCAAAGTCGCTTAAACACTCTTAGGAAACATAAAAATGTCAAGGGTGACTATGACATATCCTACAGAGTTGGAGCTCTTTACAAGCCCTAAAAATTTGAATTTGATAAATATTCCCACTGGGTCCTAATCGTTACTATAGCAGCTCTCTCTTAGTACCAGGGGAAAAGAAACTCTACAGCTGATAATCTATGTTCGAATCTTTAGAAATTAAACACCCACAATATCAAAATACACAGCACAAAATATCTGAGGTATAAGATGAAAAATATCAACTGTCATTTTATTCGTATTCTTTTATTGTACTTCTCTCTCAGGAGATGATGAAATTATGCACAAACTGCATGTATTGCAATACCCGGGTCTCAGTACACCTTAACTGATAACTCCTTTTGTCTCTCATTCGCTCACACACTCAGACACAAACACACTTTCTTTCTGTCCTGTTGGAAGGTTGATTAGAGGTCGGAGGTGGTGCTAATAGGGTGCGAAGCGACTGTAGCCTCCCCGGTATATACTGGCCTGGAGAGAGGACAGCACCAGCCCCACGTCGTCAGCATGACTCCGAGTTTTGGCATCTGTCAGTGGGGTGAATGCGTTCTGAAACACACCCATACAGGTATGGACAAATACACCAACACACACACAGGCACACACACACACACGGACACCCACACCCACACACACACATACACACACACACGCACACATAGACACAAACAAAGGCATACACAACCAAAACAAAATCCCAAAACACACACATATAAAGACAAAGGCATGTAAACAAGTGCAGACACACACACACACACACACACACACACACACACACACACACACACACACACAAACCCTCATTAGCCCCCCTTAGTCCAGCAAAAACTATTACTAGAGTTTCAACATTACATTACCGTTATTCCTGTGCAAACCCATGGGGGATGAAAAGACCCATGACCGGAGCAACCGTCATGCAGCAAGCACAGCGAGACGCTTCATGCCAGGGGTACATGCCAACAGCTATGTGAAAGAAATCCAGTCAATACAATAGGGGAGGAAACGATAAAATTAAATAAATCAAGTCAAAAGGTGATTTGAAGCAGTGCTAATAAGGGTGGGGTTAATAAGGGAGGGCAAAATTTTGGATGGATCATGCTGATTTTCATTGTATGAAGATAAGGGAGAGGCAGTTGCAGCTTTTAGCAACATTTATTTTAGATATTTTAGAATACGTTATTTGTTTTTGTGAAAATACAAATGAAAAAAACTATTGATAAAAGTTCCAGCTTTGTGTGTTTTGGTGAAACTGCATGTCTTTTTCTTTTTATCATAAATACGAGCCCTGGTCCTTGTGTTTCTCAAGCATTTCAGAGAAGGAGTTAAGCTCTCAAACACTCTCAGTGATATGTGTTTGGCTTGTCATTTAGTCATTGGAGTAATTGTTCTTATTTCATGAATGTTATTAATCTAGAAAATAACCATTTAGTCTAAAGTATTTAGGGTGTAATTCGGGTGAAACTGCCATAAACCAGCTGGGAAAGCTACTGTAGCAGTTACAAGGTAATGTAGTCTTTAGAAAAAAGTTCTGGTTAAGCATCTGAGTGTGTATTCAGTGCATTAGCTTACTGTTGGATTCAAGGACAGCTGAAAGCTGTGTCAGGCAAGAGAAAGATGTAGGAACGTGCTTAATACTTGCAGGAAAGGTTAATTAGTGTCTTTTTGTCGGACCAGTGCAGTTAGAAAAGAACAGATGTCACACCTCATTTCCTTCAACTGTATCCACAATTCCCTCATTCATGTCTCAACTTTACTTCTATTTCACTGAGGACATGAACACAGATCCAGGGAAGAATGTAAATTGACAAACACACTTTACATCCTACCTTGCCTTTGTTTAATCACTCTCAATGTTTACCCTTTAAATAACGTTTAATAACTATCTGCACAAATATTTTAGTCCCCCTCTGGTGAAAATCAAGTTTCTTTGTTAACATGCCCCCCTTGTGCCTTTTTGTGAGATTTGGTCAGACAGGTTTGAAAGATGTATATCAGCATATTTATAGATCCAAGTCAGGAAATATGGTAGGAAGGTGGAGGGTTACATTTAATTCCATTATTTTCTCTGACAACTACTTGAGCATGTGAGTTTGAAAAACAACATTGGACTTTAAAAAACTTGTCCATCATCAGTGTTCAGCGTGGTAATGTAATCAAACAGCTAGGCTTTGTTTATGTTGTATAACCCGTGGTCCTTTTCACCAGCTGTGACTTTAAAACCTTGGCTTGTACTTTAAAATTCTGTAATTTCACCTTACTTCTTCTCCGATATCCCTTAATTGTCTGTAGCCTTACGAGGGGTATCAATGTTCACTATAGAGAAACGATATGGAGCTGGTTGTGCAAAGGAAGGATTCACAGGCAGTCTTAATGTTGCCCAATCAATTGATGTGGCAGCATCGACAAGAATTATTGGTGTTTTGCATTAATATTTAACTAGCCCTTTACATCTTTGATGGAACAGTTTGTTCACTAACCACACTGTGAATGAGCTGACCGATATCTATTCTGTCTGGTTTGTGTTTTATGTGATTTACCATCAAGTTTCAACAATCTTTTCATCCTCTCCACTCTGCTTTCTTACTTGCTTCCTTCTTCCCTTGCCTCCTGCCTGCGGCTGCAGGGATTTAATTATCAAATTGACTAATTATTTCATTACCAGGGAGTGCAGGATGAGGTGGTATCCTCCAAATTAGATATATAATAACTAACATGGACCTGGCTGCCAAGGCATGAAGACATTCATCACCATTTACAGGCAGGATTAATGTGGCATTTGGACTGCTGTTAGCAGCATAGGCAAATTCAATTAAGTTTAAGTGAGGAGATGTCAACGCTGCAGAAAACCATGGTGACTGAAAAAGAGATTTGGGTGGGGGAGGGGGAAAGCAAGGGGGGGAGTTGAAGTGAGATTGTTTGAAGAATTTGGTGAACAGTTGACGAAAATAGTAATCAATGTATGGTTTCTAGTGTAAGAAATGACAGAAATAAAATTGCATTGGGAAAACATTTTTGGATAAACATGAACCATATTTTTATAGTCAGCTTAAAGGGATAGTTCACAAAAAAATGAAAATTCATCATTATTTACCCACCACTATGCTGATGGAGGGTTGGGTCAAGTGTCTGAGTCCATAAACTGCAGGGGTAAACAGTGTTGCAGCCAAATCCAATAATTTAAATAACTGTTAACTCCTTCCTCAAACGTAAAAAAAAAAGTTTTTCGATTTTAATATCGGGGCTTCTGGACACTTGGGTGACACCACACAAGCAGTATGGGGGGATGTTTTTCTGTTGATTTATTGCATCTGAAGAAGGAGTCACCCATTACTTTAATATAGTATTGCTTAGTATTGAGTAGATAACAAGATAATTTTCGTTTTTTTCGGTGAACTATCTCCGTAAGAAATGTAACCAGCATGTATGGTGTATCTGTGAGTATGAGTTTCATTGTGGATAACATGGCCTCTTTTTATCTCTGTGCAGTGTTTAGGTGCAGTTCAAAACCAAGAAAAGCTCAATGTTGCTAAAAGGGTTTAAGGGGGGTCAGATAATGCATCTGTGACCAAGAACCAAGTGTTTCGTTATTGGTCCGGGCATTTAGTTTGGTCATGTTTTGACAATTATATGAAAATAATGCATATTATGTTCGACTGTGTGCACTTTTTGCACTGTGGATGTTTTTACCATTATTTATATTGGAAGGGTTTTCCTTTTTCTTTTTCACTTTCAGCATCAAGGTAGGACAGCAACAACCAAAACCTCTTTCAATTAACAAATGGCATGTAGTAATATATTTAGACGTATAAGATATTAGTTATTAATGAGTCAATCTAATGCTTCAATAGTCGACTAAAACCACTTGATAGAGTAACATAATTTTTCCTTAAATGCATATGTAAATCTGTTTAAATAAAGGAAGAGCACACAGGTAACGTAACACGATCCATATTTGTCCAAAATTTATTGAGGGTATTGTATTGTCATTCTGAGGTGAATACTTTTCTAATTTCACGTTTTGGCTGCTCATAATTTGAATGATTTAACAAAAAGGTGATAAACCCAAATCCCTTTCTAAGTGTCTGCAGGGGCTGAAGGGCAGTGGCTATTTTTCAGTCAACATTAAGACTACTTGTGTAACTTGAATTGGCATTTCATATCCTAAATTTCAAACTTGATTTCAGCTTGTGGCTACAGGATGTGTATGTAAATTTGACGTGTTTATACTTGATTGCAAATGTGAAGTGTATTTGGGAGGATTTGTGTTGAAAAACTGGAATTTGTTTCTAACTTATTCAGATTTTCATAAAATGCTAGTACCAGCCTGAAGGAGAGATTATCCAGGTTGACCTTTTGGGCGCAAGCCAAGGGGCCAGACGAGATTTCCTATTGGATAGTCAAAGAGCGTAGTTAGAATAAGAGCATTAGGCTCGAGATATGATGCTTCTCTGTTGAAAGCTTGTGCCTTGGTAACTGAAAAGAGGCTCAGGACAGTTGTCATGTGTCAATTTTATTCGGTGCAATGTGTATTCTGTCTTGGTCAAGGAACAGTATGTCCATTTCTTAACTCGCAAGGCAGTTTGCTTGTAGCCTTGGAGAAGGCTGCACAACCAGCAATGTCTTGTGGGGGGTTCTTCGAACACACTTGGCTAAGCTCAGAAATGGATCACCACTTTTTGAAGATAATTCTGTTTTGATTTCGTCAGACAATGTCCAGCACAAATGTAAGCGGAGGAGCTTAGGTATTTTCATGAATGTAAGATACAAACATGTGATATATCACACTGCCATGGTGTAAAAGAGATGGTTTCAGTTAATCACTCAATCCCAATCTTACCTGTGGTCATGAGCTTGGATAGTAACCAAAACAATGAGTGCATGGATTCAAGCTACCATGATGTTTTCCCTTAGACTGGATTTCCTAAGATGCGTTCAAGACCTGTCCAACTAGCAGGTTGATTGAATCTTTCCAAGGTCTCTATGGGCAACTTGTTTCTACCACTTGATTGCATGTTTGTTGAGATCTACAATGTCTTTAATAACAAAGTAAAGCATCAGATAGTACTGAATTAAGGTAAGATATTAATTCCCCCCCCCAAAACTATGTTGGTTTCCGAGGCATTTGCTTGGGCTATATTGACTGTGATCATATTTTAATGCTTAATATTATTATTAATATATATTTGCGACATTTTGAAAAAGAGAATTAGGATGCATGATATGAGGAGGAGTTGTGATGGAAAAAATTGATCTGTGCGAGGCATTGGCACGCTTACCATGGCACCAACGCTGTATGTGGCTGCTGGAGTGAGTGTGTGGTTGTAGGGGTCGGCAGTGTATACTCGTCCGTAACTGGGGAAACACATGAGATAATAGAGGATGGTTAATCCAAACACTATGTCCTAGCCATTGAGCAGGTCTTCCAAATTACAAGCCATTAGTTCTGCATTTTAAATCATAAATATTGCACAGAGATACAGGTATGTTACTATTGGAGGTGTTTGTCATAATAATGAGTATTTCATTCAATTATGTATTAACGGTCTGCATCTCCTCATAGCCCATTGCTCCAATTTCATAATATAAGAAGGAATAATTATTACATCATAATAAGTCTCTAATATATTCAGAGGTATTGACTCAAATTATGATTAAGACATTTGTAGCAATTATTCAATTGTTTATACTATAGCCATTGTCCAATGAATCAAATAATAATTTTCTGATGTGATGTCTCGTAAAAGCTTCAAATAAATACAGTGGAAACTGCTAACAGTGATGACCTTCTTTTGTTTTAGCCAAATTGATCACTATACTGTAAGTGGTGGATTACTCCAACCGAATTAGGTAGCTTCTATATGATAATTCCACAACTTGAGGGAAGGTAACAGCGTTTTTTAAGATTAAGTACGATATCACAGTGTGTAGTCCTGTATGTTCTCTCTCTCTTTCTTGCACTCATGCGCAGACACTCGTGTAGACACTCACACAGACACAGCTGACGGCTCTGACCCGCTACAGTTTTAATGTTGATTTGTCTGAAATTAAGCCACATTATCAACACTGATCACCACATAATCACGAATAGTTTTCTTAAATGAGTAAAAAATGTCTTCATAGCTGCTATTCACGCATTAATTCAACTCGTCCTAACTCCACTCCCTCACTTCCTCTCTCTCCCAAATGCCTCGGCAAAGACTTCCCATGAAGCCGATAGTTTGTTCAAGTAGTAGTCAGTACTAGTTTAAGAGCTCTGGTGTACTCACAGTACAACAGACCACATCTGTCCACGCCCAGCTGTGATGTGGGCTCGGGTGTTGGGTAATGTTCAACAGACTCTAATCCTGGTAATCTCTGGAGGCATCAACATGCTATGCAATAGAGGTTAGCTATTTAGATTACAGTTCAAAGTTAGCTTTCAAGTAGTGTGTCAAAAGTATTAAAAACTCATTATCTGTGCTCCATGAAGGTTTTTACCTAATTTAATTACAATTGCAATGTTTCTTCTGTGTACAATAGTTAAAAAAGGGGATAGATCATCTTATGAATATTATTTTCCACAGCAAACATGGCAGTCTGACTAGTAGTTGTATGCAGTGTTGGTCAAGTTACTTCTTAAAAGTAATTAGTTACAGTTACAAATTACTTCTCCCAAAACGTAATTGAGTTAGTAACTCAGTTACCACATTGTTAGAGTAATTAGTTACTCAGCAAAGTAACTGTGGCGTTATTTTTCATGTTTTATAACGCTGTTACGTTCTGTAACATCTTTAACGTCATAGATGTTTATATTAACTGATTGAAGAATAAAAACACTATATACAGTATTTTAGAACATTTGGTATTTATTTGTTTTCATATTGTTTTATGTAACCCAAAATGTGATAAATATGAGGAAGTGACGTCCCAGCAAGGGCTGTCTATCTGAAGGTGTGTGGTTTTTTTGGAGCTGCGGGCTGGCGGTGCGGCCAGAGGTTCGAGTGCCAGAACATCTTATACGACTTGCATGGATTTTTCTCAGCGAACAAGATTATTGCCTGGGAGTCGCGTATCGGATTACTTCAAGGACTGAACATTTTCTGGGCACTGGAAGGGGTGAGAAAGCGTGGACTTGGTTTGATTTGTTTGCGACACTCACCTTGCTCACCTGCAAGCATTTTTGTTTGGGACGTTTTGTTTGGTGATTATATTATGGACCTGGGGGGGAAATATTGATGTGTTGAATGTGTGTAAATAGCGTGTTTATGTTTGCGGGGCCGCCATGGTTTGCGGGCTCGAGCACGGGGATATGTGGGATTGATGTGGGTTTTGTTTAAATACACTTATAATACGCAACCTTTTTGTGTCGAATTCTTTATATTTATATTTATTTAATTAGGGGTTAGACCGATAACAAGGTCATCGGTCCAACCAGGGATCTTTCGTTTATAATAACTTGGTCAGGCCGCGCGCAAGGTACACAGCGGGTCGAGTCCGCCTGTGTCCTTAAAATTAAAAGCGTAGAGCATTTCCCCTGGGGTTTGAACAGGGTGATTTGTTACAACCGCACGCTTCATTCAACCAAATTGTAGTAACGCGCCTCTTTACATTATCAATAACGATAACGGCGTTGTAACAATGACAAAAGTAATTAATTAGATTACTCCGTTACTGAAAAAGAACTCTGTTAGTAACGCCGTTATACTTAAACGCCGTTACTCCCAACACTGGTTGTATGGACCAAAATGTCGAGGCGACCACATTAATTGTCATTTTTATTCCAACTCCTCTGTTCAAAGGACAGACTTAATTAAATAATATCATGGGCTGCAATTAATAAGTCTGGGAAGCAGAGTGAAACCGCTAAAAAAGAGTTAAGAAAGCAGAGGATTTGAAATGTATTTGAATGAACTAGAATACCAAAAAGCTTAATGAAAATGGTTAAATATACAGACAATCAAGGTATCAAAGAATTATAATTGTATACAGTAAAGAAATAGACAGTAAATGGTAATGGTAAATTGTTTTGTATTTATATAGAACTTTTCTAGTCTTGATGACCACTCAAAGCGCTTTACAGTACAGTACAGTTTTACAATCACCCATTCACACAGTGCATCTATTCGCAGCACTTGTTTTATGGGAGGCCATTCGGGGTCAGCATCTTGCCCAAGGACACTTCGACATGCAGATGGGTCAGAACCTTCAGGTTTGAGGACAACCACTTTACCCCTCAGCCACAGTAGCAGTGTGCGTTCTTAGTGAACAACCATTCTGTAGCCAATCTATCCCCCAACCACGCAATGCCCCCTACCCCTTCCTCCCTTCTTTGCCCATTTATGATAAGGGCCAATCAGGGGCCAGGGGCCATAATTGAGCAGCATAGAGGCCCAGTGGTTGAAGCGATTAGAAGTTAATCCCGATTAGTTTTAGACATTGCTATTCACCATGCAAATCCCCCTCCCCCCAACTCAAACACATATACACAACCCCCAAGACCCACGCTCAAACCGCCACCACTTTTGACCTATCTTATCTCACAGTGCAGAGCCCTAACCCCTGTGTGTGTGTGTGTGTGTGTGTGAGAGAGAGATATATATATATATATAAAGAGAGAGAGAGAGAGAGAGAGAGAGAGAGAGAGAGAGAGAGAGAGTCAATGCATCAGTCTGAGGTAGGCTGACAATACAACACAGATTTAAACGAATTTAAGTCAAATGCATTTTTAATGTGACCCAGAAGAGAAAATATAAAAATGAAAAGTATATTTTCCACAGCTCTACAAAATGGTTAGGAACCTGGTGAAATGCATTTTGTCTTAATAGAGAGTGGATATTTAGGGTCAAGGAAACACAAAAAAATGCAGTTACAATAGAAGGCAGCCACACAGGTCAATCAACTATTTAAAGCAAACGGTGAGGAGTGTCTGACCAGACTGTCTGCTGTAGACCGCGAGGCAATTCATAAATAGCTGATGAGTCTCTGTGTTCTGATCAAGTCGTGTCCTATGAGTCTGGGAGCAAGGCAGAGTTTACACTCACACACAGGCCAAGGGCCAGCCCAGCCCCCACTGAACCTCTCACTCATAAACAGATGGTGAAGCAGAGATGAGAGAGTAGAACTCGTAAACTAGGCGGTGAATTGTCAACAGAGGCAACAAAATACAGGATTTCTATGATTGACCCCCAATCACAAAACTTCAATACTAAATGATGAATTATTATGATCAATTACTGCTTCAGGATCAGAGCAGAAGCAGCATCGCTGCTTGGTTGGTGTCCTTTATGGGTGTGTGCCCTCCACACTGCTGTTGACTTGCACTCACTTTACAGGATACAACAAAAAACAACATCACTAATCATATTAGGACATGTAAAGAACTGAAGTTTTCTTTGTGTTTGTTTGATTCGCTCCACAATCTATGAGACATATTTAAACACACCCGCTTGTGTGCATGTGTTAAAAATGGAGATTTGACATAAATTTCAGTGGGAGTAACTTTTAGTGTCACAAAGCAGTTTGTGTAGCTTTTGTTGAGGTCAAGAAAATCGGATGGAAAGGGAGTAAATTATGTTAAGATGGACAAATAAATTACATTGTGCAAAAAAAAGATCCTGCACAAGCAGGGTCACTTAATTCGTGGATTCGAGGAAAAAAAAATTGCTGACTGTTTTTGCATTTGCATTTGTTTGTATTAATCAATCAAATCAATCAATCAAATTTTAAAAGAGAGCCACATGTGAGGGATCCCTCTCCCAGGACAGACAGACGTGCAATAGATGTCAGGTGTAGGAAAACATCATCAAGATTAAAGTTTTTAGCAGCATTGATGAGGGTAAACATTTTGAAGGATAACTTCAATACTATATGTCAAGCAGTCCTGCTCCAATCATAGTCTATGGTCAACAACCAGCAAGATCATGATCCGCCATCCAGATCGGATCCACTATAGTACACAGTCATTGTCCACTAACGCTTATTAGGATCCATCATCAGCCGCCGACCTCGGTCGTGGTCCACCACCATTATATGATGCCAACGCGACACAGGATCCGCCATTACCACTACGATCAGCCCGCACGATATAGAATCCACCATACTGGACTAGTGTGTTTGTATAACACACAAGTCAGGCTGTCTCTAGTAAGGCCACATGAAAGCAGCAGTTGCTGCCTCCCCGTTGTGACCCTCATGGCACAAACGTAACTCACCTGGTGCCGGGGTGACCCTGCACAGATGGGCACCAGAAGGATACACTGGTACACAAGCAAGCCCTCAAATATCCACCAGACAAAGGTTTAGCATCCAAACATTCCCCTTGAAAGCCTTTGCTCAGTGTTTATAGATCTTCAACTAAGAATGAGACATATATAAATGTTTACAGTAAAAATTCCACTTCACTTTCAAATGTTCTATCTTGGAACAATGAAAACAGGTCATGGTAATGAAATTATAGAAATGACCATGCAATATATAATGCAAACAAGTCTACATGTATGGTTCGCATTTCACAACTAACTCAGTAAATCATATGTTTGCATTTGAATTAGAGTTTGAATCATAGGATGCCAGTCAGCTTCAAGGAAGTGCTTTTTTAAGTTGTTGTTTATAACCTAGTAATAGGTTACTTGTGTCATCTAATTTATGTCCATGTGTTTGGAACGTTAGGGGTTTTAATAAGAGGAGGACCACTGGTTTGACCTACTTTGCTGTCTGTTCTCTCTAAAAGCTCTTAGGAGAGGTATACATCTTTTTTCGCTTCTTATCTAGGCTTTCCTTTATATCTCCCTTGGTGAATACAGACATGATCATCATTCATGAGTCAATAGTTCATTTTTATGTGAATCAACTGTGTATATATATATATATATATATATATATACATATACTGTATATACACATATATATATACGAAAAGAGCTGCTCCATTGTCAACAGCCTCCGGACATAGGAAGAAATAGACATATTTTTGCCATCCTGCACTGCTCATTGAAACCAAGTTCACAAAAAGGGAAAGTATAGTGGGAAAAGTGAGGGAGTAAATGATGAATTTGAATCAAAAGGGACAGACATCTACAAGTTATATGCAATTACCAACTAATATCACACCGCAGTGCTTACTTATTTAACACTAATGATTCACAGTGTTATGAATTCATCCATTATTAATACAATGGGGGAAGGCATATGCGAGAGATAAAGCACCATGAAATATCACTTTTTCTAATGTTCAAGAATCATATTTAGGTAGAACTATGACCCTGTACCCAACAGAGACTTTAACAACTGTGACCAGCAGTCCAATGCAGTATTCCTGTAATAAACCCAGTGAAGCTCATAATTTCTTTTCTTATGAGACTTTTTCCATGGTTCAAAACCAGGGTGCCTATGAGCTTGTGAGCCTGTAACCTGATGCTCTTGTGGGGGATATTAAATGTATCTGGTTCTGGTCAGGCAACTGTTATGACTGTATAGTTGAAGCTGACAAAAGTCTGTGGTATGATAAGGTTTGCCAACAAAAACATTTGGATTAAATCAGGGGGGTATGTTGCTTATGGATAAAGGAGAGAAAGAGCAAACATGGTATGTGATATATACTTCAGTCACGGAAAATGTGAACGTGTTATTTATGTGTTGCAAAGTCTGATAAGTGTGTCTTTAATTTATAGCTATTTGTGGTAATGTTGTTTGGGATTATAGATGCATCTGGTGTCCATAAACTTTATGTCCTGCAAATACATTTGTCCGATTTTTGATTTTCAACAGACATCAAACTCGCATTCTCAATGTACTGACCTGGACTACTAAAGTAAACATTATTTTAAAATATATATATATATATATATATATATTTTTAATCAGATTTTATTCATCAAATTATCTTTTTAATTTCTATGACTGTATATGTGCTTACTTTCTGAGTATGAAGCTGGTAGTCCTAGAGCTGCAGGTTAAAGAAGCAGGAGCAGTAACATTTCTTTCTTTCCTGATTCAGGTTTTTGGTATATTAAAATTCCTGCCTCTGCCCTGTGAAACCCCATATAGTTATGGATTGCATAGCAAAGAAATGGATTAGAAAAGGTCACATGTTTCTGATTGTTGTAAAGCTCTTAATGCAGTCAGAAAGTCACTGGTGTTGGAATAACATTAGTTTACTGTTGGTAGGTCATTGTATCCTCTCTTGAACACAAAATATGTTGAAATGAATGATGCCTGACAGTGTGTATCTTACCTGTCATTGAATGCAGCAGCTGTGGCAGCAGTAGGTTGGGTATATCTGTAGGCAGCATAACCACCCTAGTAACACACACACACAAACACAAAGAGATAACAGTCAAAATAAATGATAATGTTTTTGTGTTTGTGTTTAAGGTAATATAATAATAGTCCAGACCTGTTCTGATATGAGTCAGGAGTCACACTCAGCCAAATAACCCTTTTAAATGTGTATTGGAATCATAAGGAAATGTCCTGGAGTTATTGTTATATCATTCATTCAGAAATTGTCTATAAAAACTTACATTCACAGTGTATAAATCTATAAATGTAATCTCATCAGTCAGCACTATGTAATTAACGTAGTGACTATATATATAGTTGATAAACTACTGCAGTGCCAGTTATAAATATGACTGTTTGGAATGGGCTGTTTGCTTGGCCTGTGTTAATGCTCTGGAGCTTACTTCAGAATTATTCTTTCACATTAGTGAGTCCTCCTCAAACGGTTCTCAAAATGTGTGAGTGCTGGATGTTGTGTGCAGAGCCTTATATATGCAGTCTATGGTGCAGATTACCCGGTACCTGGTTTATCTAGGAATTAAGCTGTACACTGACCAAACAAATTCAGTTTTTTTGCACCAATTTCAGTCAATAGTCAATATTTTTCAATATTTTTTTTTTAATTTATTCAGTTCAGATGTGTGTAAGTTTGATTGATTTCCTTAACTGGTGTTATTTTTTCATACACTTCAGGTTGGCTATTTCAGAGATCTGCTAAGCAACACACCCAGCTTCAGACCAAAGTTCACAACATCACAAAATAAAAGCTCTGTAATTCATCTCGAAATAAAGCTTTGCAGCAACAAATGACGTTGATTTCCTAACAAATTGCTAAAGAGCACCTAGTTATCTCCTCCCCCACTACCTGTTGTAAAGCCACTTTAGAAGGGGGGGGGGGGTTGTTATCTTTAGACCATCTTAGAAGCCCACAGGAAGCACCCCGATTTACACACACTCACGTACGCATCTTTGTTTAGTTGTTTTGTTAGTAATTTGTGTTTTTAACTTTATTATATTCATAATAAATGTTTTTCTTTTACAAATGTTCTTTCATTAATGTTGCATAAGTGAATTTTGCCAACCTCTACACTGTCAAGAACTCCATAACATGCACTGAACTATAGTGGCATCTGATTTTGAAGGTGGATCATGATCATGGTGGCTGCTGACCGTGGACTATGATTACAACAAGAATGCTTGATATACATTATTTCTACTCAGATAATCTACTATTACTGACAATAATTCATCAATTAATTTACATTACATTATTCCACAAACTGTTTTATTCTAATCAATGCTGTCAATACCCTTATCTTTCTGATGTTTTCCTTTACACTTGGCATCTATTGCACTTCTGTCCGTCCTGTGAGAAGGATCCCTCATATGTGGCACTCTGAGGTTTCTACGTTCTTTTTACCGTGTTACAATGTTTTGTTAGTAGTTTTTGCTTACTCTTGAGGGTTAAGGACAGATGATGTCACACCTTGTTAAAGCCCTATGAGACAAATTGTGATTTGTGAATATGGGCTATCTCAAATGAAAAGTACGCCATAGTTTCCTGCATTTTTTTTTACAGATGTCTTCATGCTTATGAGCAGTTGCTGTACGTTTTATCAAAGCCCATAATATTTGGAATAAGAAGTAATGTCTGCTTTATATATTAAGGTAAAGCTCAGAATTAGACTTAAATCAAAACATGATCATTTATATTATTTTATTTTTGAAAGTATATGCTTTATGCATGTTTTTTTTTCAAATCTTTATGCTGTAAGTCCTTTTAAACTAATAAGCGCATTTTGTCACTTTGCTTGTGTTGTTTAAGTGCACAGTACGCTTTGCCACTGTGGCTAAGACTTGAATAATATCGCCATCTGAGCTCCCTCTTTTGCATCATGGCTAAATTTGAGTCTTAATATACTTTTTAAAGCATGTTGAGATGTGACCACTTGTATTGGTCTCTCAGTTTTCACTGAGTGACTGGGCTTTATATGGCACATGGCTGTAAACCCCTGCTCTAATTTATCACAAAACGAGAGCCATTTTTCTCCCTCCAAGGCTCGGTGACAACTCCCTCACTTCTCACATCATTTCACATTCCACCCTTCCACGGTCTGTGACTGAGACAGTGTCTGTCCTGACATGAACAATATATTATTACCTCTATAAACTGTGGAGGCGAGCAAGTGATACTTAGAGCGTGTGATGATGGCCCATGGCAGAAAGATGAACAGGTTGTCTCATGTTAGTCACCCGCCGCTGTGGACTGTCACTGACTGAGTGAGTAATGGCAACACTAAGCCACTGTGTGCAGGTGCATGTTTCTAATTCATCAAATGTGATGATTCAGTGTAAGCAAGAGAGACAGAGCAGAACTCTACTTTCTGTCCATCCATTTATCTTCACTGACCCAGTAGTTTTGGTCACAAAGCTGCAGGCCCACACTAATGTGAAGGCACTACCTTCATGCAACCATAAACAAGGCAAAATAGCTCAAAATAGTGTAAAATCTAAAATACTTACCCCTTTTCTATTAAAGAGTAAATCCTTTGACAATCACCAACAAATTGACCTGTTTCTACTAATCTGAGGCAGAAAATACAAAAAGAGTCTGGTAAGGGTCAGTGGTTACCCCCAGTGTTCCAAAGGAAAACCCAATGTGTAATATCTGTGCAGGTAGTGTGTTTCATTGGTAGCCTAAAAGTGCATTATTAAAACAAAAGGAGGGAAGTTTTGAGTTAACATTTTCCTGAGAAAAGAAGAAATTGCAAGAAAAGGCCTGTCTCCAATGTTAGCCTATTTTCATCATCATTTTCCAACAGCCTCTGTTGAGTATGACTGAGCTCATTTAGACTGAATTGACTGAATCCCCGTCATAGGTAGTTCCTGTTCACATAAACATAAACACAGCATCAGGGACTTTTGATCCCTTTGCTAATGAATATTAAGTGTTGTGTCTGCAGCATAGCAATCAATCCCTTTGGAAGGGGCATAGGGGCTAATGGGGAGCCAAGGAGGTCGAACGTTATGGGAGCAACACACACACATTCTGCATCATTAGTCTGAATCTCCCTGAAGCCTCCGCCATGAATGTACTCGTGGCTCTATTGTTCACACTTCTGCCAGGCAGCTTTGTTTAGAAAATTAATATTAAGAAAAATAATCCATTATTGAGTTACTGATGAGTGTGCCACAAAGTGAGCTCAAAGTAACTTATTTTAGTAAATATGACCTAATCTATTCCATGGCTTTATCCTCCTCCGGTTGCATGGTCAGTTATTTCTTTTTTCACATTATTACTAATGTCTCATTATTTAAGCTTTATAGACCCATAGATGTGTAAATATTAACCCACAGAAAGTGTTCAGGTGCATTAGGAGGTATCAGATATATGTATCTAGCATTCAGAATAAAAGTTGAGAGTTTTAATTCTAAAATTTAGTTATTCAAAATATTAATAAAACCAGCACTACGACTGTGCTGCTACACATTTTATCAATGCAACATTATTTCATTTCAATATTAATTAGTTTGAAAACAACATTTAAAAAAAGTAATTTTAATTTGTTCTTGGTTTTGGTCTAATTGTTATTATTATCCATGAACAAATGCTCCTGAGTCACACTGTAATCTGATATTCATTTTCATTATTTTCTGTTCATCATTTATTAGCCTACTGTTTTCTATGGCGGTGTTCTGACAGAGAGGAAGTTTTATCGAGACCTGTAAGCTACACTGCCAGTTATGTTTAATTTTAGGGTTCAGGACATGAGTGCCTGAGTGGATTGGCACACAGTGCACTGGAGACCGAACTTAAAAGATGCTCTCTCTTTATTGAATCTGTATTTATCTTTTTTGGGGGTAAAGTATCAGTTTTCAATTGAATAGTCATCCTTATGGCCCAATGCACATTGACCCTTTCATTTCATTTCCGAAGCGCCGCGCCGCACGCCAAGGAAAGGCCATGCTCCTCCTATTCACCCCGCTGTTAAACCTTTGTGCGGTTCACAAATGCGCCGCGCCAAGTGCACTCGCGCTCTGCACCGATGGTTTCGGCGTCGAGTCTGTCGAGTTCGCTTAATAATGTGCGTGAGACAGACTGTGTACTAATGTTGACATCTTTATTCGGGTCCTCACTTCCGTGTCTGACCCCGCCCCCCACATTCATTGCCTCCTCCTATTGGTCCACAACATACCGACATAGGGGCTTCCTATTAGCTAAACCTACATGCCAATCAACTGTTGTGAATAACATTAAACAATACCACGGTCTATTTTTTTCGCTCGCCGCAAGCGGATCGCAACAACAAGCGGAGAAAGCAGAATATTCGGCGTCCGATGTAAACCAGGCTTTACGTAGTGAAATTGAAGAAGAACATTTGTTATAAGGATTTGAAATGAAACATTTTAGAAATCCAAAAGGTAAATTCATAATTTGTGTGGGTCCGACGCGTCGGTTTAAAATATGGATGTCGACACATTTTCAGCGTCGACGTCATCGACTTATCGCGGCAGCCATAGTCTAATCATCTTCTTAATGGTAATTGTGCATCTGTTTTTTAAATCTTGTGCTATTGGTAGTGCCTGTTGAAGTTTGTAGGCTGTAGTTTCATAGCTGGGGGCAAACAGATCTGCAGACCTTGGTATGAGCAGCTATCTGGTAGGGTTGGAGGCTTGCATTTGCATAAAATCAGGGCAGATACCACAGAGATGGCGGTGAAGCATGCAATGTCATACCAGTAAATAATACTTACATAAATATCTGCACCATAAAATCCATCCTGGTAAACAACACTGCAGAGGATGCAAACACAAACAAACAGAAAAACACAATAAAACAATAACATCCATATTAGTGCATGTTGACATGCAGGCAATGGGCTGGCTACTAACCAACCCCTTCTCCCCAATCCAGTTAACAAGCAAAAGACATAGAAGGGGCGAGGCAAAGGGTAAATAAAGCAGGCACCCCCCTCTGCTATCTGATGCCCAAGTAAGGAGGCTGGAAAGGTACACAAAGACTTTTACATGTATAGAGTCCAATAAGCATTTCCAAATATTTTAAAATCTAAAATAGACAAAAAAAAGCTCAATGACCTTTATAGCATTATGCAAATCACTATAGAGAAATAGCAAAAAATATTTCCCCAGCATATATGGATTCTTGTTTTAATATTCTATTCAATTTGAATAACTATAAAAACTTCCTTTCCTTGACTTTATTTAGTTGTATTTATATTGACACTGAATTTAGTCCTAAGTTATGAACATGTCAAGGTTTGCAGGCCTTTCTTAATGCACAATAATTTACACCTTGTTACATTGTTGTATTGTTACAATATTTCACACATGGGAATGGATTTTGATTCTTCCATTTCATCTTCTGTTCAGTCAGTGAAGAAAATGACTGCTCATCATTTTGTTCATATTAGCACAAAGAGAAAAAGAAAGACTTACTTTATACAAAAAAAAATACAGTAAATCAACTTAACCTTTCTTTTAATACTTTTTGGCTACTCATTCTAATTGTGTTTCTACAGCTTCTTATTTTATATTACTATAATCATATTACAGTTCTGAGCAACTAGTCCTGTGTCACATGACCTTAAGAGCTGTACTGGAAAAAACTCAACTACCTGAGACAGGTTTTAACTAGGTGATCCAGGATTATCAGTGTAAATGTCAGTGTTGCAGGTAACATAAGGGCCCCTGAGCTCAGGTGGTAGTCTAACACTGTATGGTTGTGGTTGACACTGGCCAAATAATGGTAGTCAGCAGCTCTTGATTGTTGCTAAATTATGATTAGTGCAGTGAAGTATGGGACCTGACCTTTGTCCAACTTTGTGAAATCTGTGCTGAACCAAGCTTTACTGTTCTAATGTGTTCTAACAGACAGAAAGTGTGTTGATGTAGGACTGCAACATGCATATCAAGAAACTGCTTGAGATAATGTTCAGTGCTTTTAAAGTAAGCTTCCATAAAAGTTAAGCAATATTTCTGCTAGTAGGGATGAAGCAAAATTATGATGAATGTTTAGGTTTAATAAGGGATCTGTTCTATACGTAAATGTATGTATCTCAAGGCACTAACATAGTGAGGTCGAGACCTTACATATTGTAGAGTAAACAAGCAAGATACTGCTGCGTTTAATTTGAAGAGGGTCTAAGGAGACCAAGCTTCCAGTTTCATTGTCTCTAATACCTGGTAACAACTTAAATGCCAAGGTGGCCCAGAGAGCTGTTTCACTCATTAACATGTGTTCTGTGGGACTGTAGCACAGCTCTATGCACATATTGGCTTATTGACACAATGTTGTGTTAGGCTCCCTCAAAGACATCAGGGAACGCACACACACAAACAAAATGCTATATGTCACGTTCGGAGCCAACTCAATGCCACTTGAGACAAGAAGTTTTAATTAAAATACATCATGATCCACATCAATAATTCACAATCTACTACCACTGTAGCAATTACGTAATGCAGCAGCATTAATGAAAGAACAGTCTGTAGCAAATATCTCTTTTTCAAGATCATGCTCCTAAACTTCTATCTTCGTTATCCTATGTGACAGTTCATTTGCTGCGAGGGATGCTCATAATGTCAGTGTTTCATCAAAGATTCACATATGGAGTGTAGAGTGTACTGTCCTCCCATAAAAAGCGAACCCTTAGGTCGATTGTGCAAGTAGCCAATTACAGGCCAAAGTTAAGCTGTATTGTTCACTGGCATTAGTTGTGTGAAAAGCCCCAAAAATACACTTCTAGTGCCTGAAGTAACTATAATGGGAGCAAATTAGGAAATCAGGCTTTATTACATGCAGTGATATAGTTTGTGAAGAGAGGATGTTGGGGTGGAACGAAGTGTTAGTTAAACTGTTAAGAACAGCTATTTGATTTTCATTCCCAATAATGTTGCTACTTTTAACCCTGATCATGGGATACCTCCCATTTCTGCATGAAGTTGGCCTCACCATATAGCACAACAGTACAAGGTCAAATTGTTAGCCATTGCTCATGATTCCATGCAAAGGTACAAAGGCACATGCCTATTGGATGGGGCGGCTGTGGCTTAGGGGTATAGTAGTCGTCCTACAACCTAAAGGTTGGCAGTTCAATCCCCAGTCTGACCTATCTGCATGCCGAAGTGTCCTTGGGCAAGATGCTGAACCCTGAATGGCCCCCCATAGAATAACCAAGTGCTGCGAATAGATGCACTGTGTGAATGGGTGAAGGTAAAACTGTACTGTAAAGCGCTTTGAGTGCCCATCAAGACTAGAAAAGCGCTATATAAATACAAAACCATTTACCATATTGGTGGACTAAGCATTCTGTGGAAGTTGGGGAGTGCAATGTCATATCAGACGAGACGTGGCATGCATCAATCTACTGACTCTGAGCACAGATACTCAGATTTTTTCATTTGGGAAGGGAAAGACAGGAGATACCAAAGAGGAAGCAAAGACAACAGGACAAGAATGAGAAAGGATGCTCACCCTCCATAAGCTGGCATATGGGGAGGCGGAGCAGCTGCCCTTAACGTGTTGTATACTGTCCTTCCTCGTCCCCGTAGGTGGGCTCCTCTGTACGCTGCTGCTGCACTGGCTGCTGTGAAGGGAAAACCTGGTACTGGAGACAGAGAACAGAAAATTATGCATATTATCTCCTAAAGAGAAATGCATGGCCAGTGCTTTGCTTCTTGCTATTGTATACACCAAGCTCCATATCAAGAGCAAAGAAGAGTAGTTATGGATAGAGTCATTGGTGTGACTTTAAGGGTGGCCAGGGCCACTCGGCCCTAAAATCAAGGTGACAAAAGATGAATAGGAACAATTACCAGCCTCACTCCTCTCCTTGTCTCTCTTTGGGAAACTCTTATCCTTTGGCTCAAACCCTCCATTTTCCATCAGGTCAATGAATGATTCACTGTTTCTATTAGCATTTTATTAGATCTCCTTTTGGAAGAGATGTATAATTAGGGTTGGAAATGACACCTTGATCTCCTTCTCAACCTTCACTCTCCCGAGCTCTCAAATTAAGGTTTGTGTCAGTCGCCCCCCATTAAGATTGATGATAAGTTAATAACAATACCGTGCAATAGCTCCACTCCACTACCACCCTCTCCCCTGTGCTCTCTCTCTCCATTCTTTCTTACTCTTGATTTGTATTCCCCAACTAGAAATAGAAGAACAGTTTGTACCTTCAATCCAAGATTAGAATGCTAATGTCATCTAGAGTTTCACAGTTTTTTGTGATGTATCATTTAACACTACTGACATAACTTACCAAACATAAGCTTCCATTTTTACTTGCTGTTTGCTGCTTATGGCTTAAGTTTAGGCCATTTGACTGTTTTCTTGTGTCCACATAAGTTCAAAACCTTCAAATTGCTGCATGTAGCTACAAAGATAATATCTTCTATGGTAAAATATTTACATTTATAAGGGTGCTTTTCATGTCTGTTGACCACTCAAAGCACTTTATGCTTTATGTTATAATTCAATCATACACACGCACACACACACTCACACACACACAAACACAAACAGTGCTCAGAATCTGTCCAAGGAACAAAAAAAACAGGGTCCTCCTGATTAGTTAATAACCTTCTACCTAATATTCAGATTGCCTTGAACAAAAAATGTAAAACTTGACCCAATATCTTATATCATGGAAATGGTTCCATATTATATAAGCCCAATAGTGGAAATGCTACAACCCTAAAGGTTCCAGTCTTATCGAGCGATATTATGCCATCTGATACAATTTGATTTAAGGTTGCTATTAGTCAATTCACCTCTCCTGGAACCGTCACCTTATCGTGGTGGAGAGGTTTGCGTGTCCCTATGAACCTGAGGGCTGTGTTGTCTGGAGCCTTGTGCTCCTGGTAGGGTCTCTCATGGCAGAGTGGTCTCAGGTGAGGGGCCAGACTAAGAATGGTTCAAAAAAAACAAAAACCTCAATGAATAACGAAAAAAGAGGAGATGTGACCCGGCCCGGAGGAATCCCGGGGCCCCCGTCTGGAGCTAGGCCCAGATGGAGGGCTCGATGGCGAGCGCCTGGTGGCCGGGTTTGCCACGGAGCCCGATCGGGCATAGCCCGAACAAACTACGTGGCACCCCCCCTCTCTTCATCCCATGGGCCCACCACCTGTGGGAAGACCCGTTGGGGTCGGGTGCGCAGCCACATGGGTGGCAGCGAAGGTCAGGGGTCTCGACGGACCAGACCCGGGCGGCAGAAGCTGGCTCTGGGGACGTGGAACGTCACCTCGCTGTGGGGAAAGGAACCGGAGCTTGTGAGGGAGGTGGAGCGCTATCAGTTAGATCTGGTGGGGCTTACCTCCACGCACAGTCTCAGCTCTGGAACTGTACTCCTGGATAAGGGTTGGACTCTATTCTTCTCTGGAGTTGCCGAGGGCGTGAGGAGCCGGGCGGGTGTGGGGATACTCATAAATCCCCGGCTGAGCGCCGCAGTGTTGGAGTTTACCCCGGTAGACGAGAGGGTCGCCTCCCTGCGCCTAAGGGTTGTAGGGGGGAAAACTCTGACTGTTGTTTGTGCGTATGCACCAAACAGCAGCTCAGAGTACTCGGCCTTCTTGGAGACCCTGAATGGAGTCCTGTATGGGGCTCCAGTAGGGGACTCCGTAGTTCTGCTTGGTGACTTCAACGCCCATGTGGGCAACGATGGAGACACCTGGAGAGGCGTGGTGGGGAGGAACGGCCTCCCTGATCTAAACCCGAGCGGTCGTTTGTTATTGGACTTCTGTGCTAGTCATGGATTATCCATAACAAACACCATGTTCGAACCTAAGGGTGCTCATAAGTGTACCTGGTACCAGAGTACCCTAGGCCGAAGATCAATGATCGATTTTGTGATTGTGTCATCTGATCTGAGGCCACATGTTTTGGACACTCGGGTAAAGAGAGGGGCGGAACTGTCAACCGACCACCATCTGGTTGTGAGTTGGATCAGGGAATGGGGGAAATTTCCGGATAGACCTGGTAAGCCCAAACGAGTAGTGCGGGTGAACTGGGAACGTCTGGAGGAGGCCTCCGTCCTAGGTATCTTCAACTCACACCTCCGGCGGAGTTTTTCTGGCATTCCTGTGGAGGTTGGGGGCATTGAGCCGGAGTGGGCGGTGTTCAAAGCCTCCATTGCTGAAGCTGCGGTGGCTAGCTGTGGCCTCAGGGTCTTAGGCTCCTCAAGGGGCGGTAACCCTCGGACACCGTGGTGGACACCGGTGGTCAGGGAAGCCGTCCGATTGAAGAAGGAGGCCTTCCGGGATATGATATCCTGGAGGACTCCGGACTCGGTTGCAGGGTACCGACAGGCCCGAAGGGCTGCAGCTGCTGCCGTGTCGGAGGCTAAGCAGCGGGTGTGGGAGAAGTTCGGAGAGGCCATGGAGAAGGACTTTCGGTCGGCACCAAAGTGTTTCTGGAAGACTATCCGGCACCTCAGGAGGGGGAAACGGGGAACCATCCAAGCTGTGTACAGTAAGGATGGGACTCTGTTGACCTCAACTGAGGAGGTCGTCGGACGTTGGAAGGAACACTTTGAGGAACTCCTGAATCCGAATAACACGCCCTCTATGTTGGAGGCAGAGCTTGAGGTTGATGGTGTTTCGTCGTCAATTTCCCTGGTGGAGGTCACTGAGGTAGTCAAACATCTCCGCAGTGGCAAAGCCCCAGGGATTGATGAGATCCAGCCAGAAATGCTAAAGGCTCTGGGTGTTGAGGGGCTGTCATGGTTGACACGCCTATTCAACATCGCGTGGGAGTCGGGTACAGTGCCAAAGGAGTGGCAAACCGGGGTGGTGGTTCCCCTGTTCAAAAAGGGGGACCAGAGAGTGTGTACCAATTACCGGGGTATCACACTTCTCAGCCTCCCTGGTAAAGTCTATTCCAAGGTGCTGGAAAGGAGGGTTCGGCCGATCGTCGAACCTCAGATTGAAGAGGAACAATGCGGTTTTCGCCCCGGACGTGGAACTACGGACCAGCTCTTCACTCTCGCAAGGATCCTGGAGGGGGCCTGGGAGTATGCCCATCCGGTCCACTTGTGTTTTGTGGATCTGGAGAAGGCGTATGACCGGGTCCCCCGGGAGAAACTGTGGGAGGTGCTGCGGGAGTATGGGGTAAGGGGGTCTCTCCTCAGGGCCATCCAATCTCTGTACTCCCAAAGCGAGAGCTGTGTTCGGGTCCTCGGCAGCCAGTCAGTTTCGTTCTCAGTGGGTGCTGGTCTCCGCCAGGGCTGCGCCTTGTCACCAATCCTGTTTGTGATATACATGGACAGGATATCGAGGCGTAGTCGTGGTGGGGAGGGGTTGCAGTTCGGTGGTCTGAGGATCTCGTCACTGCTTTTTGCGGATGATGTGGTCCTCATTGGATCATCGGCTTGTGACCTTCAGCACTCACTGGATCGGCTGGCGGCCGAGTGTGAAGCGGCTGGGATGAGGATCAGCACCGCTAAATCTGAGGCCATGACTCTTAGCAGGAAACCGATGGATTGCTTACTCCGGGTAGGAAATGAGTCCTTAGCCCAAGTGAAGGAGTTCAAGTACCTCGGGGTCTTGTTCGCGAGTGAGGGTACTATGGAGCGTGAGATTGGCCGGAGAATCGGAGCAGCGGGGGCGGTATTGCGTTCGCTTTACCGCACCGTTGTAACGAAAAGAGAGCTGAGCCGCAAGGCAAAGCTCTCGATCTACCGGTCGATCTTCATTCCTATCCTCACCTATGGTCATGAGGGCTGGGTGATGACCGAAAGGACGAGATCGCGGCCGAGATTAGTTTTCTCAGAAGGGTGGCTGGCGTCTCCCTTAGGGATAGGGTGAGAAGCTCAGTCATCCGTGAGGAACTCGGATTAGAGCCGCTGCTCCTTTACTTAGAAAGGAGTCAGCTGAGGTGGTTCGGGCATCTGGTAAGGATGCCCACTGGGCGCCTCCCTTGGGAGGTTTTCCAAGCACGTCCAGTGGGGAGGAGACCTCGGGGAAGACCCAGGACTAGGTGGAGAGATTATATCTCAACACTGGCCTGGGAACGCCTCGGGATCCCCCCGTCAGAGCTGGTCAATGTGGCCCGGGAAAGGGAAGTCTGGGGCCCCCTGCTTGAGCTGCTCCCCCCGCGACCCGACCCCGGATAAGCGGATGACGATGAGTGAGTGAGTGAGTGAGTGAGTGAGTGATTAGTCAATTCTTCAAAAAGCATTGCTTAACTTCAAACAAGATAAGACCAAGGAATGTCAAGTCGTTTTTTGTGATTTTATGACAGGAAAACACCCTTATGGTTGTATCCATTTTTTTTGTTTTGGCTGGCTCGTCTGATGATCAGCAAGTGGACTAATTGGTGGGAAGATCTATTAAAGATCAGGACATCATGTGGTGATTTGAGCTTTATTAGAAACAATCGTGTCGAACAATGTGATGTTTTATTCCAGGTATGTTCGTGTGGAGGGAGTAACATCTGATACTGAACTAAAAGCAAAGCTGGCAATTCTAAACTTAATAACACAAATACCAATACAGAAAAAGACTGAAAAGTGGACATGCTATGCACATGTGCACATAAACACAAAAACAAGCATTCCCCAATAGTATTTAGGGGAATTGAAAGGTGAGATAAAGGTAAATCAAAACAAAGGCATTTTGTATTTAAAAGAACATGGGGGTGAATTAGGGAATTGAATGTCTGCTGAAAGTGAAAATATTGATTTTAATTGACAAAATGTATTTCATACCTTTTAATGTCCTTGCAAAAATGAACAATAAGATTTTCTTCTCTCTTGTCCTTTACTTTGCTTCATTCCTCCTCCCCTCTAGCACACTCTTGTATCTATCTATGTTCCTCTTATCACAAAATACAGGTACTTTTTTTTAACCATAATGGCCATAGTTAATTACAGGCTGGGGGCTGGGAAGTCGGTTAAGGGTTGGGCAAGGTAAATGGTGGAATGGCCAAGATTGCAGAGAGTCTGTGGGTGGGGACAGTGCAGTGTGTGTATGTTTTGCTGAAGCGATGACAGTTCATTGTTACATTTGTGCAATTCAGCACAGTTCTGCTCTGCTAACAGATTTGCTTGGTTGCATGTTGCTTTGAGGTAAATAGAAAGAAGTGATGAAGGTAAAAATAAAAATCGGGATGGAGTTTAGGAGGACAAATGAAGATGTGGAAAAAACACTGAAGAATGGGGGAAGATAATGACAAAGGGGATTGTGACAAATGGAGAAGGGCATGTCCTCTTACCTGCATAGAATTCTGGGCTGTAGACAGCGCTGACCACTGGATTTAACTTCCAGCCTTAAACAAGAAAGACAGTGGGACAAAGTAACAGACAATACGTAAGAGACAGAGCAGTAATTTATCATGCTTAAGTATATGATCCATATGTTCTGAATGAATTTCGAACTAGAAATGAATCCTGCTAATGAATCCAGACACCAATCTGTCTGTCTGTCCTTCAGTTTTCTTGACAAGCATTGATCTACTTCAAACCTGCTGAGTCTATTACTAAGGACTCAAGGAACTGTTGCGTCAATTGTGATCTGAACAGAATGTTTCTTTTGTGAATTTATAAGAAGAAAACATTACCTCCAATAGGCTAGTTTTCTGATTTTGTGAATAGGACAGGCACATTTTAACAGTGGTGTGTGGTTAGCATAGCCTCAAATATCACTCATCATTCCATCTGAGTTATGTTCATTGCCATTTATGTGTATATATTATGGGTAATCAACAAATGACAACCTCATTTTAATTTCTAAGCTTAAACTGGCTCAGTCGTTTCTTTGGAACAATGTTACATCCTGACTCATTTCACAGGAATGATCACAACAGCTCAGCCAACAAAAGCTTTGAATAGGTAATTGATCAAGATACATTCAAATTAGCTTTCCCAAGATAAGCTTAGACTGAAGAGGGAACTTCATGAAGTAACCTCAACTGCCTTGACCATTAGCACAGTTTTCTATACAAATTTCTAACTTGGGAATATCTAACTGGTGTTGTGCTTCCCTGTGAAACCACAACATTTAGCTGCTGAAGTCATGGCTGAGACAAGGTAAAGTGGGGCTGTGACTTCCAAAAGAATGTATGTTGTAAAAGCCATTCATTTGTGTGCAATAACCACACTTCAACATACACTAGCAACTGAATTTGATTAGTGATTACTGTACATTGTGTGCGGTAGGTGTCAGTCTATGACAAGTTTTCAGCCTGTGTAACACAGTATGAACTAAACTATATATTAAAACATCAGAGGCTTAATTGACATACAGAGGTGAATTTGGGAACATTTGGCTTTCTATGCCCTGTAGCCGGATGGCCAAAGAAGTGTCGTATATAGGAATGTTTTAAGAAACACCAATGCATTTAGAGGTTGAAACACTGTTGTGTAACTTTGGTTTTATGTTAGGGCTCTTTGTCTGGGAAACAGGCTTCTTAAAAAATGTATCATGTTTTCCTCCATCAAGAGGCTTCCAGGAGCAACTACAGAAAAACATCCCCAATATGATGCTGCCACCAGCACTTCCTTTCACTTCTTCATCTCCAATGTATCCTTTTCAAACTCTGGCCTCCTAACCCTAATAAGCTAAATATATATATATATATATTTTTACATACTATAGGTATTGCTGGGTTGTTTTTGTACATCTTCAGACTTTATCCCTTCATCACAAGCCTTGGATGTCTGTGATATTTTGACAGAATTCCATACACTGATTTAACTGAGCTGGAGATGTTCAATCACTTGAAGGTGTTCTTGTTTTCATTCTCTGACTTGAGCTTTTCAATTACTTTTTCCAAGGTTACTTGATTTGCTGGTCATGGTCAAAGGTATTCACCTTTACTGTGAGCAAATATATTTTGTAATTGTCTGTTTATCAGGGACAGGAGTCACCTTCGATTAATTCAATGTTGTAAAACCTTAAAACCTAGTAAATGGTTGAATATTTGTTATTTTATAGTCGCTGTAAACATGGACCTTACCATTTGCATATGGGTTGACTGTCTTCTTATTTGTCATTACTCTGGCTGTTGCATTGTTGACCTACAGCAGGTAAAGAGAGAGCTCCATAAGTTATGATACGTATAAGTCAGTAGTAAATACAGTCATGTTAGAGTAAATCTTCATGCAAAGTTTCCAAGAGATGTAAACAAAGAAAACAGTATAATGTGTCATGGCAAACACCCTAGTCACCCGTGTTTTCGAAATTGCATTCAGAAAACGCTTAAAACACAACCAAATCAAATCAGTTTTCTTTCTCATTTGCATATTTTCTATTTTATGACATTTTCCAGCATGCACTCCCCAATTCTAGAGCCATTTCAATAACATACAGATAAAAGTAAAAAAAAAACTGATGCACTTGGCAAAAATATGTTTTGTAAATGTACAGATGCATGCAGTGGGGAGAAAGAGGAGGGGAAAATACAGAGAAAATGTCAGTGGGCTAATAGATGAGAATATGTCGGGAGCTTTATGCAACGTTCAGTCAACCAATAAAAAATGAGAAGAACTGTTGTGACAAAAGCAACACAAAGCATTCACACTCAGACAAAAGCCTTTCAAATTCATTGCAAAAATAAATCTTAAGTTAAAAATGTCAACCTAATAAAACAGATTAATAAACCAACGACATCAATCAATCAACCAATCAAATCATTAAAAATTCAAACAACAGCAAACAAAAAAATAAGGATGCATTGTCTTCTAAAATAAGACAAAATAAATAAATGGGTTTCCAACAATCTGTGAAGTGCAAACGGATTCATGTCTCAGTCAGTATCGCTCGCACACGCAGCTTTAGGAGAACACTTAGTGAATGGACACACGCTGACGCGCAAGAAAATATGTATGTCAATATACAGCATCAACCCAACCACAATTCAAAAGAAGAAATGTAACGTGAGTTTTAGCATTGCAAACGTTCCAAAGGGAGAGGAAGAGTGAGAGGAAATGCTGGCAGAATGGCTTGCTCGCCCACACTTACCATTCCCAAACCTTTGGCCCCTCCCACTTGTTTGTGTACTGTTACCGCTGTAACTGTGATTGATGGGGCCCTAAACAAGCTACCGTTGGAAAGATGGTGGGGGAGTATGGGATGAAAAAGGGATAAGCAGCATCTTACTCAGGTGGCCAAGAAAGTTTTGCAATCATTCCAGTCCACAAACTCTCTTTCAGCTCTCTGTAAGGCAGAGTTTACCTCCCTGCATATTGTCCAGACAAGTTGTTGTCATCCATCACACTTAGACCAAAATCTCATCCTATGCATTTAACTTTGGATCTGGACAAAGGACTGGAGCTTTTTTTTGACATTTTTACAAATTTCCCAGGAAATAATGCATATTGATCAAGAAAATCTGGAAAATTTAGGTCATTGATATCTATGAGTATTTTCTTAGTGGGCCTTTGGAGTGCCATTCTAGTCGTGTCATATTTTGATGCAACCTGATGCATGGGAAGAATTTGACAAACGTAAAAAAAATATTTTGTAAATCTGCGGTTAAATCCTGGCTTTAATTTTAATGTGAACATATTTGTTCCTGAATAAATCTATACGGTGGGGTGAGTATGTTTCCATCTAACAAAAGCAGGTTGAACTTAACTGGTTTCACGCAAAAGGATTAAAGAAAAAAGAAAGCATGTATGGACAAACAGCTCTGCTCAGATATAGTTTAGCTGCCATTATGAACATTTTATGGGAGTATTGGGTGGTTGGTTGCATTTAGTGGTACCTTGGACTTAACTATTTTACTTGGTCTTGTGGAAGCCTCCTCCTGTAGAGGATGTTTAAGAAGAAGCCTGAACTTTCAAATTCACATTGACCAGAGTTTTTTAGGTTCTCAATAGGGAGCTGATGTGTGTTCTTTGGATCACAATAGCAAATTGTGTTTGATACACTAATGAGCTTTAGTTGGTATGCAACAAGGATGTAAAGGGCTAATGTGGCTCAATACAATTAACTATGAGAATGTGTTGTCAAAGGTCAGGCAAATAAGTGGATAATTGGTCAAATTCAAAAACAGGGAAAGGGCTATCTGCTAGAGCCACAAGATAAACATTTTAGTTTTGGGAAGGAGAATGATTGAGGGAAAGAAGAAGGTCCAGTGAGTAGGAGACTGCGCAAGGTGCTGGGGAAAAACTTCTGTAGTTCCAAATAAAGCAAATAATGCCCCAAAGCTATGTGTAATAAATTCATTTAAAAAAGGAATATATCACTATAGGGCCGTCTGTTTCTCATAAATACCTTGTTTCATTCCTGTGTTCTTAAGGTTAGTACGATTTAGTAATAAGAGGAGGTAGGGAAGTGAGTCGGTACAGGGGTGAAGGTCCATCTATGGACTCACATTGTTGTGGCAAAAATGATGATGGCAGTTTTCCTACAGAATCTTGAGGTCTGGAACTGGTACTGGTGTGGGCTTGTATTGGTACACATTTTTTAATTATCTAGCACTTTTCTAGTCTTGATGACCACTCAAAGTGCTTTACAGTACAATTGGTTGCCATTTACCCATTCATGCACACAGTGCATCTATGGGCAGCACTTTTTCTATGAGGGGAAACTCGGAGTTTAGTATCTTGCCCAAAGATACTCAGAACACACTTGATTGACTACATATCACCATTAGAAATGCCTTAGAGTTGCCCAGAAAGAGCTCGACAGCAGAGATTGGGGCCTTCCTTTGCCTGCTGTTAACTACATTAACCAGGATAAGTGGATGGAGGTGGTACCAGGGAACTACAGCTTTTTTAAGGGTATAATCATACAAATATATTAATTAATATCTGTGGAAACGTTTTTCGAATGGAGCATTGCAAAACCCAAACCCAAGCAAATCCAAACGTGGTGCAAAAAAGCAATTGTTTTAAAGTTTAGGTATTTGGGTGTTAACTTTTTAATGCCTGAACCCATTTTTACATATTGCCAAATCTTCCAAGTCATTTAAAAATATGTAATTCCCTCCTGAAGTGCAGCCCATGTAATAAAGTCCCCATTGTCCAGACATGGTTCTGGACTGTGCAGATTCTACAAAATGGGTTAGGGTTAGTTATAGCTCAGTTATGAGTTATAGATTAGTGATGTCTTGATTTAGTCCATTGATAGGAAGATATCGTAAGAGCCTAATGTAAAGTCGTTCCACAGAGTCTGGTACGTTGTAAACCTTGCATTTTGGTCTCCCTGTGTCTTCTAATTCCTAAGCACTTCATCTGTCCATGGATAAGCAAGATTTCCGGACCGGAACTTAGTTGCTTATTTTTTAAGCATTTATTACATCTTTGTCAATGGGCTGGATAGTGTAGATTTAAAAATGTTAACCTTTGGTAAGGTCCTTCACAGTATAAAATGAATTAAAATAGGAAAATTAAAAAAAAAGTAGACTAACAAAAAATGTAAGTCTCTTACAAACAATAATGATCGACGAGTTCAACATTTACTTGTGTTTTGCTTAATGAAACTGCTAGAAAAAGAAAAGGGAAATGATTAGAATTTGATGTCATGAGAAAGATGGCAAAATGGGACATGGCAGTAGACTTTTCAAACACACACAGACCTCACAGATACCAAAACACATACGCAAAAAAATGTAAAGGGAGAAAGAGACAGGGAAGAAGTCCAGATAAATATTTGAGAACATGCACCTCTATTTTACGACCTTCTACCACGGTGCCGTGTAATTTCTCCCTGGCTCTGTCGGCATCCGCACTGTGCTCGAATGTTACGAATCCAAAACCCTGCATGCCAGACAGAGAGAGGCAAGAACAACATTCACATTATTTTCAAAAAAGTGTATTCAACATTACAGTGAACTGTGGCTTACATCAATAGGAACACAATAAATTGTTCACCTTCTACTTCAGTTTTTACATTCCAATATCCCATAATAGTTCTTAAATATGCACTTAGGTTACATAACCTGATGACCTGTAACTCTAATAAATAATGTAGCTAGCAACTCATTAGCTCTTTATACAGTTAGCGACATATGCACCGCACAATAACACTTCAGCCTTAATAACATGTTTAAAAAATAAATGCTTTCAAGGGGAATATCACAATTGCATTTAAATGTAAAAACACACAGTAAATTGTCTACCTATATTTCATAGTTGAAAAGCATATTCCCTCTAATTAAGTAATTACATAGGAAATTAAATTCAATAAAAGAATTAAGGGACAACAATGTTATTTATGGTTTTGCTTATGGCACTAAGAAAAAAAACTGTTATATTAGGAAGCAAAGAACAATAGCCAAAACTAAAAATACATTAAGATGAAAATGAAAAATCATATAGGAACTTCAGGACTTAATCAATCGATCAAATTTTATTTGTTCACAAATCACAATTTGTCTCACAGGGCTTTAGGAACGTCATCACAGATGAACAACATTCAAGAAGAAGAATGACCTAATGAGGACGTTGTAATAGACCAGTATTGATCAGCCATGAATCTGTGTTGTTAAGGAAATAGAGTGGAAACTTTATTTATATACTTAACTTTGAACATCAACCTACAACATTGTCATCAATACCAGCATCCCTCAATAATGTGTTTTATCACAGTAGGTATCATTGAATGCATTTATCTTGTTGTACTTATGAAAAAGAGGTTGGACAATTGTCCTGATTATATGAGATGTGAAGGACAGTTAAGGGTCCAAAACTAAATTTGATAGGTTTTTAAGAAAATGATCAGAAGTCGCCTCGTAGCTAGAGGATTTGAATCCTGGTTTGGCTGGGGTCATTAGGGCCCGAGCACCGAAATCAGTGTGAGGCCCTATTGAAATTGTAGGCATTATTCTTGTTATTGTAATTAGGGCCCGAGCACCGAAATCGGTGGGAGGCCCTATTGAAATTGAAATGATGATTATTATTATTATTATTATTATTATTATTATTTTTCTCCCGGCCTAATGAATTGGCTTTTTGAGGGCTTTAACATGCTCAAAAAGTTTTAAAAGTTTGCAATAAGTTAGAAAGTCGTGAAAATTTAAGTATTCTGGGGTATTTGGAAGTGAAAATGAAGACAGTTGTATATCATGACCAGATGCACAAAAAAGCCTCAAGGAGCATTATGAAAAACTGAACAGGAAGCCCGCCATTTTTGATTTAGTGGCCATTTTGGGCATATTACATGTTTTTTACTTTGATATACTTCTCGTACAGCTTTCATCGGATCAAATTAAAATTTAGACGCGTGTCATGACAACAAAATGGAGATCTAAAGTTATCAAAGAATTCACTTTTAGACACACCGTCTGACCGTGGCGTGGCATCAAAGTGTGACAAAACGCCATGAAAACACGAGCGTCTGTATCTCAGACATATTTGGTCCAATCGACTCCAAACTAAACATGTAAGACAAGAGTCCCGACCTGAAGACATCAACACAGCAGTCGTGACATAAAATCACAGCGCCCCCTGGTGGCAACAGGAAATGTCTTGTTTTTGGTAGGTGTTATATTTGTATGTACTACTCAGAGAGCTTTCATCAGATCAACTTAAAAATTAGATGAGACTCTACAAAACAAGATGAAGATCTAAAGTTATCAAAATTTAAACTTTTCATCATACCGTGTGACCGTGGTGTGGTCTCAAAGTTCGACTAAACGCCAATATAAGCGAGCTTCTGTAACTTGGACATATTTTGTCCAATCGACTCCAAACTACACATATAAGACAAGAGTCGCAACCGGAAGACATATACCTAGAAATCATGACTTAAAAGCACAGCGCCCCCTGGGGGCATTAGGAAATGTCTTGTTTTGGTCATCTTACTCTTTGATGTATTTCTTCCAAGCCACTTTGCTAAACCATGTCAAACTGTGTGAAATGGGTCTCAAGATGTTGATAATGTAAGCATATCATTACTGTGAATTTTCATCATGCGGATTATTATTGGCATGGCATCAAAGTTCATCAGCTCACCATGACAAACGAAATCAATTTTAACGGAGTTACCATGAACGCATCATGAGACCGCTTTCGTTTTGTTACGTCTCACACTTGGATGTATTTCTCCTCATTCACTTTGCTAAACCATGTCAAACTTTGTCACGTGGGTCTCAAGATATTGATAATGTAGGCATAACATTGCTGTGAGTTTTCATCATGCGGATTATTCATAGCTTTGCAGCAGACTTCTTCAACTCGCCATGACAAACGAAACTCCATTTAACACAGCTTCACGTGAACGCCTCATTAGACCGTGAAATGGCTTGCACTCACATACCCGGTAAATAACACAGTTTGATGTTCTGCTTCTTCTCCTGACGGACACGTTAACGACGTCTGCGCTCCCGTTTCTGTGGTAAGTCACGTAGAGTATTTTATTTACATGTGTTCGGAGTGATTCGCAGGGTGCCTTTGAATCAGGCGTGCTAGCTTAGCAACGCTAATCCGGAAGCTACATACCAGCTGCTAACGGGTTCAATGCGAATGCCAGCTGTTACCGACACATCACCATGAACCCAGGTCCACCAAGCAGATACAAGCGTTAATTTATAAGGATGAATCTGAGAAAGGAGACTGTGTGTTGGCTCAAGGAGCTAGCCCGGAGGCTATTTAGGCTAGCTAAGCTAACTGAAACCTGAGAAACCTGAGTGTTTAACGTCACATCTGCATTGCAAGAGCAGCTGTTCAAAGGAGCATTACGTGTCCTAAAGCTCTTTCTTCAGAGTAGTGTTGTAACGTGTTACAGTGAAAAGTAACCGTGTCTGCCACCTTCACTCTTTAAATCGTTAATCTCAGACAGACTTCACTGAATTCTTTTGTTAAATATGAGTAAATCATAGCCTTGCAACTTTAATAGAACAGACAGTGTCATACAGAATTGTAGGCTAATATGCACTACCTATTTCCTAAGCTGAAATGATTTAACTTTGAAGTAATATTTTATTTTTCCATGTAAAAGTTTGTTAAGCAGTTGACCTGGCACACGTATGACTTTACATATCTGTGTATTTGTGTTCAATGTTCCTCTAGCATGTCCAGCCTGAGAAACAACTTGAATCCAACCAGACTGAACACTGACTCCAGGTACAGACCTGTTTTCATTACTTACAAACAATCAAAGAATTGCACATAATACAAAATGTATTAAATTATAATGCAATACTTTTAATGTGAAATAGCTCCATACTAAACATTCATTGTCATGGCAGTGCACGTTTTAATCCAAAAGCATATTCAAATACATAGTTGAATATCCACAAAAAATAAGAATACACACTTTGTTCATATGTAACTCTTCCTCTACAATTCTTTGATACTTTCATGTTTCCTATCATTTTATTAGGGATGGACGAGCCTGAAGGTCACAGCTGTGATGACCATGTTCTGTCTCTTATGGCAAAGCAGAAATATAAAACACTGGGTTCTTATCTAAAGTGTATCAAATCAGATCTCCACCATGTTGCTGCTGAGGACATCAGGTGCTGCAGTTCTTCATCTATGAAGAGAAAAAACGCACTGTTAAAGAATGTTTTGTGTTGTGTATGAAGCACAACAGATTTCAGATAGAACCGTTGTACTGTGGTCTTGGTTTGTATCCTCATGGTTAAATGTACATACTTTAAGTGCCTTCTGATAAAAGTACTGAAAGAAATACAACATTGTACAAATAGATAAAATGTCTTTCTACCTCATCTGTAATATTCAAGGTGATAATCTCCCACAGAGCTATTGATAACAGACCACATCAAGTCTCTCCACTTCCCTCAGTGTGAAAACATAATTATATAATTAATTTGAGAACTGTTTACAACACTGATGTGTGGAGATTATAATCATATCTAAACTGTCTAATTCACTTTAAAACTCCATGACAGGCTAAATAAACGAGGTGGGAATAGTAATGGTGGATATACCAGCCTGTAACAGAATAATGGTGAAACATAGTTACTATCACATGCAACTTAGATGTGTAGCATCTTGATATTAATGTATTAAAATAAAAAATAACGTCACAACCAAACACACGACTCTGTAGCTAACTTGCTTCAATCTGTTCATTAGACATGTTAAATAAACTGTAATTTTTATCACAATTTTATATTAAAAAAGCCTTGAGCCATGTAAGCATATGATGATAGATAAAGCAATAGGTTTTGTTGTTGTATAGTTTCAAGTAGTGGTGGGAGGTAACGAAGTACAAATACTTCTTTCCTGTACTTAAGTAGATTTTACACATTTCTGTTCTTTACTTGAGTATTTATTTTCCTGACGACTTTTTACTTTTACTTGCTACATTTGAACACATATCTGTACTTTCTACTTCTTACATTCTCTAAACTGTCTCGTTACTTGAGCAGCGGAGGTTGGCGCAACGCGAGCCTGTATGCACGGCGCACCTCTCTCTCTCGCTCACTCGCGTGCCCGCTGCCTCGGGAGATGTGCAGGTCCGGCGGCGTGAGGGGGGAGCGCGAGACCCCCTTCACGCGAGACCCCAGCGTCCGGAGGTTGGTCCGGCTGCCTTGGTTGACCGGGGTCAAGCAGGCTGTACCAGTCATGATCCCTCCGCAGGTTCACCATCAGGAACCCTATTACGAGATTGACTTCCTCTAGAGTCCAGTTTGATCGTCTTCTCGGCGCTCCGACTCTGGTGGGGCCGATCCGAGGACCTCACTAAACCATCCAATGAGGAATAGCGATGTGTGTACAAAGAGGAGGTACTTAATCAACACCAGCACATTCCCCATCCATTTATTCCCTTCATAATGATCCAGGTTCTCCTGCAGGAGCTTGGTTCAGTTCAGTTTTTATTATTCGGTCTAAAATTTGGCAGCAAAACGAAACTGTGTCCAGTGAGTTTTTCCTATTTGTACTAGCAAAGTGCAGCTGTTAACAAAAGAGAAACTATCTTAATTTGTGTGCCTAGAACTTGTTTCCGGTTACTGAGTTATCAGAAGGGGCATTGTGTATACCTCCTGCTACTGATGAAAGGTCCAGGTTTTGTGATATTTACACAATGTTTTAGTGGTTATACTGTGGTTTATTAATGTTCTTAGGCAGACACAAGAGTCACTTGTATATTCTGTTGTGTTGATTCTTTGTTGTCTCTAGAAGTTCAGATGTACTGATCCATTACTATTTGAACCTCAGTATCTAGGGTTCAAAATTTGTAAAATTATAGATTATATGCATAATGCTATAATTTTTCAGTCAGTTAAAATAAATCTTGAGAAACATTTTTGGTATTTTCTCTCTGTATAGACTATAAAAAGCACTTTAGATTTTTAATTTTGGTACTTGTACTTTTGATACTTAAGTAAATTTCAACACAAGATACTTTTAATACTTAAGTACATTTAATATGAGCTAATTTAAGACTTTTACTCAAGTCATTTTCTGATGGGTGACTTTTACTTTTACCAAAGTCACTTTCAAGTAAGATATCTGTACTTTTACTCAAGTATGGCTTTCAAGAACTTTATACACCACTGGTTTTAAGGTTACTTACCTCTAGTTCATAGAGCCACCTGCTGACTACAGGAAGTGAAGCAATAATCCTTGCCGCAGTGCACAAACACAGGCAACGTGGAGACGAGCGCTAGCAAAATGAAAAGACTTGTTTTCATTTCAACCATGTCTGTGTTTCATGGTCTTATACTGACCTCTAGTGGCTTTATATTGCCGGCACACCTACTTGTACCGCAATATTAAGTCACTAGAGGGCAGTGTAGGATCATGGTTTGACCAAGGCACAAATTGTGTCACCTAAGGCAGGGGTAGGCAACCTTTACTATTTCCTCCACTCTTCCCCCAATTTATAGCTGTCTGGTGCCGCACAACATATTTGATAACACAGGTTATAAAGTTATATATATATATATATATATATATATATATAGTCATACAATATATATAAAAACTATAGTTTGTTGCATTTATTAAATAATAGAACGACAATAAAGACAACTGTTGACATTTAACTACTATTTTTACCTGTTACAAAATAGGAAAACACCAAACTCTGACCATGGCGTGGAGTCAAAGTCTGATCCCAGGCCATCAAAACACGAGCGTCTGTATCTTGGACATATTTGGTCCAATCAACTCCAAACTAGACATGTAAGACAAGAGTCGCGACCTGATGACATCTACAAAGACACCATGACTTAAAATCCTAGCGCCACCTGCTGGCTACAGGAAGTGGAGCCTTTATTGTTGCTGCAGAGCTTAAAACGCACGCAAGGCAGAGACGTGCGCTTGGTCATCGATCGTTCTCTCTTTCCCGACCGCAACAGACTTGAAATTGCCTGTGCTCGGGCACCGAAATCGTTGGGAGGCCCTATTGAAATTGAAATGATTATTATTATTATTATTATTATTATTTTTCTCTTGCGTGAATGAATTGGTTTTTTGAGGGCTTTAATGTGCTCAAAAAGTTGTAGGAGTTTGCAGTAAATTCAAAGGCGGCGAAAATGTACGTATTCTGGAGCATTTTGATAAAAAGTGGAAAAATGGCTCAAGAGCGCCACCTACAGAAAAGCCCCTCATTTAGCATTCACAGATCCTCAAAAAAAAAACAAATACTATTGTGTATCATGACTAGATGCACAAAAAAGTCCATCAGTGCATTATGAAAAACGCAACAGGCAGCCCGCCAGTTTGACTTTAGTGGCCATTTTGGTCATATTCCATATTTTTCTTTGATGTACTTGTCGTACAGCTTTCATCAGATCAGCTTAAAATGTAAATGACTGTCATCATAACAATATGGAGATTGAAAGTTACCAACAAAAATCAACTTTTCGTCATACCGTGTGCCTGTGGCATGGCGGCAAAGTGTGATGAAAACGCCATCAAAACACAAGCTTCTGTATCTCAGACATATTTTGTACAATCGAGTCCAAACTAGACACATACGACAAGAGTCGCCCCCAGAAGACATCGGTGCAGAAATTGTGACTTACAAGCACAGCGCCCCCTGGTGGCAACAGGAAATGTCTTGTTTTTGGTACGTTTTATATTTTTATGTACTTCTCGGAGAGCTTTCATCAGATCAACTAAAAATTTAGATGAATGCCATCACAACAAGACAGAGATAAAAAGTTATCAAAGAAACAACTTTCTGACACACCGTCTGACCGTGGCGTGGCATTAAAGTGTGACGAAACGCCATCAAAACTCAAGCTTCTATATCTCTGATATATTTGGTCCCATCGACTCCAAACTAGACATGTAGACAAGAGTTGCGATCTGAAGACATCTGTGCAGAAATTGTGACTTATAATCACAGCGCCCCCTGGTAACAACAGGAAATGTCTTCTTTTAGGTATGTGTTACAGTTTGATTCAGTTTTTTTTTCTCCTGCTTTAATGAATTGGCTTTTTGAGGGCTTTATCATGCTCAAAAAGTTGTAAAAGTTTGCAGTTGGTTAGAAAGTCGTGAAAATGTACGTATTCTGGGGTATTTGGAAATGGGTGTGGCAAAATGGCTCAACAGCGCCACCAACGGAGCTTCCCCTCATTTACGGAGAAGCACCTCATTTAGCATTCACTGATCCTCACGAAATTAAAGACAGTTGTGTAACATCACCAGATGAACAAAAAAGCCTCTTGGAGCATTATGAAAAACGCAACAGGAAGCCCGCCATTTTGGATTTAGTGCTTATTTTAGTCATATTCCATAATTTTTTCTTTGATGTACTTCTCTGAGAGCTTTCATCAGATCAACTAAAAATTTAGATGAGTGCCATCACAACAAGATGGAGATAAAAAGTTATCAAAGAAACAACTTTCTGACACACCGTCTGACCGTGGCATTAAAGTGTGACGAAACGCCATCAAAACACAAGCTTCTATATCTCTGACATATTTGGTCCCATCAACTCCAAACTAGACATGTTAGACAAGAGTTGCAATCTGAAGACATCTGTGCAGAAATTGTGACTTACAATCACAGCGCCCCCTGGTAACAACAGGAAATGTCTTATTTTTGGTATGTGTCACAGTTTGATTCAGTTGTCGTAGGGCCTTCATCAAATCAACGTAAAATTTAGATGCGTGTCTTCAAAACAAGATGAAGATCTAAAGTTGTCAAAATTGTAACTTTCCGTCATACTGTGTGACCGTGGTGTGGCTTAAAAGCTTGATGTGCAAAATGAAAAGACTTGTTTTCCTTTCAACCATGTCTGTGTTTCATGGTCTTATACTGACCTCTAGTGGCTTTATATTGCCGGCACACCTACTTGTACCGCAATATTAAGTCAATAGAGGGCTGTATATGATCATCGTTTGACCAAGGCACAAATTGTGTCACCTAAGGCAGGGGTAGGCAACCTTTACTATTGAAAGAGCCATTTCCTCCACTCTTCCCCCAATTTAAAGCTGTCTGGTGCCGCACAACATATTTGATAACACAGGTTATAAAGTTATATATATATATATATATAGTCATACAATATATATAAAAACTATAGTTTGTTGCATTTATTAAATAATAGAACAACAATAAAGACAACTGTTGACATTTAACTGCTATTTTTACCTGTTACAAAATAGGAAAACACCAAACTCTGACCATGGCGTGGAGTCAAAGTCTGATCACACGTCATCAAAACACGAGCGTCTGTATCTTGGACATATTTGGTCCAATCAACTCCAAACTAGACATGTAAGACAAGAGTCGCGACCTGATGACATCTACAAAGACACCATGACTTAAAATCCTAGCGCCACCTGCTGGCTACAGGAAGTGAAGCGTTTTGTTGTTGCTGCAGAGCTTAAAACGCACGCAAGGCAGAGACATGCGCTTGTTCATCTATCGTTCTCTCTTCCCCGACCGCAACAGACTTGAAATTGCCTGTGCTCGGGACCGTTAGTGCTACAACGTAGTCCTAGTTATTATTATTTTTCACATGTTTAAATGAATTGGCTTTTTGAGGGCTTTAATGTGCTCAAAAAGTTGTAGGAGTTTGCAGTAAATTCGAAGGCGGCGAAAATGTACGTATTCTGGAGTATTTTGAAAAGGGCGTGGCAAAATGGCTCAAGAGCGCCACCTACGGAAAAGCCCCTCATTTAGCATTCACCGATCCTCAAAAAAAACAAAGACTATTGTGTATCATCACTAGATTCACAAACAGTCCATCAGTGCATTATGAATAACGCAACAGGAAGCCCGCCAGTTTGACTTTAGTGGCCATTTTGGTCATATTCCATATTTTTTCTTTTAAGTACTTCTCGTACAGCTTTCATCAAATCAACTTAAAATTTAGACCATCGTCATTACAACAAAATGGAGATCTAAAGTTATTGAAAGATTGAGTTTTTGCAAAACCGTCTGACCATGTCGTGGCGTCAAAGTTTGATGAAACGCCATCAAAACACAAGCATCTGTATCTCGAACATACATGGTCCAATCGATTTCAAACTACACATGTAAGACAAGAGTCCTAGCCTGATGACATCTACACAGAAATTTTGACTTGAAATTACAGCGCCCACTGGTGGCTACAGGAGGTGACATGTTTTATATTTTGATGAACTGCTCCTGGCTGCTTTAAGATAAAACAGCTCAAATGAGCTCAGTCAAGTCATTGGATCAAGGTCAGAATTGTGACATTTCCTCAAATTATGTAAACATTGATGTAGGAGGATCCTTCGCCAAAGGACACAATGTTTTCATAACTCCACTGTGCATTGTCCTATCACTACCAAACTTCTGTCACATGATAAGAGTACAAGCCTGAACAGCTCTATGTGTCAATATTTCCTCAGTGTCATAGCGCCACCTACTGATTCGCCAGTAAACAGGAAGTACTTTGTTAATCCACTCTGAATTATCCAACAGGCTCCAAACTACTGACCTATGATCACAATCCTGATCTGAACAGCTCAATATATAAATATTAGTTCAGGGTCATAGCGCCAACTACTAATCAGTGTGAAAATTAAGTTGTGTTAACATTGTCTAATTGACACAAAATTGCTCACGCTACATCAGAGCGCCTACATGAACAGATCTATATGTCTGTGCGTAAAAATAGTGATGGCGCCACCTACTGGCAACAGGAGGTAAGCTTTGTTTTACAACCAGCATTCGATTTACATACAATTTTCAGTTTGATGTGGAATTGATAGCATGGACCGTAATGAGCAATTAGCAGACAAGGATCAACATCACGTGAAGGAAGCAGGAAGTGAAGTGTTTATCTTTCCGCAGTGCGCAAAACGAATGCAATGCGGAGACGTGCGCTTGGTCATCGATCGCTCTCTGCACCGACCGCTACAGGCTTCAACGTGCGGGTGCTCGGGCCCGCAAGTGCTACAACGTAGCCCTAGTTCTGTGTTGAGTTTGCACCCTGTCCTGTGCTCATACACATCACCTGTTATAGTTCAAATTAAATAATGATAATAATTCCTCTGCCTAATATAATCAAGGGATGGGAGGAATACCTGAACAAACTGACAAAGATAATATTTACCACCACTACTTTTTCAAAATGTAACTACTACTTTAGCCATGGAAAATGCCTTTCTGCTCCCACAACTATCTCACACAATATCAAATCCACAATAATTTACACATAAGTTCTGCAAAAGTGCTGAACACCACAGACTACAGCTTACCCAAGAAGATAACGAAATTGCTAAAGTGCAAAGACCCGCGTGAACATCTGTGATTTCCAGGGCGTACAAACAACCTGGAGTTTAAATGGATGTAAACTGATGAATGGATTCCGTCTTTGTTTTTACTTTAGCTTTTTAACATAACCACCAGGTCAGTTTATTTTGTTATCCCATTTGCTTACGTTTGTGATGGTTAATTCCAACTTTTTGAGGTTGACAGTTCAGGTCCTATTCATGTTAGGCAAGTACTACTACTAATGCTGCCTCAGCTGTACTGCAGGCTGTGGCGACCACACTCCAGTACATAACCTTCTAGCAGGCAGGAGCTAGTCATGCAACTCCGGTGGCGGCACGGTAGTAGGACATCTGTGTCCGACTGTCGTCTTCTTCAAGGGGAGACAGACACTGTTACTGCTGTGGCTGATTCTAGCCATTGAACCTGTATTTTGTGTAAATACAAAGGGTGATTTTGCCAGCGGTCAATGCAAATGTTTGTGGTGGCTAATTCCAACTTGTTGAGATCAGTGGTTTGCCTTGTTAATGCGCATGCATGACTCTTATGTGTGGCGCTTCTGAAGGAGCATTGTAGGACGGAGTGTGTTTGTTTTGATCTTAAGTTCAAATACCAGTTCAAGAATTGCTTGCCTCACCTTAAAGCTTATACAATATAGGAGAGCTGAAAACAGTTAATACAAAATCTAAAAAAGATAAATAATTAAAAAGTATCATGTACCTTGGAACCGCGCTCGTTGAAGATGATTTCCACATCTAAGATTTTTCCCAATTGCTGTAGAGAGACAAGCAAAACATTAATGCTGGATCAATTATAGTTTTGAATATCATATTCCTGTTTCTGTATGCGCATCAGATATATGCGCATCAGATATACGATACTTACACCGAACATTTGCCTGAGATCTGGGTCTCTGAACCTGAAAGGGATGTTGGAGACATGAAGTCTCTTGGGTTGGGCCTTGTTATCTGTGTTTTCAGGTACAGACTGTGTTGGTGGCAGACCGTCCGTATGAGCGGCATCATCTGTCTGCTGGAAAAGACAGAAGAAAGGAAACAAAGGAAAGATGCAGAAAAGCCCTTCAAGCATCTATGATCACATTATAATACCTCCTTATAGTTTTCTTGACAATAAAAGCAGGAGTATATTTTCTGTATATCTGGTTATTTAAGATTTTGTGTTCTGGATTCGCTAGAATTCAGAACACTTCCCTAGTAGGATTCCGTCTATGCAGAAGTTCCATTGTAGAGACATGGATGATTTCTAGAGGTGGAAACCACAAACCACTTTATTGATTCAAATCATGTAATTCAGTTCAAATATTTCATTGCCTCAAACACATTTCAATATGAATGTTTGCAGGAAGGACCTGTATCTTCATAGTTCATCACGCGCTTATACCCAAATGATGGCTGTGTAGAAAGCAATGTCTTTCCAAAAGAATGCCAAGTGCTGATAGGACCAAAGACAGAGCCCCTCCCTCCCTTTTGTAGTCTGTTAGCTCAGCCCCCGTCAGTGGACAATGGTGGTCAGTGGAGTTTCCAGTAGTCTGCATTTATGACCTGACAGCTAGGGCACTAAAAGAAACGTAAAGTAAACACATCATGGAACAGTTGTATTTACTCAGAACTAAGCTGTTAAATCAATCATATTCACTGGTAACCTCACAATAGTCAGTGTGTGCTGACCAGTGTGTGCACAAATCATGTGTCTATGTGAATGAGCAGCCTGATTACAACATAGAAATGATATTATCAAATCCAGGGAACTCATTTATAACTGCTGCGTACGCGGGGCCTGAAACTTGCGTATGCCATTTACCAGGCAATCTTTGGGATCTATAAAAACAAACTTGACAGGAGAATGTGCCCACTTCAATGCTAACTCTCGCTCATGTGTGCGTACATTCTGGAGACGGAAAAATTACGATGCAGATGTGAGGAGGTGAACTGAAGCAGATTATTGATCCATTTTATCAATAACATTAAAACCAACAGCGTTATTTGTGCCAGCTTGACAAAACAGTTCCATAATAACGTTCATTTAAAAAAGATATAAAACAACTTCAACCATATTTGGTTCAGATTCCATTAAACAGTGGAGTTGCAGAGCAAAGTCATTAATAGTTTTTTTAATAATATCTTCTAACACTGTGAATCATCAAGGACGAGTGTGTGTAAAATCTCTGCAGTGAACGTTACTGTGCCAACAGGCGCACAGAAAAACTATTCCAAAAAATATCCCAGAGTGGATGTTATTATCCCACATGTGAAGTAATCTGTTCGATCTGCTTTTAATATATATATATTAATTAGTGCTGTCAATTAAACGCGTTATTAACGGCGTTAACGCAAACCCATTTAAAAAAAATTTTTACGCGAGATTAACATGGAGCTGCCAACCCTCACATTTTCGCCGTGTGACACATGCTTTTGATTGGTGGTTGACTTAGTCACAAAAATTTTTAAAAACATCATCATATCAGGCAGTCATGAAGTACCAGGAGCGGGCGAGACTGTGTGTGTGTGTGTGTGTGTGTGTGTGTGTGTGTGTGTGTCCTCCCAGATAGCGTAGCGGTCCAGGGGCTCCGAGAGGCCTGACTGCTATGTTCACAGCAAGCTTGAAAAAATGAAAATATTAAGCCATGGTTTAACTGCACTATATGCTGAGTCCTTGTTTACCTGAAATGTGCACTTTAGTCATTTAGTTTTGTACCGCCCCGTTTGGCAATGGTGTTTTTCAATGAAATAAAACACATTTGCATTAAGCGCGCCATTCACTTTTTCATGTTGATAAGAGCATTAAAACCCAGAAAATTAATGAAGCGACATTTAAAATTGATAGAAATTTGCGATTAAACACGATAATTTTGAGTTAACTATGACATAAATGCGATTATTCACGATTAAATATTTTAATCGTCTGACAGCACTAATATTTATATATATTTATTGGAGCTGTGCAAAATAACGCGTTAACGCGTCATGATTAAGTTACAGGATTAATTCGTTGTTTTTTTTAAGGCATGTGCACAAGGACCTTCCAATATACCCACAATTCCGACCACTCTGCACTAGTCGCCGCTCTAATGCAGTCAGGCTGTCAGGCTTCAATCAAATAAACAGCATGGATAATTCTGATGAACCTGAGAACCTTCTGGACGGGAAGATCGTGTTCCAAAAAAACTAAGATCGAACATTCATCTAAACCAAGGTGATATGTACACTCTGTGGGAAGACGTTATCGTTTCACAGTAGTAATAAAAGCCTAAAATACCACTGTAACGCGAAGCATGCGCGGGGCGTTCAAGTGCAATGCGCCAAACCAGCTTCACTCGCAGGACACATTGTGCAAAAGAAGCGGTCAGCTTTACTGTCAGAGAATTTGAACAAGTTAGTTTGCCTCACCAACTGGCTAAAGAACGACTAGCTAAGAGGACCTTTAGAGGCATTAGATTGTGTCATGGTGTGGTTAATGGTTGTTTGACAAAAAATATAAAAAAATTCAATCATCCTAAAAAAAATAATGGCTAAGAAGCTCAAATAATTTCTGTTTGATTTAAAAAGAAAAGAAAAAAGTTTTATTCAACCATACAATGTCTAAGAAGCCCGAATTCTGTTTAGGATGAAGATTATAATAATGTTGTATATGGAATATCAAAGAGAACTGCTAAAGAACTGCAGCACCATTGTTTTGTTTATTTATGATTATTAAAAGAAAACATGTTAAATATATATATCCGTCTTTTGTCATAAATTGTTTGTTTTCACAAAAATATACAGAGAAATCGGTAATGTGATTAATCATGATTAATCCATAGAAACCTGTGATTAATTTGATTTAAATTTTTAATCATTTCACAGCCCTAATATTTATATATGAATACTACCCAGACACTGAAGGGTATAGAGGAAAGAGATGTTCAGTGATCACATAGATTTTTGGTCCCATGATGATGACTATTCAGCTGATAAAGATTCTATAGATCTGGGATCTTGGATCTTTTTGCTGAGCTGAGTCCAGTATTATACAGACTGACCCAGTACAAACACATGTTCTCATCACTCTGGTTTATCAGCCTACTTGTACAGGTTTGTGTGAGGTATGATTCACACTGTAAAATATTAATATCTCTATGTAGTGCCTCTTTTAATCATCTAATAAATATAATTATGATAAATTCTATAGAATGTGGATAGTGCAGTTCAATAAAAATATGTACAGGTGAACAAGTTCGCTCACATTCTGACAGTGACAAGCAACATTTCTCTGGCTCCACATTTGAATTTGATCTTTTTTTATTTCAGTCACCGTTCTTTTCTATCGTCCTCACTCTCACTCACTCACAATATGTCTTTCTTCACCTCCACCTCACAAACAATGACCTTGATGTCAGTATCAGAGAGTTGTGCTTGTTCTTTTCATCGCTTGATGCCATGACTCAAACCCGTTGGTCAGCAGGATAATTTTATATGCATGGGGTGCTTTGCATTGAACAGTTATGGTTGAATGTGGTCGTGTAGAGGGCGGGATATGAGGCAGTTCCACGTATGCAGGTTTCCAGGTGGACTGTGATTTATAAAGGGAAATTTCTTTCAGCTGTATGCATGCACGGTTTTACAAATCACAATCTTTTTTTGTGTACACCATTTTTAGTTCTATAAATGAGGCCTCTGGGCATTAAACTGTCTCCAAAAGCTGAGCATCTTGACAACAGTCCCTTTAAATGATAATGGTTACAATCCTGAATCCGATCACCGCAAAGTTCCACTGCCTGGTCTGAGTCCTGCCTGCATAAAATGCAGGTGTATGTTAAAGGTGGGGCAGGGTGATAGGTTGCCAAACCATTTCCGGACAGTTCTCACATTAATCACTCACCGAATAACTTTATTATGAGACAGTATTAAAAATAATCCATGTGGCCCATGAATTAGTAGCTACAAGTTATATATGGTTCATGAGACAAACAATTAAACAACTCAAAACCTGAAGGAATTCTGCAAACACCCAAACATGATGGATGCTCCTGCACTCGACAGGGTCACAGCAGCAGTCTGTGTTTGTCTTTCAGCCCTCAGTGTGAGTGAGATCAATGGCTGTTAAACACAAGGGAGGATTCAACAGTCTCCTGTTATTCTGTGTGTGCTTATGTGTGTGTCTGTTTGTGTGTGAGTGTTACACAAAGTGTTGAAGTGTCCTTGGACGGCATCAGAGCTGCTTTTTCAAAACATAGGGTTATTTAAAGAAAAACTCTTGCTGGTTTGTTAATATTGTGATGGCACAATGATATTAGAGAGGCTATAATTCAATGGACTGAAAAAAAAAAGGCACGAAATGTTAGCAAGGAAGCTGCCATAAGCATGTGTAAGAGGACCAGAAATAATGTTTTCTACTCTTCCCTGCTCCTTCTCTCTTTCTCTTGCTCACATGATTACCAGGCTCCAAGTCAGATAAAAATACAACCTGCTGTTTGTGTGTATATGTGTGTATTTATGTGGGTGTGTGAGCTCGAGAAAAAACTGCATACAGACGACAGACTGTGTGTCTTCCATGCAAGGCCGAGGTATACAGGGGCACATACGGAGAGAAGTGTACAAACACAATGACAGCCATCTGTACATGGCTCCATGTCAGTGGTGACATCCACCTACAGTCGAAGTAAATAAATAAAACAATCAGTGACACAAAGCATCACATCGCTTTTGGCATCAGGAACCGATATGTGAGTTGAGGCGAGGCTGACTGTGTAGTGGTTTTCCGAGATTCTGGAAATGTTGCTAACATTCGTGTTCCCAGAGAATGAGAGAAGACAATTCAATGTAACCTGAAGAGATAATGGTAAAAAAGGCTATTGGAAAACATTTCATGTTTAGAATTTTATCAGAATTGAATTATACTTTATTCTAGAAAGAGAAAGAAACCAGAATCATTGCTTCACAGTTGTTTCCTTTCACCAACCTATCAAATTACAAGGAAAGACAAAGATTTTTATATTTCATTATACTTAGCATATGAATTATTGTGTTTTGAGCTAACAGTAATCTTGACATTTGACCACCAAATTTCATATTAGTTGATCTTTAAGTTCAACTGAATATTTGTGCCAGATGTTACAGAACATTCTGTGGGCATGCCTGATGATAACACAAACACAATAATGGTATGGACTTACCTACTCTATGGCCTGATCTACTAAGCTCCCAAATAAAGAGTGATAAATTGCATGTGCATTATAACAGATTGTATTTTTGGCTGGTCGGCGTTTACCGAGTGATCTCCTAAAAATAATTGCAACAGTTGCAAACACGGTAGAAGCAATAGAATTTAAATGAGTGTTTTGTGTGTGTTACTGGTTTCTGCCATGGAGAATTACGGGGCGTGGTGGGATTACAAGTGCAAAGCGAAATTTAATGCCATGGAATTGGAGATGTTATTGGAAGAGGCAAACAAACATGTTGTTGAGCTACAGCAAAGAAATATTAATATAACTCAAAGAAACACAATATGGGAGAGAATCTGTGGGTAAAACAAAAAGAACGACCGATGAAATCAAGAGAAGATGGCGGCAAGACAAGCGGCAATTACGAAAAAGAAAACCCAAAGATAAACCCCTCTTGCATGTAATGCGGTTTAGTTACTAAAGGTTTGCGCCTACTAACGTTAGGTCGATCAGGCCCTAAGAATTTATCATTTAGAAATGTGTATAATAATTAGGGGAGAGCGGGGTAATGTGGGACATCGGATTATGTGAGATACCCCCTGTATCTAGGCAACTGAACACATTTGTGGTCATTTGACCATTATGTTTTCAACCCCTCCCATTCCCCCCTTGCCATGAAGTTGGTCCTGGTGCTGTGGAAAGTATGTTTTTTCACAAATTTTTTTTTCAGTTTTTTGCATGTATAAGTACATTTTCTTGCTTTGAACATAATCAACTGTCATACATGTTGGTGAACTTCCAACATATAAAACCATGTGATTGATGCTAGCTGAAGATTAGCCTGAATTGCTAAGAGACTAATTAGCCTGAAATTCTAAAACGGTGGCTGTGGGGTAAAGTGAGACATGAAGCACAAGTTAAGTTTAGTCTTAAACATATTCTAATGTTATATTACATTATATATGTTTTATTTGTAATGTCATAAACGTTGTAGAAAAGCCATCATGCCAAGAAACTATACACCAGGAAGACAACCTGAGGCCAAACACCCCTCGAAGAAATAGAGAGTGCAGCCGCTGAGGTCATGCAAGGAAAGAAGTCCTTAAGAAAAGCTGGAAGGGATAGAAATATTGATAAGACAACCCTCAAAAGATTCATAAAGAAAAAAGAGAAAGGGAAAGTAAAATCAGTATCCTGGGGTGCAGTAGCTGAGGCAAAGAGAATATTCACAGATGAGATGGAGGAGGAGCTTACCAAACACTTGAAACAACTAGCTGACCAGTTCCATGGCCTTGCTCCAGTTAAGTGCAGTGAACTGGCATTTGAATACGCAGAAAAAAACAATATCCCTGTCACTGCCAATTGGACAGAGAAACAATGTGCAGGTAAGCTAGGGTGTGCAAGAGATCACATGAATCATAATAATCATAAATGTGCTCAATTGAACAATCCCAATGATTCTGTTACTGGTCCAATATTAGTTGTTGTCAATCCCGTAGCTGGGGTAAAGTGGGACACAATACAACTTTTTTTTAAACCATATCATATTTTCACTGCCCTTTGTCCTGAAGACATTCTGATCATTTCCATTTCTAGAAAACATCCTGAATTAATGTGAAATGTGTACATTTTACTGATAAATAATTTTAGCTCGCCTAGAGGGGAGCAAATGTAAAAAATGTCCCACATTACCCCGCTCTCCCCTACCCTATGCACAAGCAGTGTTTGTGTGTTTGTTCCAAACACATTAATGGAAGATATCTCGTATTATATTTCATATATAATGTGATAAGTTACGTTAGAAAGAAATCACAATGAGGTCAGAAAATGACGTAATGCATTGTTCAAAAACGCTTTTTTCCAGGCCTTACCCAACCTACAGCAATATAGTCACAACCTGAAGCATTTATATACATTTATAAACTACTTATATGCAAGAATTGATGACATCAAGAATTGACTTGACGGAAATTTAAATACTTTAAATAATAGATATACTTTTATAATATAATACAATTAAACTATTTAAGTAGATAATACGTCTGATGTTTACTCCCAAACTAGCCAATGACGGGTTTGAGGAATGTCTTGAAGTTATGTTTGACCAGAACATGTCATTTGACAATGTCCAGGTCACAAAATAAGTCTCTATAGGTCAGCCTTCTTTCACCTGCACAATATTGTGACATAGAAAGGATTCTTAAAATTCAAATCATACGGCTCTCATACAATGCCCTTACAATTCAAGCCATGCCAGCTCATAAGACTGTATTGTCCAAATAGATCATTTTGTTCCCAAAACACAGGCTCTCCTGTGGTTCCAATAATCTGTAAGAGTAGAATGGGAGGTAGAGCTTTCAGCTACCAAGTCCCTCTCCTTAGGAACCAGCTCCGACTCTGGGTTCGGGAAGCAGACACTATCTCTACATAAGGTTAAACTTAAAACGTTCCTTTTTGATAAAGCCTGTATTTAGGGCTGGGTCAGGTGAGTCCTGAACCATCCCTTAGTTATGGTGAAATAGGTCTAGACTACTGAGGGAACTCCCATCATGCACTGAGCCCTTTCTCCCTCTCTCTGCTCTCTCTCGGTTCCTGACCCCCCCCCCCCCCCCTTCTCTCCCGTCTTTTTCACCCATCTCTCCATTCTTTCCCATTTTCCATACCCCAACCATTCAAGGCAGATGGTTGGGGTATTAGTCTGAATCTGCTACAGGTTTCTTCCCGTTTAAAATTATTTTGTATTTCTCCAGAGTCGCTAACTCTTGGATGTCCTTATAATTTTTTAACATTTTGACCTTAGTAGGTTATGTTCCTTGAGATAGTTGTGATTTGGTGCTATACAACTACAATTGTATTGAATTGAATATATGATGTACTTTAACATACAGTACCGCACACATGATATTCTTCTTGATTGGAAGATTCAAATATCTGTTTTCTCGTTCTTAACCCCCTACTTCTCTCAAAAAACACAATGTGGGGGTTAACGGTCAGGGAAAACGAGGCTGACGTAGTTCTATAAACACTGGCCAGATGAGGTCCTCCTTCCAGCACACACATGCTGCTGAGAAATGACAGAGTGCTGCCTATTTCCACCCTCAGGCACAAAACATTGAAGCTGTAAACTGTATACAATAGTATTTTGCCTTTTACTAAAAAAAGTATCTGAAATGTGACACAGTATTTGTCTATAAAAGCAATGTAGCATTAACTAGTTCAATAACATCATGAGAACTACCATGGCCTCGCAGCTGCTGTCGTGCAAATATGGAGCAGAATATCAAAGGTTGTGGTCCTGGCTGATCCTGCCAGTAGCATATGCTTGTCTCAAAGATTAGGCCATGCAAGTCTAAGTACAAATGGCCGGTACAGTGAAACTGTAAATTACTCATTTAATCAGATCACATCTTGTGAAATCAAAGACAAAAACGACTGCAACTGTAATATCCAGGAAAATATAAAGCCTTTAAGAGTGATCAGTGACTGTATATATTTTGAGTCATACAAAATAATACAAAATAAGGCCAATTTTAAATGCCAGTTATATTTGAAAACCACAGAATAATTTGTAGATGTAAAATAAGTGTATTGCCTATAAGATCATGAAATGATGTCAGAATCATCTGTCATCATGGGTTTTGGGGCTGAGATTCATTGTTGGCACAAACAGCTGAAGCTTGGTTGAGCAAGAGAACCACAGTGTCCAAGATGCAGAAAGGCACGGGGCTGACAAAAGGAAGAGAGAAAATAAAGTAGAGAGAAGAAGGTTTGATGATGTGGGGGAAAGCATTGCAGGAGACAGACTGAGTTTGCAGGCGAACTAATGAGACTTCCAGATGTACAGTATGCCTTCATCTTGCTGCCAACATGCTTTGTTGCCTCACTCTTTCCTCTGGTAGAATAACTTGCAGTAATGAAATAAATGTAAAAAACTCAGTACCCAGCACATAAACAAGGCCTGCATTTCTGATAAGGGAGAATAAGAATATTCGAAAATCTAGAAATGGCACTCATTGTCAATGACTGAATTACCTTTTTTTCCCACATCTGCATCACATGAAGACAGGGTTTGAACTGTCTGATCCTTTTCTTTTTCAAAATGACACTTGTTTTACTCACTCATTCCACTTGGTCTTTAGCCCATGACAAGTGGCTGTATTAAGCAGTTTTTTTGTTCATGTGTCTGAATTACTGCACGATTAAAATGTGTCTGTTTTGTGAGGTAAATTGCATGACTGTTTTTAAATCAAATTTACACTGTTAACCTTTTTTGTTGTATTTTTACAGTTAAATACCATGAAATACACAATAAATATACCATCAAATATATTTACTGTCAGTTACTGCAATTTGCATGGCATTATCGGAGTAGTGCATGATGCAAAAGTTAATTTACAGTAACTTCTTCTTTGAACTTTTCAGAAACACACTAGCTCAGATATATGCGGTAGTGCAACTTGTTGTCTATGACTATTTCTCCGTCTTTTACTCTTAAGAAAAGTTTTGTTTATGTTGGAACAAGTTATCCCACTGTGTTGTAGAATGGGAACAGACTAATTCTCAGTTTTAAAACATTGGAACTACTGAGAAGTTATCATGATTGTTGTGTCACACAGGGACTTAAGGTGAGCTGTTATTTTAGACTATTAAGTGCTTAAAGTTTTGTACATTTATGATAGTATGTGTTTATTATTAGTGTTTACTTGAAGAAAAGTTCTGAATAGCTTGAGATAAGTTGTACATTTTCACTTGTCTTAAAAAAAGAGAACTAGCGAAAAGAATATCTGTTTATACTATGTGTGACCAAAACATTAATATTAGTCAGGAGATGATGTTTAAACAGTAACCTTGACCTATGATCTTAGGCAAACAAGATGCAATCCAAGCCCAAGTGAATGTTTGTTGCAAATGTTAAAGAATATTGCATTTACAAGGCAGAAAAGGCGAAGTTCATAGTGAGACCCTATCAGACAAATTGTGATTTGTGAATGTGGGCTACACAAATAAAATTTGATTGATTGATTGATAGTTACCTTGACCTTGAAGTGCTATGGAGTTAAAAAAAAAGTAAGGCCATGTGACTGTGACCTTTTGACCTTTGACCACCAACATTTATTCAGTTCATCTTTGAGTCAAAGACAGAGCCAGTGGCTTAAGAAGACTCTGACTTCAAATGTTTATTGTCAGTTAACTAGCTAAACTGTTTTTGTGAACATCCGCAATCCTTATAAGTGGCAACAGTTGGTGAGATCTTAGTCTGATGGGGTATACGGGGATGTTCCCCTCATTTTATAGTTGAAGGTTGATATCCAAGTATAACTCAATGAACCTTACAGGTTCTATTGTAGTCTTATCATCATGTGGAAGATGAAAGTGCAACAATGCTGATGTTTTAATTTAGGGAACCCTCACTTTTACTGTGTGCGCACAGCAATTACCTTATCAAGCAGGAGCAACTGGTGCATGGTGGTTTGCAGAGCTACAATGAGTTTTGCTTTTTGAGTATCTGAAGCCTGAATGTAATACCTTCACACACCTTTTAGCAACAATCTATTTACAGTGAATCTAAAAAACACAGTGAAAATACGCAGAAAAAATACATTTTCTTGTATTAAGACACCAAAAATATATTGTATATTGATTTTCTAGGAATTAATGTAACACACTACATTAATGTAGGAATTAATGTAACACACTACATTTGATATTCTTTCAAGAAATAGTAAAGAAATGCTTTCTCCATCATATATCGTCTTGATTTACACGTTGCAAAAAAATGTATGACAAAAATGAATTATGGTCTTAAAATCATTAATTAATTTCTCAGTTTTATCAAATCATTCATCATCGATCAAACGTTTTGGGTCTGATAAGAGTGATATTAGCTTAATATGGACTTCTAGTTAATATACTTAAATTGTCTCAGTATAATCATAGTTTAGGTCAATATTTCATGTGTGAATTAAGTCCTGAAGACCAGTTGAGAAAGATAAAACTAAATAAATAATTTTGCAGTGCTGAGAGAACACAATATTACTATGTAAAATTATAAACATCTTTTTGACACTTAAGGCCAATGGTCTCATAAATATGTATTAAAATGAACTGAGTTATCCATTCACAGAAGACAAGATGACAAGCAGGATATTTGTTGCCTGCAAGACAACAAATATGCAGAATTAAAAGTTATATGAATTCTATTAAAACTCTAACTTAAAAAAGTCCCTGATAACATTGACAATTTACTGGAGTCCTAGAGGGATAACCACATAGAATAATACAGTAGGACCTTGTTTTCTGATTGTACTATAATAGAACAAAAACACAACTGTGGGTACTGTAAGGGCCTTAGAGTGGAGCTCACCATCGACAGGGTAATCTTCCTGTTAACTGGTGATCTAGGTACAATTGGATGAACATGGGTTTTAAATTGGGCATTCAAGATTCAATGTAATTACCATTATGCAACACAAGATTGCACAACTTAATTGTGATGTAGTTGGATATTCACAAAATATACTGGAAATACTGCATTGAATTTGTATACCTCCGTCAGACACACATTGTTCTGTAGACTCATATGAGGTCTGTGACCACTGAAATTGAATCAATTAATCGTTGAGTCCTTGTGACAACTGTTCAATATTTGAACACATCTCCATAAAGGCTGAGTTGACACAAACTGTGACCTTGACCTTTCACCTTTGATTGCTTAAAGCTTGTCAGTTAATCTGTGAGTCTAAGTAAAAATGTGTACAAAATTTTAACAGATTCTCTGGAGGTGCTCTGAAGATTGATACACGTACATACGGACTTATTGATGGCCTCACACAAATGCTGTAGTGTATTTTGTATCCTGAGTAATTTGTACAGTACAAACAAACACTTGTGGATTTTTTAGGTTGTTAGAGGTTTGATAGCACAACAACAACTGTTTTCCCCCTAGTTAGATAATGGGTATGCATTTGCTCCGGGTGCTATATCTTTTGGTCGTGTCCTGGACCTACAACCCCATTCAAGTTCCAGAATTTCAAACCCATTACTTACTCGATAAAGTCCGCACCCCAGCTATCGCTAATGGAGCTGTGCTGTTCTCTCATAGAAAAAGTGCTGCCTATAGATGCAGTGAATACCATTTACTTGATCAAGACAGCACTGCACCCCTGAAGATTCTGACTTACACAACAAAATGTGTTGTGTCCACTGATTTCCATCTATGCTTTCTTGCTTTTCAAAACACACAACTATAAATAACTAAGAAGTAAAAAAATCAATTTTTACAAACTGACCCATGAGCTGCTCATTAACTTGCTTGATCTGTACAGGGTTTGAGCACATGGGAAGGGTAGAGTGTAGTTCAAGACTATTGGCTCTTCCAAGTTTGAACCTTTTTCTTCCTATTTAACTATACCCTAAATTGATTAGTATCTATAGATTGTATTTATGCAAAACTATACTGCTGAATACCTCAATGTGTTATCTTTTGTTTAGGCTTTCCACACTATTCCACATGTTTAAAAAAAAGATTGTTCTAAAGAAATAATAATTCAAATCTGGGATCATTACAAACTGAAACAACAGTGTATCTCATAATGTCTTACTGTAGCTGTGCCTGTGACCGTCTGGCAGCTGGACTCTGACCCGCCCTGATCACTGTGGCTCTGCAAGGACTGGTACATGTTGAGCGGATGCTCACTAATGGCGGCCTGGACTCCAGTATAGTCCGGTGGTGCTGCTGGGTGCTGGTGTGGATGTGGGTGTGGGTGGGAGAGTGGATGTGGATGAGGGTGTGAAGCTGCAAATTGAGCTGGAATGCCGTTCTGGGATGCAGGGGCAAACTGGGCTGATGGGTAAGCCTGGGCCATGGATGAGCCCAGGGATGCGGGTGTGTCCTGTATGAACAAACAGATGTACTTTTTAATTTAGATCACATCAACATTCCATCAGTATGAAGTATTGCTTATGTCTTGTTTTCCCCAACTGAACATTCCTTTAGATTGTTTTTCAAAAGTTCTATCTTATGGTATTGCCGTTTCTTCTTGCTAGTGTCAGGACACATAACAAGGTAATGTTGTTTGAAAATATCACCACAAAATAGATTCACAATGGCATGATATTTTTCATCCCCAGAGAATGAATGATTTATCCCTGATTTTTTTCTTTTGCTTCACTGCCTGACTGACAGTTTAAGTCAAAGTGAATTGCCTTGACAACATGGATGGTATTCCATGAAATTCATGACAGTCGTAGACCAAGATGATGTCAATGCTGTTTTTCATCAAGTCATGATTGCCCTGCCTATGACATTTCATAAACCAACAATTGACTAATACATTAGCACATTTAACAAGTGTTAACACAATGTGTGCTGTGCATAGAGAAAGAAATCTGGATGACAAGCTTGAAATATTTGTATTAGATGTGTATGTTAATATATTTGTGTTTAGTTTTTAAAGAGATGCAGTTTCAGCTGACTGTGGCTGGGATTCATGAAAAATTGCTAAAACAGTTGAAGAAAGATAGTTAATGTGCTCAGATTCCAAAAACACTAAGTGTATGTGAGAGAGGTTACTCTAGTGGGACATTTATATCCCAGTCATGAGAGAGAGAGAGAGAGAGAGAGAGAGAGAGAGAGAGAGAGATGAAGCCATATGCAGGAAAAGAGAGGTGGTGCAGACAGTGAGTCTTGGCTAAATTCTCTGCTGCGTAATGAGAACCACATTTAGAAGCCTGAAATATGCTTTACGTGGCAGTAAGTGCTGCACATGCACACACACACAAACACACACACACCCACACACACACACATGACTCAAGAACTACAATTTTAATTCTGAATAAGTATTTATGTGAATAAAAGTGTTTACATGTGTTATTCTTGTCTTTTCTTAATTTCTCAGAAGACAATTCTGCAATCACCTCAACTCTGTCTCCTGTATTTTTATTCTAAATGACTTTGTTCCTCCTTGCTTGATAGACTATATCCCTTCTGATACCATCAGACTTTACTTCCAGGAGAGATTTGGGGGAATTTGTTCAATCTGCTCTCTCTTAAAGCCACAATTTAGTGGAACCCTGCCAGATGTTTAGTAAAACTTTGTGCAACTATGTAGTGAGTCAATGCAGGAAATCAGTCTGTAAACTTTGATGAATGTTTGCATCACCTATGTTTTTATAACCTGTTTTTTGTTTTTCAACCAGTCTGATCTTTTGATCACTCATGTGTATACATATTATTCCAGGTCTCAATATTTGCTTTGATGAGTGAAAAAACCTAGCCTGGATGCCAGACGAACAAATGCCCACAACATTTGAGGTCAGGAAGTTCGGTGTGGCTCCGTTGAGGAGAAATTATGCCCGACCGGGCCAATCAGATTGTCAGGGCGGCTTTATACGATGATGGACAGATGAACAACGGTAACGTAATCAACCACGTCATCAAAGTGCCCTTGGGTTGAATTCGTTTTCAACAAACATGCCTGCCGCTGGAGAGCTGAGATGTGTAGATGCTGCCATTGAGTCTGTTTTAGAAGACAATGACAGTGCATTCATTTTGAAAGAGGAACAGTGAACGTGGAGGCTACGCCAAAGCACCGCGCTAATCCCTATCGCGCCGGCGCTTGACTGTTCACACCGGACACTGAAGCGACGCTGAACCGCCGTCAGAGCTAATAATATCACCCGTTGATCCAGTAGATTAAAAGCATATACTTACTTGTTGCTCCAACATTAAGCAACAGCGTCCCAACATGTGTCCTCCTTGGTGTTGTCTTTATACAACATGTTCCGAGGATCATATAACTCACTGCACTTCTCCACTTCAATTATTAATTTAATGTCATTCATGTTGAAGAACTTCGCTGTTTGCTCCGTTAAATGTCAGGTGTCTGGGGTAAATTCGCATAATTAGGGGCGTGGTCTATTGATTGACACCTGGGCACAGGCTCCGATGCGGGCACAGCTTGTCACTAGCCGCTCGTTAGCTCCCCTCAAGCCACCTGCAAGCTGCTTGGTCCACTCGTAGCTTTATGTCGGCGGAACCCCGTCGATTCACTCGACACAAACCATGGCTGGCTGTGCAGTTCATTGAACTAACAGACCGTCTCACAGCTCTGTTGTCAAGTTCTTCCGGTGAGTGAAAATCGATTTTTATTTAATTCATATATTGGAAGCGTAGCAATGATTAGCAGTTAGTGTTGCTCACGATGCATGGCTTGTTAGCTTATGTCGAGATTAAGCTAATGTTGTTTAAGCTTGTGTTCACCGCATAGCCTGTAGGTTCCTCTCTGAGCAGCACAGCCCGATGCGGTCCTCATGCTACATTATGGAGCGTGAATGCTAGTCACAGGAAACCGGTGCACACTTTAGACATAGTGGAGAAGTGTTTCAATGTAGACATGGGGATAATTAGTTACAGCGATCAATGTTGGTGCGTCATATAAAACTACTGCGCACATATGTAAGGCTGGTCACAGGAATGAAGGCTTAAATGATGTGATATTATCTCTTTAGCATGAGTTTTATTATCGAGACTAACCCTATTTGTTAATGTTAAGGCTATATACATCTGGCAAGGGTAGTTGATAATAATAATAGTTATTATATTTATATATATTTGTTTCACTAGATGATGTCATCTGTGGTTACAGTGAATACTAAGTTTGTATTCCATAATTGTTCACTTTCAAACTCTATTAAACTTATCTCACTTGTGTGTTAGAAACTTGAATATGGCATGAAATAGTAACTATATGAATATGAAATAACTTAAAATATATAAGTGTAACAAATAGGCCCATAATAACACAAAGAGGCAATGCAACAGATGGATTATGTGAACTGGGATATCTAAAAAGACTGAAGTTATTGACATTTTATTGTTTGCATATACATAAGTATGAATATGGTATATTGTTTTTTACGTATTTTTTATTCGTTTAGTTTTCCTCTAGGTGATCCTGAGAGGCTAGACCTGTGGGTGATCACCATGAAGAGACAGAACTGGATTCCGAGCCTCTGCAGTCAACACTTGAGAGACAACACTTGAGCAATGACAAAAGGGTACACAGAAATGTTTTAATAACTTCTGGGAAATCAAGCAGCTTGATTGTTACATAGCAACTACAATTTTAGCATGAACTGTGTACTGTACATTTCTACTCTATTTACAATGAATTTTGTAAAATCAGCGTATCACATATCGGTGTGTTTTTGAGTTTTCCTCCAGGTGACTCAGACAGCCTGCACCAGTGGATGTCCATCATGAGGAGACAGAACAGGACTCCAACAAGACTGAACACTAAGTTTCATCACCTATGCACTGACTCCAGGTACAGACCTGTTTTCATACCTTACAAACAATCAAAGCAAAGATAATGTGGAAGAACTCCATACTGCATTGTCTTGGTAGTGCACTGTTTAATTCAAATACAGAGTTGAATATCCACAGAATTTTTTGGACAGAAACTTTGTTCATAAGTAACACTTCCTATACAATAATGCCATTCTTTTATGTCTCCTGTCATTTTATTTGGGACGGACGAGCCTGAAGGACTCAGCCGTGCTGACGGTGTTCTGTCTCTTATGGGGAATTAGAAAAATAAAGCACTGGGTTTTTATCTAAATTGTATCAAATCAGATTGTAAAAGATAATAATTTTTTTAACCAACCATAATGAATATAGAAATTAAATCTATTATCCATGATACATAGCAATGATTGCCAACTCTAGACAGTTGCAGGCCATCTTTAGTTGAGGGAGAAAACGTGAAGTGTTGGGCCGATGAAGCTTGTGCAGGTCGTCCTTGTGATGACCAGCCTGAAGCTGCCGATCTCCACCATGTTGCTGCTGAGGACAGATCCGGTGCTGCAGTGCTTCATCTAATGAAAAGAAGAAACTCATTATAAAATAATGTCTTATGTTGTGCATGTTCCAGCAAAGACTGGTTCTTACAGTTTATTCTGTGTTCAGCACCACAGATTTCAGACAGAACCGATGTACTGGGCTCTGGGTTTGTAACCTCATAGTTGAATCACATATTGTATGCACTTTGGATCAAAGTGTCAGCCAAAAATGTAATGTACTGACAGAAATAAAACATAGTACAAATAGATAAAATGTATTTCTACCTCATCTGTAATATTCAAGGTGATAATCTCCCACAGAGTTGTTGAAAACAGTCCACATAAAGTCTCTCCACTTCCCTCTGTGGAAAAATAATTATATAATTAATGAGAACTGTTTACAACACTGGTGTGTGGAGATTATAATCTAATAATCTAATCTGTCCAATTCACTCTAAAATTCCATAAAAGGCTAAATAAACGAGGTGGGAATGGAGGATATACCAGCCTGTATCAGCACTATATGATGATAGATAAAGCATAGGTTTTGTTAATGTAGTTTCAAGGTTACTTACCTCTAGTGAGTTCGTAAAGATCGCGACCAGCTACAGCACCGCGCTAACCGGTTAGCAGCGTCGGGTAGCATGTAGCCTAGCTCCTTAGCACTGAGCTAATCTGGACACGCTGAGCTCCGCGAGCATCGCTCGGCTGTCAGTCTTCACTCGCGCTCCTCCTCTTGCCCATTGATTCGTTAACCAGGACCGAGGAGGAGTAAACACCGGCAAGATGGCGCCGGGGGAACGCCTCTTACTAGCCTCATTGTCACTATGCAGAAACCAATGGGTGACGTCACGGACCCTCCGTCCATCTATATATACAGTCTATGGGTAAATTACATATTCTCCACTCAAGCCTATGTGGAGAATACGTAGCCCCCTCTCTCTCTCTTTTTATCTGTATCACTGCTTGTGTGGCTGTAGTGGATGGGCAGAGGGGGACATTTAATAATGTCATTGGTCAAATTAAAACTCCAGGACAACAGAAGGGGACTTCAAAGTATGGGATGCATATTTGATCATTTATATCATATAAAATCTGTCATCAATATAGTTTAAGATCGTTTTTCAGTGGGTTTCCTGGTGCGATACACTCGCGTCAAGCGCAAAAAATAGACTCCACTGAACTGCAATAACTCCATCAAACTAGCACCGTGACATATTTGCATATTTGCACTTCTGTTGTTTTATTTTCTCCTCAGCTGTTCATATATATTTAGATATATATACAATATTTCCTATTTTGATATTCTATTTTATTCTATTTCTCTTATTTTATTGTATGGTGTGTAATTACTTGAGCATTGTTAGAAGAGAGCCTGAGATTCAAGCATTTCACTGCCAGCGACTGCTTAATGTTATTGTTGTGCATTTGACAAATAAAAATCTTCTTCTTCTGGTTGTAGGTCTATCCAATTGAGCGAAGAGGAATTTTATTTCCTGGTCAGTTGAAACACGCCCCATAATCACAGCCCAATGGAGCGGTCTCAGACTCACATTCTGACTAGAATGTGTCATAGTAAAGGTTTTATATTGGAAATTTGAAACAATAATGTTCCATCCAACAACTCTTTTCAGATATGTTAGGGACTTTATATATCTCATGAGCATCAGTCACACTTTCTATGTCTGTGTGTGTGTTCACATTCATGATAGTGCATGTTTGTATATAAAGGAAGAGTAAACAGTTAACACACCTGTCACCTGGCCACTACACTGTCGCTGAACCAGAAATTGGCATCACGCAACATAGCACCAAGGATAGCAAAGCGAGCCAAGCTAACTAGCTGCTAAACACAAACAACCAAACATTAACATTTAACGATAGCATCTAGCTTGATTGTTATTGTTGGGCTACTTTATTTAGTTGTGATTTTGATGTAAGTTTATGGGCTGCTTTTACCAGCACCTTGTAGTATCAAACCTGTTCAACTGATAAATAGTGCTTTCTACTAAGCTTAGGGTTGGGGATGAGTTTAAGTTCAGGTTGATGCAGTGTAGTCAAGTTAGTTTTTATACGTAGGCAAGCTGATGAGAGGCGGTGGACTAGTGGCAGAAAGTTCGACTGTGGGCAGAAAATCCGACGGTGGTCTCTGGTTCGACTCCACGGAGTGACAACAAAAAACATACCTGGATGACAACACCTGGATCTGCTCCCCACTTTCAAAGTGCCTACCCCACCCCACTGTCTAAGTGCCCCTGAGCAAGGCCCCTTACTCCCCCAACACCTGCTCCCCGGGCGCCATGCATGGCTTCCCTCTGCTCTGTGTGTCCTCCTGTGTACACCAGATGGGTCATAGCAGAGAACCAATTTCCCCCCCTTGCATGACTAGTGTTTGTGCATGTGTGTGGGACCAATACATGTATCCTGTGTCTTGTATGCAGAACCTTGTGCTTTTTAGACATGCAGAACACCCATCCCTAAACTAGAGCAGCTGCATTACTCCTAACTGCTGCTGAAGCTAAGTCAAGGGCAGCTTGAAAAGCACATCCCTCAGAGATCCCAGGGTGTATCCTCAATGCGAAAAAACTCAAAAATAAACTGGTAACATGGTCTCATCCACAAAATGACAGAAAAGATGAGTAACATTGCCTAAAGGTGAAGCTAGCTTTCAGAGGCCACAGTCTGCTCTGCCTCAAGTGAGGTGTAAGTTACAAACAGATCAGATGTAAGGAGAGATATCGGTTACATTTTGGTATCATTTAATAGTCAAAAACTCCTCTGCAACAGTTAATCTTGGACTGTGTGAGGGGAAATCAAAGACTGAATGTGTCGGGGACTGATAAGATTACTGAATCCTAAAGCTTCAGCGGAACTTTAGATGCTTTCATCCACTAATACATTTTTTTTCATTCGGGTGAACTTACTCAACATCCATCACACTGTATATATGAAACAGAGTGGCAAAAATGGGAATTTATCATATAATTTCTTAATGTCTTTCTCTCCCTGCTGAACAATCACTACCAACCACATCCAACTTGCAGGGTTTACTGGTCTCATTTTCAAAATCTCTAATGCATAAATTCAGCCTCTGTTATAGATGAAGACAAGAGAATGAGGTAGAAAGAAAGAGATGCATGCACACACACTAATACCAAAACCCACCTAGACAGAGCAGCGTGCAAGCATGCAGCCCTTTAAACCCACCAGTACTAAACATATACTGTAAATGCTTGCACACATGCATAATAGAACACAGCCACAAAAGGAGCATGCGACATGCAGCACAGTGTGGACGAAGAGAGCGGTTGTAGAAGTGACAATAAGGTGAGAGAGATAGAGTGGGGTAGAGAGATGGTGAAAAAACAGTGTGTAATATCAGAGGTACCTGCTCTACCATTTTGCCTCTGCTTTCCTCCATGCACATCCAGCTGCGCTATAAAGTCCAGCCTGCCAGTGTCTGCCTACAGCTACAGCTAGCATCAATTATGGATGGCTTTGTGTATGTGTGTGTTTGTATGTGTGTTTGTGTAGTGGGGGAATGAGCAGAAAGAGGAGGAGGAAGAGGAGGTGCCATTGTGAATGAGAGCAGCATTCCCCAAACTCCCTTCTCTTTCCTCGCCCACAATCCTCCTCTTTTCCCCTTTTTTTTAAATTAAATTTTGCCAGAATTATACATACATGCCAGTTCACAATCTTATTCAAGATGCATGGGTTATTTTGGTCAAATTTGACTATCATGCTCACACCATGCAGTGATTGGTCAGCTGTGTGGAGTTGTGGACGACGCAGGATTGGAACTTGCCCCTCACATCACATATCTCATTGTAAAAAAGCTTGCTTTTGTCCCCACTGCAGTGTGGCCATTTAACAGCTATAAACACATGAGCCTCTAGTGGTCAGGCAAAAAAGCATTAGAACTAGTTAATGTGAACCAGTTAGTTTGAACCCGGATTAGGGGACAATGACCACATAAAAAGAGATACTCTATACATATTTTTTATATGTTGTATATTTCATAAACAACATTGTACATGCAAAACACTGAGATACTACTCTGAGCTAATGAATTATAGCTTGTTCACTAAGATGCTGATATTGTTTTATATTTCACTTTCAATCAAATTGTGTTTGTATAGCCCATATTCACAAATCACAATTTGTCTCAAAGGCCTAACAAGGTGTGACATCCTCTTTCGATTACCCTTAACAAGAGTAAGGAAAATTACCAAAAACCCTCTTAACAGGCCAACCAAACGTAAAAACCTCAGAAAGCCACATGAGGGATCCCTCTCCCAGGACAGACAGAATTGCAATAGATGCCGAATGTAACTGAACAGATTACTTTGCCAAAGGTTATTGACTCAAGTGTTCAGCACTATGTACATTTCAACATAAAGCTATTGGTATCAACGTCGGCTTGGGTTCAAGGGCAGAATAAACTAGTATACTCCCCTTGAGTTTTTGAGTTACTGTCATTGTTGAAAACGCTAACCAAGCAGACTTTTTCTGTGTTAGGTAGGACCCTGGTGAAAGTTTAATACATCTGTGCTTGCTTCACCTTCCATATAACATAGAAGGTGTAATATTTGACTCCATATTTTGTATCATCTAAGCTATTTTGTATCATTCTATGTTAATGGGTAAATATTACAAAAATAAATGTATAAACAGATATACACGAATACTAAAATTCATCTAGAAACAAAAAGCTGGACCGAAATGTGTTCACAGCAATCTGCTGTTATGGAAATGAATACCTAATTTTGAATCCTCATTTAAGTGTGCGTTTGCTGCTGAATAGGGGCAAATTCCTGAAGCAAGGTTCCAAACACGTGTGGATGTTCATCCCAGAAGAGTGGAGGTGGTTGAGGCAGAGAATAAATGCCCATGGATTTGTCATACACAGTTTTCAACAACTTTGACTGAGGTTGAAAGCAAAAAACCAACAAACATACATCTAGTGAATGGACATTAATTTAGGATTATTTTGCCCAACAAAATTAAATTAATATTGGTCTAACCCTAATATTGGTTTAAGTTTAAAAACACACACTAAAAGAAAAAACTTACAAATGCAAACAGATTTACAATGTACTCAATTATACTAACATACTTATATGGAAATCATTATTTTATTATTTTTGTATATATTGTTATTATTTTTAATTTGGTATTTTATAATTAAATATATAAACCCACTAAAATTTGATTTAATTGAATAGTAAAAAACAGTTTTTGCAATTAAAGAGATGGAGAGCAATAGACAATATATAATCTATAGAGCAGACATTCGCTAAGCAGTCTTAACCCTCTAATTGTTTGATCTCCAAGAAACCTAAGAGACAGGAGGTCAGGAGGGAGAGAGGAAGAAAATGGATGAAGCGATAGAAAGTCTGTCCTGCTCATGTAGTTGACATATGGTTTGGGGCAATGTGAGGCAGGGTGTGACAGAAGCAACACCACTGAGGCAAGATGGAAACACACAGACACCACACTGCTAGGCAACTGTCAGACTTACTCAGCCAGGACTCCAGGGCAGATACTCATTTAGCTTTTTGTTCATTCATTCATTCATTCACTTCAATTTTATTCATGACTCAGCCAGGTGTCGTGTATATTCGTTAGAGTAGACCATGTTGGGACGTGTCTTAAACACAAAGACAGGCTTATATACTTCTGGACTCTCAGTCATTCTCGGAGAGTCCTCCAGGTGTTCGTGTTATTTGCACTATGACTTTTTGGGATTACTTTTGAATTAGGGAATTATCTCTGACCGGCTAATGGATGGTTAAGAAGGAATGTTCTTGACCTGTGTGTCTTCATGTTCGGACACAAAAACGTGCCCATATTTAGTCAAAAGTCCCATAGGGGACGTCATTCACCTGAAGTCATGGGTGGAACCAAACTCCCTATATAACTGTGTGTAAGACCCCAGCACGTCAGACTTTCACTATTGGCTGTGTGTCTCCGGGTATCTAGATGCCCGTCCCGACCTGTAATTTCTTGTAATAAACTTTGTTACACTGAAACTACTGGGTCCTCGGAATCCTTCCTTCATCATCAACAACTTCTACAACATCATTGACCTCTCGGCTGCATCAAATATACAATACAGGCATTCACAGCTATTTCTGATTGGCATTAAGTACTTTGTTTACTATACAGCAGTTTATAGTCTTGGTTTGAGAAACCCATGGTGAAGAGGGTAACAATGAAGATGTCATATCAAAAATAGTAAGGAAAAAGGAAAAGAATGGAGGGGTGTGTGAAGTGTTTGAGTCCACAAAAAACTTTTGGAGTTTGAATAACTGGGGACCACGTATTTAAAAAACATAAAATATCTCCATACTGCTCCTGTGGTGTCATCCAATTGTCCGTAAGCCCCAATCTACAAATTCAACTCGAAACACCCTCATTTACACCGTATTTTTCATCGTAATGTGCACTACCCAAAGTAGCACCTCGCGCAAAACCTTTGGCGACTTGACATTTATAGACACATTCATATGTTCAACTACAAATTCAGTCAGGTGCGCAGCTGTATTTTCCAATAATAACTTCAAATTAAATTCACATGAAGACATCAATTTACTTTATTTTTAATCCCAATTGTGTTTGGTTGACACCTCAACCAGCAGGGACATGCAAACAGACTTCTGTCTGTCAATTGCAAGTCATGGACAGACTGTGATGTATTAGCAGTGGTGTTATATACTATACGGACTTCACTGACGGATTGACCTATCCAGTGAATGTTTGTTTGTTACGCTCCAAGTACAAGCATAAGTAGTTTCTAGTCTTGATGTGCCTCACTTCTTGACTGCGAAACAATTATATCAATATAAAGGAGTAAAGTCAAATTTATGCTCAACGTTAGATACATTTATGAACACAGCTATCTACATTTTGTATAATTTTGTCAGTATTTGTGCAGGTCTTCTACAAGCTTTTGGATATACAAAATGGAGTCGGACCATGGAACATTGGAGGGGGCAGTGTAGCCAATAGTTCAAGGAAGACGACCATAAGATACTAGGAAGAAATTTCAACAAGGGTGTAACGTCTTTGGCAGAGACTTTAAGAGTTGATTAGAACTACAGACATTTATATGATGTTACTTTATCTGCACAAGCCTCCTCCAATGTCACCATCTGCACCGCCCTCTGGGGAATGTACCGAGGAACAACCTTGTCTATGCAGTGCACACATAAAAGTATGCGGCAGTGATGGTTAAATTGTTTGAAATTGATGTATCAATAAATGATAAATGATCTTAAGATGGTTGGGTGGCACAAAGACAAAAAACTGTCTTTGCTTTATTTCTAACTTTGCCATCTATAGTGCAGAACAAATAATGGCTACACACCGCTTCTTAGAGGCTCTATGCAAGAGGGAGATGGGCAAAAAAAGATGCAGACACTCTAACATGAATTTCTGGAAGAGAAGATGTTGGAAGATCAAATACAGTCAAATGTCTTTATGAACACTATGATTTTATCCATAACAAACTTTTTTGACTGATCATTTCCCCCTACGGATTATAGAAAAACTGAATATGACAAACCAACACAGTTCATTTACCAAAATGTACTACTCCAATATCAACGACATCTACTTTACCTTCAGTACGTAATATTGCACAAAAGCTACAGAGTTTCTGTCCACTCGTCTCAGGTACAAGTTCTCATGACATATATGTGTGTTGGGACCTGGTATTTGTGAACTACAAGTCGGCCTACTTGTTTAATCAAAGCCATGAGCACATGTTCTTTTTCTGTAGACAAACCAGAGCCTCCAGAACTGAGTCTCCCAGGGTGCTTCAACGTCACACAGAAGTGTGAAAAACTGACTGAGTACAGAAGTTTGAACTATTGTTCAGTCTGGGCCCCATGATCCATGAGGTCACCAGGCCAATATAGGCCCAGTTCTTTCTTCCTCCTCTCTATTTCTACGCAACCCTCCGAGAGGAGAAGTGTGGCTGTCCAGCTCACTTGCTCTTTCTACTCTTTCTACTCAACTCCCCCTCCAGAGGTCCCAAAATACCCCAGAAATGTTTTAAAAACTCAGCAGGTAGTCCATCCACTCAAGGGGCCTGTCCGGACGCCATCTGCGCCACGGCCCTAGTCAGCTCCTCTAGGGTGATGTCAGTGTTTAGTGTGTCCTGTTCTTCTGGAGTCAGCTGAGGAAGTCCTTCAAGCAGCTTTGCAGTAGCGTCGGCATCACAATGTTCTGCCCTGAACAGCTCTGAGTAGAACGCTATGGCGTGTTTCCTCATCTGAGCCGGTTCTCTGGTCACTTCTCCGTCCGATATGCAGCGACACCATCACTTTCCTCCGAGCCACCGACCTCTAAGTTAAAGAAGAAGGTGGTCGGAGCGCCCATATCGTGTAGTTTTGTGAACCGGGCTCTGACCAAGGCTCCTTTGGCTCTCTCGTGTAAAAAGGAGTTTAAGTCCTGTCTCTTGGTTTTTAGCCGTTCTGCATTCTGCCCGTTGTTTTGTGTGTCAGCCTCCAGGTTTTTGACCTCCTCCTCTAATGTCTTAATGGCTCTTTTTTTTTTTAACTGTTGATTTGGCTGAGTATAGCTGACAGAAAACTCTTATTTTGGCTTTTCCTACTTCCCACCACTGGGTGAGGGAGGAAAACTCATGTTTCTTTTTTCCCCAAAAAGCCAAAAACAGTTTAAAGTTTTCACAGAAAGTAAAATCATGCAATAATTTAACGTTTAAATGCCAAAAAGACTTCGGTTTAACGGTTGATGATAAAATAAACTCCATTAAAACTAGATGATGATCAGTAAAACCAACAGGGAGGTTCTGACAGTTAAAAACCTGATTAGTAAAAGCGGCAGTAAGATAAAACCTATCTAACCTGGCTGCACTCATCCTCCCATCTAACACTTTCACCCAGGTGTAATGCCGGGCGGAAGGATGCTTTAGCCTCCACACATCCACCAGATCTGCTTTCATGATACTTTCAGATAAAAGCTGGGAGGACTGAACATGTGGCTCCACACCTGTCCTATCTAGCTTAAAATCTGTACAGCAGTTCCAATCTCCACCTAATACAATACATTCATTTTGTTCAATGCCGCTAAGTGTTTCATTTAAAATTTTAAAAACTCTTTCCCGCTCAGGATTCTTCCTTGAATTATCTCTGTGTGACAAATTATATTTGCATTAGCTTTTTTTGAAAAGATGATTGCAACTCCTGCACTTATATTTGTCCCATGGCTGAGGACATGTTGCCCACCCCACCATAAGCCCCAGTCAATCTCATTGACAGTGTCTATATGTGTTTCTTGTAGAAACACTACATCCAGCCCCTTCTGCTTAATTGTTTCTGCTAAAACAGCTCTTTTCTTAGCATCTCTGCCCCCGTTTATGTTTAATGATGCTATTCTTAAATCCTGCATGGGAAAAATGAGGAGAGTCAACAGAAAACAACAACAGTGAAACACCCCGTGATTTAAGAACATATTTATTTTAACACTTTCAACTTCTTTGACCTTTTTGTGTTCGATACCTTTAACCCTTTTCTTACACCGGTGACTAACTTTCTTAGACGGTAACACTTCTTTTCATCTAGTAAATTCCGCCCAACCACCTTCTGTAGAGTGGTGACTGTCTGAATAAATTTCCCAATATCCCCGACCACAGTAGAACCTTTAAAACCCTTGACCACCATTATATCTTCAGTGCTCACCTGTCCTGCTGTGCTAACCTGAGACACCGAGCCGCCTACAGCAGCAGACTCGTCCACAATCAAAACATTTACTGCTCCCTGAGCTCACATAAACCATATAAAACCCGTCCTTGTGCTTGACCCGGAATGACACCTCCAGAGTCTAGGTGGTAGAGCTGAGGAACATTACCACCTGTCTCCGCAGTGACTGTACATGCTTTAACTTGTGATCCTTACACCCCAGAATCACCGGCCTGAACCCGCTCGCCATTTTTCCGAAGCGCTTTAGTTCTTGCTCCAGCGCCTGGTTGGAGATAAACGGGGGGACACTGGACACCGTGACCCGGGTGCAAGGCACCGCCAGTGGGGACACCTGGACGAGCTGATCCTGGATCACCAGACCGCTCCCCACGAGATGCGCCACACACTTCTGCTCCTTCATAAACACCACCACCGCCTTGTTCATCCGTGATGCGTAGGAGATGTTCCCGTACCCCACCTGCTCTCCTACCGCCAACAACACCTGCTCCACCAAGAATTCCTACTCCGGGACCAGCCTCACTCTGTGTGTAAGAGACAAGGACAGCGGCCCGCGAACACACGGCTCACTCACCACCAAACAGTCACAGACACACTAACAATACAACAACTAACAACTACACAATCATACAAACACATAGTTTTGAATATGACTACCGCAATTTACGAAAAATCCGACACGCTCTCAAAAGGTCACCACCACTCCACCAACAAACTCACAGAATGCACTGAGAGAGAGAGAGAGAGAGATTTGATTTTTGAAACCTTTATTTTCAAAACTTGTACAAAAACGCTGTCAATGTTTCAATGGCTATGTACAGTACGTTTCAGGACAAGACTAAAACCTACCTAGACAGTCAAATTAAATATTAAAACATCCTCAACAACAGAACATATTACATCATTAAAACACCATTGTTTGATGAAGCCATCCATGTCCCTCATTTCTCTAAAAAAAATAAAATCTAACCACACTCTTGCTTTCAGCAGCGAGATAAAAACAGGAAGAGCTTCTTGTCCTGCCCTGTCCTCCACTCTGTTCTTCCTGCTGCTGTAAATGGACATTTTTGCTTCTCCTACAATCCAATTTAAAAGTTTCCATTTGCACTCATTTGTTTTCCTATACCCTACCCCTAAAATGAAGGCCTTCTTACTCCATGTCTCCCCAAACTGTTTAAAAACCTTCTGCATTGTATTAAAAAGGAAACAGAGTCTTTCACATTCATAAAAAGCATGGAACACTGTCTCTGCTTCTCCACAAAACGGGCACTTAAAGGTGGTTTATATAAAACCCTCCACACCGGTTTCTCATTGATGTCCAGATCCAGTCTCCTCCTCCACACCGTGTCAGGCCTCACATCCAGCTTGCTTCTATTCAAGGTTAAAACACAGCATTCATAGATGGCTCTTCCTTTTCCTGTGTACAGGTCCACTTCTTTCCAGTCTGTTTAATTTAAAAAAGGTCCTGAGAGCCCATCCAGATTTGGGTTCAAACCTAGCTCTGGAAAGGGGTCGCTGTCGTCAGGGGTCTCCGCTCCATCAGAGTATTCCTTCAGCATGTTAACCTCCTCGTCCGTGAGTCTTTTAATCCATTCATTAAAAATTCGTTCTGCCTGTCGCCTGGACTTCTGCCCAATGAGGGTCGCCACTGTCGGGACGTCTGTTAGCCCTTGACCTGCTGTATCGACGATCGTCCTCAGGGTCACAGCTCCGGCGGTGCACAGCATGCTGGTGAGGCCTGGTGTGGAGCTGCTCTGGACATCCAGCCTGGCTCCGTTGATCAGCGGCTCTTCTAAAAGCCATTGTAGAGAGTTTGTAGGTTCCAGCCTTTTCCATTTAAAAAGACTCCATGTCTTAAAAAGTGACTGTTAAAAAGTAGATAATCCATACATGTTAAAAAGCTTAAAATCAGTTTAGAACAGTTGCATGTCTAAAACCAGCCCAGTTGTCTCCCTCAGGATGCTGCTTGTCACTTGTCTCCAAACAACATCCTCTGGACCTACGAGATACTTCTGTAAAAACTATAATCTAAAAGTGGATATTCTACTCTGAATGTGCACCAACCCTTGCCCCCCCTCCTCCTTTGGTAAAACCAAGACACACTGGGGCACCCAGTGTGACCTGTCCCAAAAGAAGTCTGTTAAAATGGCTTGTAGTTTCTGTACTAAGCCTTTCAGTGGTTCCAAGCATGCCAGTCGATGCCACAGAGCAGAAGCCACCAGGTTATTTAAAATCATTGTTCTGCCTCTGTAGGATAATTGTGGCTTCAGCCATTTCCACTTGCTGAGCCTCCCTTGCATTTTCTCAGCCATACCCTCCCAGTTCTTCTGGACCATGGACTCATTGCCTACATAAACCCTGAGGTATTTGAGACCATCTCTCCTCCACGTTAACCCCCCCGGCAGACTTGGTAGACCCCCTTCCCAACTTCCAACTGCCAGCGCTTCACTTCACCCTAGCCGCTGACATGGTTTTAAAATCATTGAACATTTTTCCAAGTTCCTGGACGTCCTCCTGATTTTTTACAAAAACGACAATGTCGTCCGCATATGCTGATAAAATGTGACTTTTTTTTAAATCACTTAAAATCAACCCTTCAATATTTGATCTTATCTTCTTTAGCATGGGTTCAATAGAAAGTGCGTATAACATCCCTGAGAGCGAGCAGCCCTCTCTCACCCCCCTGTATACTTTAAAAGGTGCACTCAGACCTCCATTGATCTTCCGTACACTCTCAATGTCCTGATACAAAACCTTGATCATAGCTATGAGACAAGGGCTGAGGCCAAACCTCTCCAGAGTCTTCCAGAAGTAAAGGTGCTCAACCCGGTCAAAAGCCTTTTCCTGGTCCAGAGAAATCAGACCAGTTTTTATGCCTAATGAACTAGAGAAGTCCACAATATCACGAATCAAGGACACATTGTCCAGGATAGACCTACCAGGCACACAGTAAGTTTGGTCTTGATGTATCACTTCCTGCATCACCTCCCTCAGACGGTTTGCCAGCGCTTTGGACAGGATCTTATAGTCAGTACATAACAGTGACACCGGACGCCAGTTCTTGATCTCCTGAAGGTCTCCTTTCTTTGGCAGGAGAGTTATCACTGCCCTCCTGCAGCTTATCAGCAGCACCAAATCTCTAAAACTCTTGTTAAAAACAGTTAAAAGATCTTCCCCCATCTCGCTCCAGAACTCCTTAAAAAACTTGACTGGAATGCCGTCGATGCCCAGGGGCTTCCCCCCCGCCATGCTCTGCAGGGCCGTGTAGAGTTCCTGCATTGACAGGGGGCTGTCCAACCCAGCGTTCACGTCTTGAGGGACCTTGGGCAGCTCTCCGCAGAAGGAGTCAAACAGGGCATTGTTCTCAGTGTATTCAGTCTTGTACAGGTCCTTATAAAAACTCACGGCTCTCTTCCGGATATCTTTGCTGTCGCTGAGTTCTTCTCCTTCAGGAGATCGCAGAGCGTGGATTATTCTGCTTTGTCCATTCTTCTTTTCCAGTCCAAAGAAGAATTTAGTCGGTGCATCCATAAGCACCGCCGTCTGGAACCGTGACCTGACCAGCGCCCCCTGGGCCTTCGTGCCCAGTAGGTCTGTAAGAGCAGATTTTTTAGACTTGAGATCTTTAATATGATCTTGATTTCCAGTGGAATCTATTAAATTCAGCACCACCACAATTTCTGACTCTAGATCCTCCATAGATCTGGTAATGTCTCTTGTTACATTGAGGGTATACTGACAGAGCTGCTTCTCAACCTTACCACAGTCCCACCACAGCTTTAAAGAAATAAAATCATTCTGTCTTTCTTTAAAACTGCTCCAAAAAAACTTAAAAACATCCTTAAAATGAGCATCACATAAAAGAGACGTAAAATGCCAGTAGGCGCTTCTAGACTTTAGCTTAGAAATAAAAACTTTGCACACAACCAGCGCGTGATCTGTAAAACCAACTGGGAGTATACTGCACTTTCTGAAGATGCTAAAATTTTGTTTAAAACAATAAAACCGGTCCAACCTCGCCATGGAAATGAGATCCCCTCTGCAATGAGTCTAGGTGTATTGTCTCTTACTGTCATTCATCCTTCTCCACACATCACACAGATCATGGGCCTGCAGCAGCTGCCTCAGTACACTCTGTGAAGCTCTGTGGGGCTCCAGGTGGTTCCTGTCTAAAACATAATTTTCTGTACAATTAAAATCACCTCCTAAAAATAAAAAATCATCAACTTTTACTTTGATTACCGCAGTGTCTAAAACCTTTAAAAAACAGACTCTGTCAGGTCCTGAGACCGGAGCATACACATTTATAAAAACAAAATAAAACTGCTCGACCTTTGCCCTCACCATCAGTAGTCTGCCCTCCACCACCTCCTCCACTTCTAAAGACTCCGGTGCGAAGCTCCTGGAGAAGATGATGCCCACCCCCCCACTGGATGTGCTTAGGTGGCTCAGGACCACCTGCCCCTCCCACTCTCTTTTCCAGTCGTTCTCATTATTAGTGTCACTATGTGTTTCCTGTAGGAACATCACTTCAGTCCCTTTCAATTTTATTTGCTGGAACATCAGAGATCTCTTCACAGCGTCTCTGGCTCCGTTTACGTTCAAAGAACTGATGTTTAAAAGACTCATATTGAAAAATATAAAACACCCACAAAAAAACAGGACTGATTGGTAATCAGGATGTACTTTATTCATCATCATCATCATCATTGTTTTTCTGTTGTCTAATTCTCTGAGCAATTTTCTTGAGTCTGTATATCTCCTGGTCAGTGAAACCTCCTCTGCCTTTGCTGCTCATGTGCAGCCGGGCAGAGTTTGAAAACTGCTCTTTATCAGACAAATAATCCTCTAATTTCAAACCCTTCATATTCTTTGTTTTTTGGAGAAACACTTTCATCTTCCCCGCACTGTAGCTTCTTGAGCTCTTCTGGCTTCCTGTCTTGAAGTCGGAGGATTCACTGTCAGCAGAGTCGGTCTCCATGTTAGACTCTGACTCTGCTGCTCCTCTCCCTCCTTTCTTCACTGTCCCTTTCTGGCTTTGGAGGTTCCACTGTCGCTCCGGGTTTTTCTTTTAAGACGAGGAACTTTAAGCGCCCCCTCGTCTCTCTCCATGTCAATATCACTTACTTGGCCTGTCTCCTCCTGTCTTTCCTCACTCACCTGATCTGACTGTTGGACCACCACTGTCCCCTCTTGTCTTTTCTCGCTCACCTGCTCTGCCTGTTGGTTCACCTCTGTCCCCTCTTGTCCCTGCTCACTCACCGGACCCTCCTTCGGGATCTCCCCTGTCCCCTCCTCACTCACCGGACCCTCCGTTGGGATCCCCCCTGTCCCTTCCTCATTCAACTGACCCTCCTTTGAGATCTCCCCTGTCCCCTCCTCATTCACCTGAACCTCCTGTTGGACTCCACTTGTCCCCTCCTGTCCCTCCTCACTCACCTGACTCTCCTAATGACTGGAGGAGCGTGAGACAGAGTCACTTTTACCGCCGGTGTGGCGAGGGGCAGAACAGACACAAACGTATCGTTCACTTCAATCCCGTTCGCCACCACCGTGTTCACCTTCTCTACGCTGTCCAAAAACATGACAACCGCGTTGTTCATCCTCGCAGCGGACTTCACGCTGCTGTTGCAGACTACCCTCCCCACGGCCAGACTACACTCCTCCACGGAACACGGGAAAGCCGTAGCGATCTTAATACCGTGCTTCCGGGTTAACCTGGCGAGGTCCATGGCGTTTAGTGTAAATTACCTATTAATGCCCTATTGCTTTTTTTTGATACTTTATTTTGAAACGGTTTCTTTTATTTTGAAAAGGCACTTCCTGGTAAATACGGAAAAGGTCGCTGCTTCGTGGTTGAATGAAAAGTATTCTTTTGTTGTTTTTAAGCACCTGGCTGAGAAAGGCACAGGTTCTTACGGTGTGTTCATATGTCACGGATGTGTGAAGAGAAAATAAAGGATAATGAACCATCAGTAAAAAAAAGAATCCGACCATCATTCAGCCGGGGACGCTACATTTAGCACGCCGGCCCGCGGCCGACTGCAAACACTCACACACACACACACACACACCACCTAACACCTCCTCCGTGTACACCGCAACACCACCAACACTATAACCAACAATACACTATATAACTTTAATCAGAATTATCAATAAAGAAATCAAAATCGCACAAACCGCTCATTTACCGCCACCATTCTCAACTGGCACGCACTACACCACCCCACTCAGAGAGAGAGAGAGCGAGAGAGAGAGAGAGAGAGAGAGAGAGAGAGAGAGAGAGAGAGAGAGAGAGAGAGAGAGAGAGAGAGAACAAGGGTTGGCCTACAGTACAGCATGCTAATTCCAAATCAGAAATTTACTTCCATGGCATCTGCTGCAGGCATTAATTCAAATACTTGGCTTTGGGGCTTGTAATTGCATGATTGGCATTTTTCTTCATTTAACACAATCCATGCTTCATACACACACACACAAACACACACACAAACCACACGCCAAGCAACCTCTCTTGCTTTACATTGACACCCTGCTGTGACCTACTGTTTTTGTTGTCTTAACTCCAACTCCATACACACACACACACATAAACAAACACACACACACACACACAAGCACACAAATAAAGATGCATATGCAAACATTCAGTTAATATGTTGAAGACAAGTACACTGACATGCGTGTTAAAAGAGGAAGAGACACACACATGCACAAAACTGATGTTCTGGCACACAATCAGCTAGCGACTGTGTAACCAGGGACCTGATTCTTCGAAAACTCCTTTGACAACATACTGCAGCTTGTCTGCAACACACTCCCACAGACACACACACACACACAAACAGAGGGAGAGTGAGAGACACCTAATCTTCATACAGTAATTTACATAATCTACTAAAACTGGGTTTTCTCTCCACTGTAGCAGCTTCAAAAGCAAACAAGGGGTATTCCTTCATTGGAGCACATTGTGTGTTGTGTATGTTTTTTGTGCAGCACACATACTTGCCTGTAACCCCACTTCATGTCTCCGACCACTTCTTTATCTCTTACTCTCTCCCACTATCTCAAACCAACAACCCTACCACATCCACAGAGTCTACCTGTCCGTCGCAACATTCGTTCCCTCTCTCCTGCCTCTCTAGCCTCCCTTCCACTGACTCTTTCTCATTCATGCATCCTTACTATGCCACAGACATTGTCCTTTCTACTCTGTCCTCCTCTCTTGACTCTGTCTGTCCTCTTACGTCAAGACAGGTCTGCAAGTCCTCCCCAGCTCCGTGGTTGTCTGTTTTTTTCTGATGCTCGCATAGGCGAGCATCAGAAAGGACATGGCGGAAATCTAAACACCTGGACAACCTGCTCACTTATCAGTCTCTTCTCTCCTCTTTTTCTGCCTCTATTTCCACAGCCAAAAGCACCTTTTCCCCAAACTGGGGGGAAAAGGTGCATCTTCATCTCCTTCGCTTTCCTCTGTCACCCCCTGTCTCCCAATCAAGTTCTGACCTTAGTAACCTCCGCCCGACCACCTGCCCCATTGACCCCATCCCCTCTCACATTCTCCAGTCTATTGCTCCTGACCTTCTTCCTTTTCTTACCCATCTTATCAACACTTCCCTGTCAACTGGCTGTTTCCCTAATTCTCTGAAGGAGGCAAGAGTAAATCCTCTCCTGAATCCTTCCTCGACCCGTCATAAGTAAATAACTACAGAGCTGTCTCTCTTCTTCCCTTTGTTTCCAAAACTCTTGAGCGTGCTATCTTTAATCAACTCTCCTCCTATCTTAACCACAATAATCTTCCCGACCCTCACCAGTCTGGTTTCAGGATAGGCCACTCAACTGAGACTGCCCTCCTTGCTGTCACTGAGCAGCTTCACACTGTTAGAGCGGCCTCTCTCTCCTCTGTCCTCATACTTCTAGACCTCTCTGCTGCATTTGACACAGTGAATATTTCAGCATGAATCCTGTAGATTCATGCTGTACAACATCAGGAGAATATGCCCCCCTCACACTCAGAAGGAGTTGAAAGTTGTTGTCCAGGCTCTGTTCATCTTACGCCTAGACTACTGTAACTCCCTCCTGGCAGATCTACCTCCTACTGCCATCCGACCTTTGCAGCTCATCCAGAATGCAGCAGCTCGACTGGTTTTTAACCAACCTAAATTCACTCACACTACTCTGCTTCCTTCACCGGCTACCAGTGGTTGCCCGCATCCGGTTCAAAACACTAGTACTTGCTTACCATGCTGTGAACAGATCAGGTCCAGTCTACATCCAGGACATGGTCAAACGTTACACCCCATCACGCTCACTCCGCTATGCTTCAGCTAATCGGCTCGTTGCTTCCTCACTGCAAGCTAAACACTCATCAAAATCACGACTGTTTGATGTCCTGGCTCCTAAATGGTGGAATGAGCTCCCCATTGACATCCGGACATCTGAAAGTTTACACATCTTCTGCCGAAAACTAAAAACACACCTCTTCCGACTATACCTTGAATGAAAAAAAATATTTATATATACTAACAACTTTTTGAAACTAAAACTTTAGTAGCAGTTAAATGGCAATTACTTATAGCCCTTTGTAGTTTTGCTTTACTTTGAAGAAATTGTACTTTCTTGATTCTTGTCATAGTGGGTCTATACCCTCGGGGTTGAATGCACTTATTGTAAGTTGCTTTGAATAAAAGCGTCAGCTAAATGAACTGTAATTTATTGTAATCAAGCATCTCAAGCTCTGATAAACTTCCACACACGAGGTCTTAACAAACTCTTGGGTTTTGTGATTATTATACAAAATATGTCACATGATAAGACAATGCATAAAAAAAGAGTTTGTGTCAGTACGTGTCATAGGAAATTTCTGGAGAAATTTCCGTTAACAGTTTCTTGCAGTTTTACAAGCCTGAGAATGTTTGGAGGTGACTCCCCTTCTCCTTAGCCCAGGGAATGCTTTCACATGCAAATGACAATGCTCTGCGCTTTACAAATGCAAACCAGGATAGTTTCCCTCAGAGAAGATAACACCTTTTTCTAAACTATCTGGCGTAAGTACACCAGGCTTAAAATAAATATAAAACCTGAAAATTTGAATAAGTAAGTAAGTGTGTTATAATAAATGACATTGTATACCACGAGCAAAATCAATGCTATGAAAAAAATTTGAAACAATGCACATTATTTCAGCATTTTATTATTATCCAAAACACAATCCTAAATCTCAACCGAGTGGCATGATTACAGTCACTTTTTCAATTGTGCTGGTTAAATGCACGGTGGATGTGTAAACCACACATCTACCAGCAATCCGCTCAACAGGAAGATATTATGCTGGATATGATGTGTCTGTGCCCTGTAAGCTCCAAACTTCTACTGGCTTTCCATAAAAATATGTTTTCCCAAAATACTGGAAATTCCCTCATAATTTGAACTTCTAATTTAACTATCTCAGTATTCCATTTTTTTCCGTTTTACTTTGAAAACCTTACGTCAGTCGTTTGCGTCATCACCTGATAGGCTCGTCCAATCACAGCCTCTTGAATTCAGCGTCAATCTCCCGTAGACATGAAAGGATTGTGTTAAGCTTGTTCCATATGAGTGACCGTTTTCGGTTTAAATAACTTGCTGAAGTCGACACGACACTGTTTCCCTGGAGGAGAAGATGAGTGCGTGGGAAAGCAAAGCCGCGGACCCGGTGTGGAGGAGTCGAGGCGGAGGAGACGGGCGCACAGTCCCTAAATTAAGGTGGTCACTGCTAGAGAGCGAAGCCATTGCTAACTGCTAAGCTAACTCTCAGATCTGAAAAACATGTGAACAACTGTAGGATTAGCATGAAAGTTGCTAAAAGTAGAATAAAGCATCTCACAGCTACACACCACAGACATCTACACACTGGGGCAGATTCGGACAGAGTCCCACAAAGAATGGATGACCCAGAGGCTGCAAAGAGACATTTCAAGCTTCACCTTATTAGTTTTTCACTGGCTAGGCCAGTTGTGTTTGTACAATAGTTGTGCTGTATGTAAATAAAGCTTTGACTCAACATATCAATGTTCATGTTTTTTTCCCTGTACAATATGTTCACATATTACAAGCATCACATGAATGAATGTATAGTATTAATTAACTGCAGTGCTTTTGGTAAAGCCTAACTAATACATTATAATATATATTATTATATATTACTATATTACAACTATATATACATTTTTATTATTAATATTGTGTGGGAGGGGTTTACCCACGTGTGTGCTGCAATGACCCAGGGTGACCAATGGCAACACTTCTACAAGCCAATCACGAGTGACTTTTCGTTTCAAGGGTCTGTGGTTTCCTCCAATGATTAATCGAGAAAGGCTCTTAGCAGCGGCTTCGCTCCGAGTCATATGCTAATTAGATCTCACCATTGCTCTGCGGCTCCGCAACACCCCCCCCTCCCCTGCTGCTCTGCCCCTTTGTTCTCGAAACCCCCTCCGTGCGGTACGTTTACTCCGCTCCCCTAAGGTTATCGCCACGGAAGAACGCGGTACTGACGTTCTGTAAATAGGCACTGCAGGGGATCAGGTGAGTTCCAAAATATTTCCTATGACTGAAATGCTGCTTTTCGTCTAGCAAGACACTGGAGGTGGAGGTAAAAAAAAAGAAAGAAATGGCATATATAAGTATCACGTAATTAGCCTGGAGGCAAGAAATGTAAGATTCAGATACACCCTAAAGTCTGTGTGAATTTGCTTTTTTCATGACATTGCAGTCAAGAAAGATAAGAACCATGTGACCATGTTAAGGGCGTAAAGATTGAGGGGAAGAAAGCTCAGTGTCCACTGTTATGGGCATCGGCTGTTTCCTTGCTGCCTATTAGGATGTGTTGCAGTGTCTCTTATTCTCCCACAGGATAACCACTCCTCCACCATACGCACCTCCAGGAGATTCCTCCTGGAGCATCGCCCTGTAGCGCCCATATCCCAATAATCCAGTATTCCCGGATCCTAGTTGCCCCCTCTTCCAATTTGGCCAGCCACCAATCATGCTCCCTTGTCCTTGTGGTCTAGAATTTAAGACACAGAGTGTGATGTTGCCAGGGGCGGCTGAGATCTAGCCTGATCAATCCATCTCGTGCCTCTTTTCATTGTGTGTTGACCTGATGTTTGTTATGGGTATTGATTTACTCTTTAGAATGTTACCTTGTCAAGCACTCGTTCTGTGATCGAGTGCTTCACACTTATTTCATTGTGCACTTCACCCAGACTCTTTTTTTTAGTTCACTAGGCCTTATGGGTGGTATATTTTGTTATTTATATGAAGGATAATTTTGTTAAGTAAGCCAGATAGATTTTCGTTTGGTCTTTTGTGTGAAACCACCAGAGAGGGGTGTAGGGACAGGGTTTAGGAAGCTTGCTTTTTATTTATTTTATGATTTGGCTTCACCCTGCCTACTAAAACTTGGTCCCTCAATAAATAATTGTAGTCTCACCTCAGCCACACCTCTAATCTCCTGTCGATCCATCAAGATCTGTTTGTCTCAGATTCTTTAAGGACATACTGAGGTTCAGGAGTAGCAGGATCCAAAATTATAGCTTATCAAAGCTGAACTTATCATAGCTCTCCAACTGCAGATCAACTAACCTGATTAAATCGCTCCTCAAAAACGAGCTCTCACATGCACCCTTCCATCTGATCATCCCTTCCTCTATTCTTGATTTAGCCGCTTACAACCTTACATCAGTACTTTCTTTTCAGAAGCAGAGAACCCCGCCCCATTCAGCAACCCTTGGTATCCAACTGCAGGATAATCAAGTAGGTGATTCCAGCCTACTCTTCCTGTCCCTTTTTTGCAACTGGTCTATTCATCTACAGTATAACGACTTCACTCGAACAGAGGACATGCAATGTTACACGGACATAGCTCCTTCATTAAATATCAGTCGCTACTATGGAGTAGGATGGTTCGCTTCTGCTCAGCTGTCAGGACAAAAATCTCTTGATTCAGAGTCTCAATCCGCTTTACCTACGGTCCGAGCAATCCCCAATCTTCATAACTGCCATCTTCTCTCCTCTCTGACCCCCCCCCCCCTTTCTGTCTTCTCTCCCCTCTTTTCCAAACATTTTTCCCCTTTTCCCCATGGAAAAGGTGCTCTAATTAGTGTGAACTGTTGGGTTTCTCTAAAAATGTCAAGGTCTCAAGCTTACGATGTATAGTGCTTTGATATAATGTATGGTATGAATTGGCGCTATACAAATATTATTGAATTGGATACGTTGGGGGCACAAATGATTCAAGTCTATAATGATTCACACTGACAACGCTATATATGTTCAGATCATAAACAAGGGTCTATCTCATTTCCCAGCCATTACAGTTTCATCACAGCATAGACTCACATTGCTTCAAGCTCAATATAAATTCATTCTCAAAGCAACAAATATTCCAGGCTGTCAAAAGAGCATAGCTGACTCTTTGTTTTGTTTCTCTAACCAGAAATTCAGGCACTTAGCTCCAGAATCGGAATCAGTCCCCACTGTTCTCAGCTGCAATATCCAATTAAGTCCCCAGCTGGAAAACCTCTCTACAACACTCACAAGCAGCCATCATCTAAAGCCAACGCAAGTCCTTTGCATTTCCGGCACATCTTCAGAACACTATCCGAGTTATTCACTCAACAACAGAAAAGCCTCCCCAGCAGGCAGACTAGTAACTTCTGGCCAAACCATCCACATCCTTAATCAATATCTTTACATATATCCACAACAGTTTTAGTGATCTCTCTCAAGCTTGTTCAGAGCTTCACTCTATTTAATTCACACTTTTCGGGGCCTTTAAAAAGCTATGGTGGAATGAGGGAACACCCACTCCGAGTCTCGATTTGCTCAGTCATCAATCATTCTCTTATACCAACCTAGGAGACACATCTTCAACTCAACACCCCTTTGTTTCTCCTTAACATCAATTTCCATTGAAACCTTTTAATCACATATACTGTACTTGGTGGATGCTCCTTGCTATTGAAATTGAGTTACCTCGTTAACTTACATTCAGGAGCAGGACCACACCTCAACTGAACCTCTAATCTCCTGTCAAGCCTACATACACCCGATCAACCCATCACGCATCATTTATCTCAAATTCTTCAACCCACACTTTACCATTTGTGGAGTTGAGAAAGAATGAAGACGAAGGCAACCCTTCCAGCATCCATTCATCCTCCTTCCCTCATCCTCACATGCATCCCGTAGTCCTCCATCCAACATCCCTACACACATCCCTTTATCCTGGTTCCCTCATCCCTTCATCCCTTCCCCTTATCTCTACCCTCATTCCTTCCCTAATCTCTCATTCCCATACTTACCCCTTTATCCATATCCTCCCCCCTACATCCTCGTTCCCTCATATCTACCAGCATCCCTTCATATTCTCTTCCCTCCTGGAGGCGGTGGTCTAGTGGCAGAAACTTGGACTATGGGCAGAGAAGGTCTCTGGTTCGTCTCTGGTTCGACTCCACGGAGAGACAACAAAAGACGAACCTGGATTGATCTGTCCAAAAATCAAGAGTCTCCCTACCCTTTCTAGTAACCCTGAGCAAGGCACCCTACTCCCCCAACATCTGCTCCCCGAGCGCCGTACATGGTCGCTGCACCAGATGGGTCAAAAGCAGAGATTAAATTTCCCTACCTGCATGAGTGTGCCTTTGCATGTGTTTGGGACTAATAAATGCATCTTAATCTTAATTACTTCTGAATCAGTTTGGTGCATGTTTTGTTGTTGGTCCAAGCTTCGTCGGATGGAACCCCCATTATAAGTCTCCCTCTTCCTGGTCATCGGGGCATCCTCCAAGACCAATTCTCAGGAAGCATCTTCACCTTAACCCCTTCACTCCATTTGTTTCTAAACATCTAACATTTCATTATCCCAAAAAGGTTGGATGTGTGGACCTCGCTAGTGAAAAGCAGACCTTTGTGGGGCATCAAGTCAAACCAGAGTAGAGATCCAGTCTTTTGGATGTAGACATTTTTCGTATTTTTACAATCGGAAACCATGTATATTTTAATACATTGTTGGGGTAGAGTCCACAAAAAGAACCATAAAAAATGAGGCCTGTAGGACATGCTGAAGCCTGGAGACCTCTCCTAGCGGGGGAGATTTCCCCAGTGTCCTTCAGGGACCCCCACTGTGTTTCTAGACGCCATCTGAGGTTGAATCCCCGCCCCCTGAGGTCAAATCCTGACACTCCATTGGCTGATAGCCAACACAACCCCATGGCCCACTCCTCAAGGTGGCAGGCAACTCTCAGGTAATAAATACACCTTCCCCTCTGAAATCTCTGCTTTTTCCCTGAACTGAAGTTTTCAACAAGACCTCTCCAGGTCTATCCAGATGATTTAGTTGCTAAATGGGCAACCACTCAGACATTTGTTTTCTTTCATTTTTCTTTGTTTTATCTTAAAGTTGTTTTTTTTTATTTTGATAAGAATTTTTTTGTATTTTACCTTGAAAAGGCCACGGCACAGGAAGTTCACGCGGCTCACACAGACTTTGCCAAAATCCCCAAACGGCTACAAAACAGCTGTTTATCCCTGCAGAAAGACAAAGTCTTTCCGTCGAAGAAGAAAGACAAATTCTCTTTTTTCCGGCCCAGCGCGACTCCCGTTGCCACAGACCAAACCAGCGGGGCAGAGGCCACGAATCATTCACTTGTTTCCCAGAATCAGCCGATCGCGCACAAACCCAGAGGATCCACAGTAAGAGGCTTTTATGTCTGGGCAGAGACTAGTTTTAATAATTAGCATGTCATTATTTGAGTGTATGTTAATACTATTTTGAGTATGACGGCCGTCTACTGTATTGATGCGTCATCACACCGTGACAAAGCACCCCCGGCCCCACTGTTATCGTCCGACCAAGTTTGCTGAGATTTTACTGATCATAGGATAGGTACACAACACCCCTTGGGTACCAAATGGTAAAGTCACTGTAAAATTGTCTCTGGCGTGAGTAAGTACTGGTTTCAAAACTACTTAAAGTATAAAAGTAAAAGTAATGTAAGGGGAATTTTTTTATGTAAATACATTAAAGTACCATATTTGTACTACTGAGCCCTATCATGCGTTCATGGAGCGGAGACATGATAACTAGTCGCCAATAATTTATTGGAAGAGACCTTGAGACCTTTGGACTACATCCTGTATGTACAACAACGGTACCGATAGGCTTTGTTCAGCCACATAAGCAGAAGGTTCTCAAAGGTATTTGAGCCTATGCATGCTCTTCCTGGTCTGAAGATGAGCCCTGCAACACTAAACAGTCCTTCACAGGCTGCTGAGGCCCTGCCCTTTGTACACACCACCCGCCGCTACTACTGATTGGATGGTTTAGTGAGGTCCTCGGATCGGCCCCGCCGTAGTCGGTAAGAGCCCGAGTTTGATCGCCGAGAAGACGATCAAACTTGACTATCTCGAGGTAATAAATGTCGTAACAACCTGCGGAAGGATCATTACAGGTACAGCCTGATTTGACTGCATGGCACCCAAACCCCCCCAACAGGTGCTTAGGGTCTCGCGCTGCGCCCCAGGGCCAGCGTTTCTCCCGAGGCCGGGGGCCCGGCAGTGCTCTCTCACCTACCCTCCCACTCCTACTATTTTTCTGTCTCCTCCACTTTGTCTGAGCACTGTCCACTACCGTGCGGTGCCTCCATCTCCGCTCTTCCATCCCCCTCCGTGCGCCTTTGCTGGCCTGCTCTGATGGCCGACGGACTTGACAGCGAGGAACGTCAGCGGAGGCGGGGGGATGGCGGATGCTGCGAGGATGCTGCAAGATCCCATTCTGTGTAGTGGCAGTGCAAAGGGTGATGTTAGCCCCACATTGCCCTGGGACAATGATTATAGCCCCGTGGCCAATGATATTTCTGCGTCTCCTTCTTACTTTTGTCAGGTTGAACCCTGCCTCATCTATGTATATGAATTCATGCAGGATTTTCTCAGCATCAATCTGTAAAACTTTCAGAAATACAGTGAAAGACAAGATTGTTTAATTCAGCATAGTTCTGGAATACAGTACATTTACATTATAAAGGTCACGTGTGCAGTATGCAACATCACAGTGCTAAAGTGAACAAAACACACCTCCACATACTCATGCTGCAGCCGCAGCCTTCTCCTCCTCCGTGGATTCCCCCTCTCACCCTCACTCTTCTTCTTTTTTGAGCACAAGCTCCATTTTAGTTAAAGAAAGGTGAACTCAGCTGCTGCATTTTTAAAGTGCTTAAACCTGATTGTTGTGTCTAAAATTAAGCAATCATGTGTTTACCTGATGGCTGTGTTTAACCAATTGGCTCATAGGGGTGGTCATTTGACAGGCAGTGCTTAGGAATTGCAAGGAAGTGACATCTTGATATACTTCTATGTCTAATGTATACAAGTGTGTTTAATGTTTTGCAAACCAATGTGTGTATTGTTTTGAAAAAAGTGTGAAGCTGACATTGTGCTTATTGTGGTGCAGATCTGGGCCATGTTTTGTTCCTTGAGTGTAAGGTTTTGATGATTTTGTAATACTTTAGATTTGAGTGTTTATGCAATCGAAAAAAACTGTAATAAGAAATTACCTGTGTGCCACACGTGCCTAAGGTTGCTGACCCCTGGATTTAAAGGAATGTATAAGATTTAAGAAGGCTTTAGCCATTGGTTTAGCGTCACAGCAGACATGCACATTAAATTCCCAAATATTAAAAAGTGATCATAATGCTTGAAATACCTGCTATGAAGTCAGCAAACTCTCGCATAAAAACTTTATAGAATTTCCGTATTTCCGCATTTAACTTAAAGAGTAAGTTCTGTGACCAAGATGGCAGGAGCGAAGCCCTCTGACTCAGATCAGGTAGTGAAGCCAAAACAGTTGGATGGGGGTCGACATCACCCGCAGCGGGCCCGGGGAATATAGATCGGATCCACCACAGGCGCAGAATAACCGGGAAACGGCAGTCATGGATAGTTGTGAGATAGAAGACTTCATCGCAGAGGAGGCGGGGAGGTGCCATACCTTTTCAGCTAAGCTTTTAGCCGAACTAGCACACTGGCATGCTTTCCCCGTTTCATGTGGGTCTTTTTACGGGGAAGGCCACACAGGGCACGGCGCAGGTAATCTGTGATGTTAGACAACGGATGGCCTCTGGTCTGTTTTCTTAGCCATCTCGTGACAGCCCTTAAACCTCAAAAGAGCCTTGGATGTTAAGTTAAGCTTGGCCATCATAAACAAAAGAGTAGTTACATCCCGGCAGCAAAAATATAGAAACAATGCAGCAGCAAATATAAGGTAGAGGTAGCATGACGATGGGAGACGGCTTGCTGTGTGCAGTATGAGTTTTGTAATGGATTTTGAAATGGAATCAGTTTACACTGATTAGTAAAATGTTCACCTCACTAAAAAAGATTCATAAAAAATGTCATGATGGTCATTTTAACACACATTTCAAGATTTTGGCAATTAGCCAAAGGTTTTGCCTGAGTGGTGCATGGTATACTTTTGAGCCAAGTTAAGTCCTGATAGGAGTTCACAAAAGTTTTGCACCGTCAGCAAATGGAGGGATGGTTCTATCAAGCTAAAGTTACAAAAATACAAATAATATAAATATCTCCAGAGTCGGAGTTCATCCAGAGCTTGTGTTTGAGAATAGCTTATGAAATGCAAATAGTAAATTTCTGTATTTATATAGAGTTTTTCTGTCTTGATGACCACTCAAAGCCCTTTATAGTACAGGTTTCCATTCACACATACATCCACGCAGTGCATCTATGGGCAGCACGTTTTTTCTACATTCAGGGTTCAGCATCTTACTGAAGGACACTTGCAGATGGGGGAAGACTGGGATCACAATGCAGACCAACTTGTTGGAGGACGACCATTCTACCCCTCAGCCTCAGTCCCATATGCAACACCTCTGCTGCTTTGCCTCTGTGGCTTCAAGCCCACATGGACCCCCAAAAATGAGAAGAAGTATAACAGGGCTTCGGCATCAAGGAATGCTGCCTGAACCCTTAATGACAAACACAGCATTTTGAAGAGGCTGCTCACAGCAGTTGGATATAGGCCCTAACAAGCATGTTATCAATTCAACATTGTAAAGATTGGAAGCTTTCTTGGTTGGAAATTGCCTTTACAGCATTTCATGCATTTCATTGCAAGAATATAATTTACTCGGGTATAGAGTACATAAATGTGGCCCAGGGTAATGAAGACAAGCTGAGGGAGTATTTGACAAACTGCTAATTCACTGTATACTTAGAACTGGTTTCAACTGTCACCATTGTGATTGTACAGAAAATCTTACAGAAAGCTACTTTACCCACACACACACATACACACAGCCTACTTCTCGTACCCTCACTGCATCAGCAGAGTCAGCCATCAGTCGGATTTGTGTTGCAGCAAAGAGCCAGCAGTGTTAGTGTGTTCCACACAGCCACAGCCCTCAAGTCACACGGGACTGGATACGTTATGCAACAGCTGTGATATACAGAGCTGAGCTGTTGTGCTCTGTGCACGCTTAACACCCACAGAAAATAGCAGGGTTCCCAGGCAGTGCAGGCAAGCTGTAAATAATGCATGTCAGAACAAGAACACACACACACACGCACACACACACACACACACACACACATTAAGCATTCCTACTTAAAAAAAAATGTGTTGTCTTGGAAACTAAACCATATAATTTGTGATACAGTACTTCAGAGAGATTCAGGGAATGTGTATGGAATGTTTTGGCAGCTTCTCTGAGAGGCAAAATCCAGGCAAAAATTATTTTCTAGTTTCCTAAATATTTCCTAAAAATCTCTTCTATCCAAATGTGCATAGGAGACCTTTTTGCATTTTCAAACAGTGGTCCATGATTGCAAGGGTTAGTTTAATATTAAATAATGCAGGTTGGTCCAGTTTAACATGGCGGCCTCCGTGGACAGGACCCGCTTCCAATGTAAATATAAAGTATTTAAATATAAATGGCACATTCTAGGGTAAAGAAAACAACAATTTGTATAATTTAAACTTTTAGACACTTTTGAAAACATCACTAGGATTAGTTTATATTCAGTTTCTGCCAACAGATCCATTTCACCTAAATCTTAGATACTGGACCTTTACGTAGTTCATAAATATCTGCTGTATGATCTGGGTAATCTGTGTGTTCAAGCTTCATTTTGGTAAAAATACCCTAGTTGTATATGGTGGCAGCTGATTGTGGTGGTGGATTGTGATATTATTGATACACCTCTGCATTATGTTAAATAGTTAAAAATGTCTTTGTTTCTTGTTGTGATTTGTGCTACACAAATCAAATTGATTTGATGATTGCTTCATGGCGATGATGTAAATATTCATGAACCTTGGGATGGATGAGTTTATTTGTGACAATGTTAGTAGATATGGTAACATTTAAAAAAAATTATTTAGCAAGGACACATTTAACTTTATGGATACTTCATACCAAATGGTTTTGGTAAATGGTTTTGTATTTATATAGCGCTTTTCTAGTCTTGATGATCCCTCATAGCGCTTTACAGTACAGTTTTACATTCACCCATTCACACACACATTCATACAGTGCATATATTCGCAGCACTTTGTTGTTCTATGGGGAGCCATTCAGGGTTCAGCATCTTGCAGACACTTTGGCATGCAGAGGAGTCAGACTGGGGATCCATCTGCCGAGCTTCAGGTTGGAGGACGACCACTCTACCGCTCAGCCACAGCCGCCCACACTGTTTATTGGTTGGTAGTCACCACCACTGACTGAGAGCACACAGTGAGTCTTGTCATTTTGGAGATGCTTCAAACCAGTCGTCTGGCTATAAAGATTTGGACTTTGTTAAAGTTACTCAGGTCATCACACTATTCACTTGCTGCATATATCACTAATCTTTTTATAAAAAAGCATTGATTGACTCTGGGAAATGTCATAATGTTTTGGAAAATATTGTTAATTTTTATAATGAATGCATATTTTTTTGCTTATGTGCACACTCATGCTCTCTTTTTCACTCTTTCTTTATCCATAGCCTTGGCAAAAGTCACTAATGACCTTTTAATAGCCTCAGATCAGGGACTTGTGTCTGTCCTCGTTCTGTTAGATCTCAGTGCAGCATTCAACACAATTGACCATCAAATTCTATTACAAACCTTCAAAACAGGAAATTAACATTAATGGAACCGCCCTTAACTGGTTTAAATCTTATTTTTCTGATCGCTCCAAATTCGTGCAAATTAATGATGAGTCATCTGTGCGCACCAAAGTTAACCATGGTGTTCCACAGAGCTCTGTGCTTGGCCCAATTTTATTCTCATTTTATATGCTTCCACTAGGAAACATTATCAGGACACACTCTGTAAATTTCCACTGTTATGCAGATGACACCCAGTTATACTTGTCAATAAAACCTGAACAAAGTATCAATTAACTAAACTTCGAGAATGTCTCAAGGACTTAAAAACCTTGATGACCCGCAATTTTCTCTTATTAAACTCAGAAAAAACAGAGGTTATAATACTTGGCCCCAAACACCTTAGAGATCATTATATAATGATATAGTGATATGATATGATATGGTATGGCATGATATGGCAATGTCGCTAGACGACATTGCCCTTGCTTCCAACGAAACTGTCAGGAACTTGGGAGTGATCTTCGATCCAGATTTATCCTTTAATAGTCACTTAAAACTAATTTCTAGGACCTCCTTTTTCCACTTGCGTAATATCTCAAAAATCAGACATGTCCTTTCGCAAAAAGATGGAGAAAAACTAGTCCATGCCTTTGTTACATCGAGACTGGATTATTGTAATTCATTATTATCAGGCTCCAGCAGTAAGTTGTTAAATACTCTACAGCTTTTCAAAATGCCGCAGCACGCGTCCTGACGAGAACCAAGAAAAGAGAGCACATTTCTCCAGTATTAACAGCGCTACACTGACTTCCGGTTAAATAGAATAGAATTTAAAATTCTCCTCCTCATCTTCAAGGCCCTTAATAATATTGCGCCTTTTTACCTTAAAGAGCTGTTAGTACCTTATAAACCCACTAGAGCACTCAGCTCCCAGAATTCAGGCCTACTTGTTGTCCCTAAAGTCTCTAAAAGTAGAGTAGAAGCCAGAGCTTTTAGCCATCAAGCCCCTCGGCTGTGGAATAATCTACCACTATCAGTTCGAGAGGCAGACACAGTCTGTTCGTTTAAGAGTATACTCAAAACCTTCCTTTTTGATAAAGCTTATAGTTAGAGCTAATAAGTGAGACAGAACGTAACTTGTTCTATTTTATGACACATGACACACAGAGCTTCTTTTTCCAGCTTCCCCATCCCTATCCACCTTCCCCGGAATCCCTTTGCTTTATCAACCGCAGATCAGGGATTTGGAAACTCCCGTATTGCCAGACAAGCTTAACTCGGAGACTGACCGCCAGTCCCCCCTTTGCTTAGAAGTGAGATCAACATTGGAGCCAAAGCTCAAGACAGCGCTGTTCAGGCCAGGGGATGTGACATCCAACCTGTAGTACCTTGCAAACGTGAGGGCAGAAGACCAGCTAGCTGCGGCGCAGATGTCATGGATATAGAGTCCCTTGAACAGGGCCCAGGTTCGGCCTCGGCGTCACCCCAAGGTTCATACTTGCTGGAGGTACAGATAAAGCGTGAATATCACTCACTCGTTTAGCTGTAGCCAAAGCCAATAACAGAGCCACCTTCAAGGATAACGTTTTCATGTCCACGTTATCCAATGGTTCAAAAGAATGAGAGGGCTCCAAGCACCACTGCTGGATCCCAAGATGGTGACATAGTCTTAGAGATGGGCAGCAACCTCCGTGCACCCTTCATAAAACGACAAACCAGGGGGGCTTGGCCCACTGGTTTGTCTCTTTTGATCAATCAATTCCTGCAGGAAGGACAGGATTGTACCAACTGGACATTGAAAAGGGACTGCCTGTGCCTTAGCACACCAATCCTCAAACAATCTCCATTTATAGTCATAAAGAGACCTAGTGGATGATGCTCTGGCATTCTGAATGAATACAACAACATTATGTGATAATCCAGTCAGGCTCAGATTAAACCACTCACAGGTCAAGCCCACAGGGCGAGGCGCTCCGGATGAGGGTGAAATATCTGTCCGCGCGCCTGGGAGAACAGGTCCCTGCGTAGCGGGAGAGGTCATGGATGACTGTGGAGGAGCTGTCTCACTTCCGCCAGCCAGTGCATGGACGGCCAGTGAGGGGCAATCAAAATTAGTGACAGACGATTCTCCAGCACCCTGAGAAGTGTCGGAGGAATCAAAGCCAGAGTGGAAAAGCGCAAAGCGGGACAGACGGCCACTCGTGAGCAAACACATCCAGCCCCAGCGACGCGCTCCCTGGTCGTGCAGGGAGAAGAACAGTGGGCACTGTGTGTTCCCCCTCGACCCACCAGATCCACTGTTGAGCTGCCCGAAATGTGACAAAATCTGAGCTACTATAGCCGTGTGAAGTTTCCACTCAGCGTAGAGAGGATTTCCCCTGGTTAAAAAGGTCTGCATACACATTCTGAATTCCGGGAACGTTGGTCGCTCTCACTGAGAGGAGACGCACATCGACCCATAATATCAGTCTGCGTGCCAGAGTGTGTAACTGTAGAGAACGTAGACCCCCTGACAATTGAAATACGCCACCGTGGTCGTATTGTCCGTCCTCACTAACACATGATGTCCCCGGAGGAATGGCAGAAAATGTTTCAGCGTCAGAAACACTGCCAACAACTCCAGATAATTTATATGGGCATGTTTGAGGTCTGTGCTCCACATTCCATTCGCGGATCTGCCCTCGAACACACCGCCCCAGCCTGACAGGCTTGCGTCCGTTGTCACCACTTTTCTGGCAGATATTGCGCCCATGCGCACCCCTGCTGTCAACATAGATGCGTGTTGCCATGGTCGCAGCGCCAGGACGCGCAAACCGTTACACTGGGGCGTCTGTGGCGCACAGGATCCAGTCTAAGAGAAGCCACCCAAATGCTAGAAATCTCTCATGTACAGCCTGCCCAGCCTCACCTACAATATTGGTTAGGACATCAGTCCCAGTAACCTGAGGCACAGTCCGTACGTGACCTGACGTGTTATGGCAAAATGAGAGAAGGTGGCCCTGAAAGTGTACACTCTCTCGGCTGATAGGCGAGCCGTGTAGGTCAGTGAATTTAATGTGAGACTCAGAAAGGCAATTTCCTGTCTCTGTGTTAACACGCTCTTTTCCCTGTTCACCACAAAACCCAGATCGGCCAGGTGTGTCAGCACAATGCCCGTGTGCGCCGCAGCCTCCTGCTCTGAGCGCACCAGCAGCAGCCAGTCATCCAGATAAGTGGCCACGCGTATACCCCGCTCCATGAGGGGGGCTATAGCTGCGACAACATATTTCACAAACACCCTCAGGCTCAATGACATGCCAAATGGGAGTACGACGTTTTTCTTACACTGCGTCCTTAAAAGCAAACCTCAGATACTTCCTGTGTGGAGGATAAATGGGAATGTGAAAATATGTCATCTATGATCTTTCAGATCGATTGATGTGAACCAGTCCCCCGACCGGATCAAACGTATCAGCGTTGAGTGTGTTAGCATGCGAAACTTGTATCTCCTGAGAAACGAGTTCAAAATGCGAAGGTCCAGGATGGGAAGTAAGCAAGTCCCCCATTTCTTTGGGACTAGGAAGTACCTCAAATAGAAACCCTCCAGGCTCTGCTTGTGTGGCACTATTCGTATGGCACTTTTGTTTAATGGAGCTGATATTTCTTCCCGTAACACCCGGACCCACTCTCCCTACGCATGGGAAGCGATGAGGCTGTGGAAAACTTTTTATCAACACAAACTGTGTGTGAGTAGCCTTGATGCCAGACAAACTTAGCCCCGCCCACAACCTTTTAGGTCGGGAAGTTCGGTCTGGAGTCGCTCCGTTAAGGAGAAATTATGCCCGACCGGGCCAAACAGATTGTCAGGGCGGGCTTTTTACGATGATGGACAGATGATCAACGGTAACGTAATCAACCACGTCATCAAAGTGCCCTTGGGTTGAATTCGTTTTCAAAAATGCCTGCCGCTGGAGAGCGGAGATGTGTAGATGCTGCCATTGAGTCTGTTTTAGAAGACATCGACAGCGCATTCATTTTGAAAGAGGAACACAGAAAGTGGAGGCGACGCCAAAGCACCACGCTAATCCCTATCGCGCCGGCACTTGGCTGTTCACACCGGACACTGAAGCGACGCTGAACTGCCGGGCAGCGCTAATAATATCACCCGTTGATCCAGTAGATTAAAAGCATATATTTACTTGTTGCTCCAACATTAAGCAACAGCGTCCCAACATGTGTCCTCCTTGGTGTTGTCTTTATTCAACATGTTCCGAGGATCATACAACTCACTGTACTTCTCCACTTCAATTATTAATTTAATGTCATCCATGTTGAAGAACTTCTCCGCTGTTTGCTCCGTTAAATGGCGGGTGTCGGGGATAAATTACGTATTCTCCACTCAAGCCTATGTGGAGAATACGTAGCCCCCTCTCTCTCTCTCTTTTTATCTGTATCACTGCTTGTGTGGCTGTAGTGGATGGGAAGAGGGGGACATTTAATAATGTCATTGGTCAAATTAAAAACTCCAGGACAACAGAAGTGGACTTCAAAGTATGGGATGCATATTTGATCATTTATATCATATAAAATATGTCATCAATATCGTTTAAAATCATTTTTCAGTGTGTTTCCTGGTGTGATACGCTCGCGTCAAGCGCAAAAAATAGACTCAACGCTGAAACGATCGCTGCACGGCTTTGTGCCGGTCACACCGGAGGCTGAAGCACCGCGCTGCGCCAATGCTGCCTCGTGCTGCTTCAGCCTCCGGTGTGACCGGCACAAAGTTTTAACATGGGAGTGGAGGGTAGCCAGCTGTTATTTAAGGCTTGGCGCTGCGCTGAAGCGTCCGGTGTGAACCCGGCGTTAGTAAATAACTCACAATGCGTTGCTTAGCATACGTCACATACTACGTTGCTCTGATTGTTTGTAGGTCTATCCAATTGAGCGAAGAGGAATTTCATTTCCTGGTCAGTTGAAACACGCCCCATAATCACAGCCCAACGGAGCGGTCTCAGACTCACATTCTGACTAGAATTGTGAGTCTGACAACGTCAGGCTAGTGTGTGAGTGCTTGTGAGAAATTGATGTGGTGTTGAACAATCCCACATTTGAAACATGTCTCTTCGCCTCTTGACTGGGACGCACAATCTGAGCTCTCGGCCCACGCGTCGCCGAGAGGAATGGGTGGCACTGGGTTATTTCTCCCCTAACACACGGGATAGCTGGACTGCCAGGGAACAGGGAACGGGTCGCAGCTCCACTCACGGCGGGGTTGATCGCTGTTGGGACATGGTTTTTGTGCAAACCACAGGCCTCCTTTCAGTCAAACTTGTTACAAACATGCCGCATGTGCTGGAGTGGACTCAATCCCCCAAGATGCCACATGTTCCATTGATCTTAGAAAGTCAAGGAACTCAGTCTCCCAGAGGATGTAACAGGATGCTGCATGTCCTGGGGTCTGGGCAATGTCACACAAAGGTGTCAATAACGACCAGGGTCAACTCCTATTGGTCACTCTGGTCCAAGACCTGTGAGGTCACCAGGGCCAATATAAGGAGAGGTCTCCCCAAGCTCTCTCTCTTTCTACAATCCTTCGAAGGCCAGCAGGCTGTCCAGCCTCTCTTTCTCCAATCCTCCCGAGGGCGGAAGGCTACTACAGCCTCTCTTCTTCCATCTCTCCGAGGGCGGAAGGCTGCTCAAGCTCTGATCCAGCTTCCTTCTCTATTCAACCCACAACCGGAGGTCAGAGGTGCAGCTCCCCTGCCCACACTTCAAGGAAATCTCCTCGCCCTTCAAGCTCTACAAAACTCCTCGTAGCGACACAATGTTCCCCAAGGAAAACTTCAACCAGCATCTGAGCACTCGGCTCGACAGAATCGCGAATGCAGAACTCTACGACCACAAAGCCAGGTGACGTCACAGAACGGCAAACTGAACAGCAACTTCTTTTCCTCTTTCCCTTGGACTGGTAACATAATCAGGGCTTAATAATTATACATGCTAAGCAATACTGTTTACTCAATTCTGTGTGTTTACAAGTTTGATATATGCTCTGATATTGTAGTTATAAGTTAAATGAAGGTTAATGGCAGTTAGGCTCGCCACAGGCTTTGTCCCTGAGTATCATTTTCTGATTAACATACACACAGACACGCATAGCATCTCACCAAGTTAAACCTTCCCCCTCAGCCGTAAAGCGACAGCCATAAAGCAACCTCAGAAGAAGGGGGGGGGGGGCTCTTATCTTAGGAACCATTTTATAAAGCATGCTTATTTACACTCACACACCTCCTTGTTAGTTAGTTTGATTGTTTAGTAACTTGTGTTTTTTATACTTTATTATGTTCATAATAAATGTCTTCTTTCACAAATGTTCTGTCCTTAATATTGCATAAGTGCAACCGTAACACTGTTAAGAGCTCCATAACCTTCATTGTTCATTATATAATCTTTAATGGTAAAATATTGAGATTTCTAATTGAACTAGATCTAAATGAGACTGATCTTAATCAATAAATTGGCTATCTTTTCCCTTCTATGAAGGGTGGTGCCCCGCGAGAACTTTAACCAGTTAAAGTTATGATTTAATATTAATATTTTAAATATTAATGTTTTACATTTTATTTTGATAACCAAATTTATTGAGTGCCTAAAGGCACACCATTCTATGGTAACTCTTTTTAAGCACTATTGCACAACATCTGTGCTTCTTCTTCCGCCTGGCCTGCTGGCTTGCTGATGGGCCCGGTTGAGCAGGCTGGGTTGACAGGGAATAGAAGGGCTTCCTCGGTCAAGCAGGCTTGGTGTCCGGGGAGCCGTTGGTGTTCACACCCGGTTGAGCCCTGGGGCGCTTCGGGATGCGGAAAGCAGGAGGGGCGCTCCTAGAGGCAACCTGAGCGAAAGTCTGCTGGAGGGGCGGATGGGCCGTGGCAGGTGTTTTCCTCAGAAGGCAGAGCTTAAGAGGCCCATCCTCCTTTTCTTCGCCTTGTAGTGCTTTTGCATTGAGGTGAGAGCGGAGCCGAAGACACCCTCTGGGATAATAGGCATGTCCAGGATGTCCTCCTTTTCCCTATCTGACAGATTGGTCAGATTCAGCCATCTCGTCCTGTCTTGTAACACCAACATCGTCATGCACTTCCCCGCAGCCTGTTAGCGCACCGCTGGACGCGTAGGCAGATATCCGCGATTGTGGTGATCTCCTCCCATGCGGAACATTCAGGCACGTCGGCTATGTTGTCAAAAAGCTCCGCTTGGTAAGCTGACAACATGGAAGGAACATTGAGAGCCCGATCGCTGCACGGCTTTGTGCCGGTCACACCGGAGGCTGAAGCACCGCGCTGCGCCAATGCTGCCTCGTGCTGCTTCAGCCTCCGGTGTGACCGGCACAAAGTTTTAACATGGGAGTGGAGGGTAGCCAGCTGTTATTTAAGGCTTGGCGCTGCGCTGAAGCGTCCGGTGTGAACCCGGCGTTAGTAAATAACTCACAATGCGTTGCTTAGCATACGTCACATACTACGTTGCTCTGATTGTTTTTAGGTCTATCCAATTGAGCGAAGAGGAATTTCATTTCCTGGTCAGTTGAAACACGCCCCATAATCACAGCCCAACGGAGCGGTCTCAGACTCACATTCTGACTAGAATTGTGAGTCTGACAACGTCAGGCTAGTGTGTGAGTGCTTGTGAGAAATTGATGTGGTGTTGAACAATCCCACATTTGAAACATGTCTCTTCGCCTCTTGACTGGGACGCACAATCTGAGCTCTCGGCCCACGCGTCGCCGAGAGGAATGGGTGGCACTGGGTTATTTCTCCCCTAACACACGGGATAGCTGGACTGCCAGGGAACAGGGAACGGGTCGCAGCTCCACTCACGGCGGGGTTGATCGCTGATGGGACATGGTTTTTGTGCAAACCACAGGCCTCCTTTCAGTCAAACTTGTTACAAACATGCCGCATGTGCTGGAGTGGACTCAATCCCCCAAGATGCCACATGTTCCATTGATCTTAGAAAGTCAAGGAACTCAGTCTCCCAGAGGATGTAACAGGATGCTGCATGTCCTGGGGTCTGGGCAATGTCACACAAAGGTGTCAATAACGACCAGGGTTAACTCCTATTGGTCACTCTGGTCCAAGACCTGTGAGGTCACCAGGGCCAATATAAGGAGAGGTCTCCCCAAGCTCTCTCTCTTTCTACAATCCTTCGAAGGCCAGCAGGCTGTCCAGCCTCTCTTTCTCCAATCCTCCAGAGGGCGGAAGGCTACTACAGCCTCTCTTCTTCCATCTCTCCGAGGGCGGAAGGCTGCTCAAGCTCTGATCCAGCTTCCTTCTCTATTCAACCCACAACCGGAGGTCAGAGGTGCAGCTCCCCTGCCCACACTTCAAGGAAATCTCCTCGCCCTTCAAGCTCTACAAAACTCCTCGTAGCGACGCAATGTTCCCCAAGGAAAACTTCAACCAGCATCTGAGCACACGGCTCGACAGAATCGCGAATGCAGAACTCTACGACCACAAAGCCAGGTGACGTCAAAGAACGGCAAACTGAACAGCAACTTCTTTTCCTCTTTCCCTTGGACTGGTAACATAATCTGGGCTTAATAATTATACATGCTAAGCAATACTGTTTACTCAATTCTGTGTGTTTACAAGTTTGATATATGCTCTGATATTGTAGTTATAAGTTAAATGAAGGTTAATGGCAGTTAGGCTCGCCACAGGCTTTGTCCCTGAGTATCATTTTCTGATTAACATACACACAGACACGCATAGCATCTCACCAAGTTAAACCTTCCCCCTCAGCCGTAAAGCGACGGCCATAAAGCAACCTCAGAAGAAGGGGGGGGGGGGGGCTCTTATCTTAGGGACCATTTTATAAAGCATGCTTATTTACACTCACACACCTCCTTGTTAGTTAGTTTGATTGTTTAGTAACTTGTGTTTTTTATACTTTATTATGTTCATAATAAATGTCTTCTTTCACAAATGTTCTGTCCTTAATATTGCATAAGTGCAACCGTAACACTGTTAAGAGCTCCATAACCTTCATTGTTCATTATATAATCTTTAATGGTAAAATATTGAGATTTCTAATTGAACTAGATCTAAATGAGACTGATCTTAATCAATAAATTGGCTATCTTTTCCCTTCTATGAAGGGTGGTGCTCCGCGAGAACTTTAACCAGTTAAAGTTATGATTTAATATTAATATTTTAAATATTAATGTTTTACATTTTATTTTGATAACCAAATTTATTGAGTGCCTAAAGGCACACCATTCTATGGTAACTCTTTTTAAGCACTATTGCACAACATCTGTGCTTCTTCTTCCGCCTGGCCTGCTGGCTTGCTGATGGGCCCGGTTGAGCAGGCTGGGTTGACAGGGAATAGAAGGGCTTCCTCGGTCAAGCAGGCTTGGTGTCCGGGAAGCCGTTGGTGTTCACACCCGGTTGAGCCCTGGGGCGCTTCGGGATGCGGAAAGCAGGAGGGGCGCTCCTAGAGGCAACCTGAGCGAAAGTCTGCTGGAGGGGCGGATGGGCCGTGGCAGGTGTTTTCCTCAGAAGGCAGAGCTTAAGAGGCCCATCCTCCTTTTCTTCGCCTCGTAGTGCTTTTGCATTGAGGTGAGAGCGGAGCCGAAGACACCCTCTGGGATAATAGGCATGTCCAGGATGTCCTCCTTTTCCCTATCTGACAGATTGGTCAGATTCAGCCATCTCGTCCTGTCTTGTAACACCAACATCGTCATGCACTTCCCCGCAGCCTGTTAGCGCACCGCTGGACGCGTAGGCAGATATCCGCGATTGTGGTGATCTCCTCCCATGCGGAACATTCAGGCACGTCGGCTATGTTGTCAAAAAGCTCCGCTTGGTAAGCTGACAACATGGAAGGAACATTGAGAGCCCTAACTTTCAAAGCCGCCGTTTATAAGCTTGCTCAGTCATGGTAGATTGGAAGCAATCGCTTTCGTGGGGAGTGTGGGGGCCCTGGATGAGGCAGCTGACAGCTGTGGATGAAGGTGAGCTGCCACCAGGGGCTCCACGGGAGGCATGCGGGCCATAGAATGCTTGTCCATCCCTTCAACATCCAGGGAAGACACACCTTGAATGGTGGTTTTGCTGGAGTAAGGGTTTTGCTTCCATGAGGCGGTAACTTCCTCCAGGAGTTCCGGGAACACCAGGAGAAGTTGTCTCGCAGCCCTTTTAGCTTGGGGTAATTTCTCCCCCCTGCCACGACCGCGGGCCATGGAATATTCCGTGGCATTTAACATGTCAAACATTAAACATCTAACATGTCAACACAACATTTAAGAACTTTTGGGAGGACATGTCAAGACATGAACCACATGACAGCTAAAATAAAAAGTTAAAAGGCGGCTGTCCCACTGTAAATTTAAACTTTTGGTTAAACTTTGGTCCACCTTTAGAGCACTAGTCTACAAACTTCTTGTTGAGTTTGAGCAGCAGCTGATTTCCAAGGTGAGTAGAGCTCATCCGGGCTCGCTTTGCAGTGAACAGCAGTTTCAAGCAGTGTTGTGAATGAACGTTCATTGAACACGTTCATTTTTATGAGAATGTTGAACTGAACGCATCTTAATGACAAATAATGAATTTGAACGGTGAACACGTTCATATTATCTGAGGTCTAGCTAAAACGTAACAGAATGTTTTCCTTCTCCTTAGGAGAGACGCTGTCTAATGCTTGCACCATGTCGTTGCTCAGTGCCCGTAACATTTCCGCAATATAGCGCCAGGGCCGGTCTTTCCTTAAGGCAACATTGGCGGTTGCCAAGGGCGCCCCTGAGTCATGGAGGGCAATCTGATTTGGATAGGAAGGAGCTGGCCCAGGAGTTGAAATATGTACCTGGCTTGCCTTCAAAGAGCATGTCAAATCTTGAGTTGTTCAAATTCATTAAAACAAAGCAGCTCACAGAGATATATCCTAACCTTTGTATTGCTCTGCAAATCAGTGCAACCTTTCCAGTTACAGTAGCTTCAGCCGAGAGGAGTTTTTCCAAATTAAACATTTTCAAGACATACCTGAGGTCAACCATGGCTCAAGAACGCCTCAGCTGTCTGGCTGTCATCAGCATTAACCATGAAGTTGGTGGTTAGATTCGATACAATTATGTCATTGATGACTTTGCAGTGAGGAAGGCTATTAGGACTGCACTGTAACGCTTGAAGTGTGGAGTGAAATGTATATAGTTCTTTAGACAAAGTTAATTTGCACTATTTATATTATACAATTTATTTGTTTTTTTTTAAATATTATATTTTTAATATTTAACACTCACATTTACATATATTGTTGTATTGTTTGTTGTTATTATTATTATAGTTTGTTAACTAAGTTGTTTATTTGTTTTGCCAGGAGTGAAAGCTTGCCTGGAGCGCCAAATGTGCTAGGGCCGGCCCTGTGTAGCGCAGTGATTCTCAAACTGTGGTGGGGAGCGGAGGCAAAACAGGTGGGGCGGAGCAGTAAACAAATCGCTTTTTCCCTGGAGCCAGGGGTCGGAACCTGCGGCTCTGCAGCCGCTCTGCTGTGGCTCCCTGTGCAGTGTTCTGCATGTCGCGCATATTTTTCACGAACAGTGAACTTTATGATCAGTGTTCATATGTTGAACGTGCACATGAGGGAACATCATCCATTCTATGCAGCTTCTACTACTGAAGTGAGAATTGACTTGCGCCTTGAACTATGTTTTTTTTTGCTCAGTAACGGATGTAATTTCCAAGTAGCGAAGTACAATACTTCAGTCAAAATCTACTTAAGTAAAAGTAAAATTACCCATTTCAAAAACTACTCAAAAAATTACAAAGTACTTAAAAAACCTACTCAATTACAGTAACCTGAGTAAATGTAATTCGTTACTTTACACCTCTGGCGTTTACAAACATCATGCATATCGCCGCTAGGCTGGGGCGTAATTGTCCCAACCGAGCCCTTTGCAGGGCTTGGAGAGCTGAGAGCCTGTGCAGGTGGAACGAAGCAGGATTCATAATCCTCGTCATCACCGTCCGACACCATACAATCTTCGCCGTCTGACTTTTATTTCCACAGGTGCACAGGTGATGGGCAACGCCTAGTTGCAGCTTGGTCCATTTAGCTTGGTGTGCTAAAGGGACCTAACCCTAATAGATTAACTTTTAAAGTACGTTTTTTTTGTGTATGATCACTTAAATCTATACTAATTGTAAGATCCCGAAACAATTTACAACATGTGCTTCATAATGTTCACAATATATATATATTAGAGCTGTGAAAAATAACGCGTTATGATTAAATTACAGGATTAATTTGTTTTGTTTTTTTAACACAATTTAACGCATGTGCAGAAGGACCTTCCAATATACCCACAATTCCGCCCACTCTCCACTAGTCGCCGCTCTAATGCAGTCAGACGGCAGCTGCTATTCAAACAAACAAACAACATGGATAATTCTGATGAACCTGAGAACCTTCTGGACGGGAAGACGTTATCGTTTCACCATAGCAATACCAGCCTCCGCAACGCAAAGCATGCGTTGGTCGGTGAGGGGCGTTCAAGTGGAATGCGCCAAACCAGACTCACTCGCAGGACACATTGTGCAAAAGAAGCGGTCAGCTTTACTGTCAGAGAATGTTAACAAGTTAGTTTGCCTCACCAACTGGCTAAAGAACGACTAGCAAAGAGGACCTTTAGAGGCATTAGATTGTGTCATGGTGTGGTTAATGGTTGTTTGACAAAAAATATAAAAATTTGTAACCATCCTATGGATGGCTAAGAAGCTCAAATAAATTCTGTTTGATTTAAAAAGAAAAGAAAAAAGTTTTATTCAACCATACAATGGATAAGAAGCCCGAATTCTGTTTAGGATGAAGATTATATCAATGTTCCATATGGAATAGCAAAGAGAACTTCTAATGAACTGCTGAGTTGCAGCACCATTGTTTTGTTAATTTATGAATATAAAAAGAAAACATGTTAAATGCATATATCTGTATTTTGTCGTATATTTTTTGTTTTCACAAAGATATACAGAGAAAATCTGTAATGATTAATCCACAGAAACCTCCGATTAATTTGATTAAACATTTTAATCATTTCACAGTCCTAATATATGTATAACATGACATAACTGTTTCATGTTATGACATTCAGCATTTAGTTATTTTCTGCCAGATAATTTGATATTGTTATTGCTCCATTACAGCTTTAAAATCTTTGTCATGAATTAAGTAAAGTCAACCAGTTACAAGTATATACCATGTACATTGGATGTCTTATTATCACTAGCAGACAGAACAATGATGCACAATCATCATATGCTGGGCTGAGGCACATTTACATTGCAATTGTCATAATAATCATTAGCGCTAGTCATCAGTCAGAACAACTGACCACAGCCTGGCTAGAAACACAACAAAAAGAACTCTGCAGCTCCTTCAATTAGCTGTCATTAAGTCCAAACCCCAATGCATGAGTCTCTCTCTCTCTCTCTCTCTCTCTCTCTCTCTCTCTCTCTCTCTCTCTGTCATGGCGGAGTGTGCGGGTGAAAGGTATAGTGGGTTTAAGACTTACTTTGCTGAGCTTTATCATTTAGGTGTATGTTTATTTGTTCATCTTTAGTTGTATAGTTGTTTTTTCTGTTTATAATAGTTTGCTGAGTGAGTGTGTGAGTGAGTGTGAGTGTGTGTGCTAACAGGCAGCATGCCTGCGGGAGCATGCCTGCGGCAGCAGACTTTGGGAGTCTGACTTGCCGGCATGCCATTAAACTGATCCCCGCAGTGGCATGCAGTGTGGCAGAGGCTGCGCTGGCTGTGGGAGAGGTGGTCGGCTGTGACTCGGTCAAGTCGGCCTCCCGGATGAACGGAGCCATCGTAATGTTTTTAGATAGCACGGCGAAGGTGAGCGAGGTGGTGGAGACAGGAGTGGTGATCCACGACACGTTTAATCCTGTTCTCCCACTCGTAAACCCAGTGGTCTAATGCACCCCATTTTATTAAAAATGAAACTCTGGCCAAGGAACTGTCCCAGTACGGGCAGATTGTGTCCCAAATTAAAATGGTGTCTCTCAGGCACGTAGTGAGTCATCGGAGGCAGGTGTTCATGGTCCTCAGGGACATTACTAAGGAGATCAACATGTCCTTCTCGTTTAAAATGGAGGGGTTTAATTATATGGTTTTTGTGTCATCCGAGGCGATGAAGTGTTTTGAGTGCGGGGTGGAGGGGCACTTGGCCCGCTCCTGCCCGGGGAAGGGTGGAGCGCAGAGGCCGGCTGATGTGGAGGTGATTTTAACTGCACAGAAAATCCCACTTTAGACAGGAATCATTTAGAGCCACATCCTGCATCAGGCCTCAGAATGAATCAACTGACCGAGGCACATGCACTTTCTGATGTGTGGAGGGTTTTTAACAGTAATGACAGACAATACACCTGGAGCCATGCCAGAGACAATGTTTTACCAAACAGTCGGCTATAGCCAACCTGCTGTGGGTCTCAGCACAGGGGACTCTGGTCAGGTCCCGGTTTATGAACATCTCACAGATGGATGCCCCCTCCCAGTTCTTCTTTGGACTGGAGCAGAAAAATGGACAAACGAAGACCATTCACTGTTTACGAACAGGTAGAGGCTCTGAAGTCTCAGACTCGTCTGAGATCAGGAAGTGTGCTACCGGTTTCTATAGAGACCTCTTTAAGAGCGAGTGGTCAAGTAATCCAGATGTGCACAGCAGTTTTCTGAATGGTCTCCCTCAGGTTAGCAGGAACAGCAACACAGAGCTAGCTGCAGACATTACGAAGGAAGAGCTGCACAGAGCCACCATGAGCCTGCAGAGAGGCAAAGCTCCAGGGATAGACGGCCTTCCTGCTGATTTATTTAAGTCCTTCTGGGACATCTTAGGACAGGATCTGCTCAAGGTAGTCAACGACAGTTTACAGAATGGAAGGCTACCTCTGAGCTGCAGGACGGCCGTCATCACCCTGCTGCCGAAGAAGGGAGACCTTCAATAGTTAAAGAACTGGAGGCCGGTCTCTCTGTTGTGCACGGATTCCAAAATCCTGTCCAAAGCTCTGGCCCTCAGACTAAGGGAGGTGATGGCGTCCGTCATCCACCCTGACCAGACTTACTGTGTGCCCTGCAGGCTCATAAGTGACAATGTCACTTTGATTCGAGATGTTTTGGACCTCTCCAGTTCATTGGCAATAGAGACTGGTCTTATTTCCATAGACCAGGAAAAGGCTTTTGACCGGGTTGAACACCAGTACTTATGGCAGACTCTGGCTGATTTTGGGTTCAACCCAGTTTTATAGCCATGATCCGGGTTTTCTATACAGACATTGCGAGTGTTCTTAAAATTGCGAGTGTTCTTAAAATAAATGGTGGGCTGAGTGCTCCTTTTAACATTGGGAGAGGGGTGAGGTAGGGCTGCTCTCTCTCTGGGATGTTGTACTATCTGGCCATCGAGCCTCTGCTCCATAAGCTAAAAGGTGTGTTTTTCCCCCAGTGTAGTGTGTCTTTTAAAGTATCTGTGTATGCAGATGACCTAATTATACTTGTGAACACACAAAAAGACATTGATATTTTATCTGATACCGTAAATGACTTTGGTTTTATCTCTTCTCCAAAGGTGAACTGGGGGAAGAGCGAGGCTCTGATGGTTGGAGAGAAGCTGGGGGATCGGCTCAGGCTGCCTGGAGGTCTGGCCTGGAAGAAAGGAGGACTCCAATATCTCGGTGTCTTCCTTGGAGATGAGACCCACATCAAGAAAAATTTGAATAATGTCCTACAAAAGGTCAAAGGCAGACTTAAAAAATGGAAGTGGCTGTTGCCCAAAATGTCTTACAGAGGCCGGACATTAATAATAAACAATCTGGTCTCATCTACCCTGTGGCACATTACATTACATGTTATTTAGCTGACGCTTTTATCCAAAGCGACTTACATTTTTTTAGAACACTCATCATTTTATGAGGGGCCATCTAGGGGTTCAGTATCACTTAGGCATGCAGATGGGACAGAGTGGGATTCGAACCGGCGACCTTCTTGTTGCAGAGCACCCGCTCTATCCCCTAGGCCACGCTCTCCCCACCTTGGCCACACTGGCACCGGCTGGCCATTGTCGATCCTCAACCTTCTCTCCTGGCAGAGGTAAAACAGGTTTTAATATATTTATTTTGGGGCAGGGTTCACTGGATCCCACAGAGTGTTCTCTTCCTTCCTACAGACGGGCAGGGCCTGGTCCATCTGGCCAGCAGGGGCGCTGCCTTCCGCCTTCAGTTCTTACAGAGATTGCTGACCGGGCCTAGGGATGCTCTGTGGAGACCTCTGTCCCGGTGCATCCTGCAACATTTTAACAGCCTGGGTCTGGATTTTAGCCTGTTTTTAATGAATGATAACAAAATAGTCTCACCATCTCTTCCTGGTTTTTATAAGAGTGTTTTTAAAGTGTGGAACCTGTTAAAAAAAGAACGAAGGCTACAGGGGGACTCCCTGCACTGGCTGCTGCAAGAGCCTGTCCTGTACGGGACCATTCTAGATCCCCCCGCTGGGCACAAGGCACCCTCTTCAGACTGCTGCAGGCTGCCGGGGTCTCTACGCTGGGTCAGGTCGTGGAGCTAGCCGGTCCTGAACTGGAAGACCGTGGAGCAGTGGAGGTCGCTGTACAAACCTCCACTGAGTAAGAGACATGGAGACCTCCAGTGAAGGTTGCTCCACAGCATAATAGCGGTGAACGCTTTTATATCAATAATTAAGAACTCGGTGGAAGACAAATGCCCGTTTTGTAATGTAAAAGAAACTATCTTTCACTGTTTTTATGAGTGTCACCGTCTGTCTGATTTGTTTCTGTTTTTACAAGTTGTTTTTCACAGTTTTAAAGAGGTTTTTAACAAGCAGGGTTTTATCTATGGTTTTAAATACACTTGCAAACAAAAACATAAAAGCCAGCTTTTAAACTTTGTTTTAGGGCAGGCTAAGATGGCCGTGTATATAACCAGGAAGTGGAAGGTAGAGCAGGACGTCCACATTGAGCCGGTCCCTGTCTGTATCAACATGATTAAATCAAGAATATTGCTTGATTTTAGTTTTTATAAAGCAGCAGGTGACCTGGACTCTTTTAATGATCTGTGGTGTTTTCAAGATGTTCTATGTTCTGTGACAGATCGAGAACTTTTGTATGCTGATTATCTTGCGTGATTTTATTTATTTATTCATAGCTAAACGTGTATTTTAAAATAACTTATTAGGTGTTTCAATGTGTTGTGTCGACCAATAGTATCTAATAAAGTTGTTTTCAAAACTCAAATCAAATCTCTCTCTCTCTCTCTCTCTCTCTCTCTCTCTCTCTCTCTCTCTCTCTCTCTCTCTCTCTCTCTCTCTCTCTCTCGCTCTCTCTCTCGCTCTCTCTCTCTCTCTCTCTCTCTCTCTCTCTCTCTCTCGCTCTCTCTCTCTCACACAATGAGGGCAACAAGAAAATTGTCACATTTTCAAAACAGACCCAATTTATGATTGTCAATGGGTAAAAGTGAGCTAAAGCTTTTGACTCCTTGAGCCCCAGTCGCATGTTAACCTGCCGGTTTACTGTGCTTTATATAATGTGTGCATATGATCACCTCTGGCTGTGGCTGAGGTGTAGACTGGTCGTCCTCCAACCTGAAGGTGGGCGGTTCGATCCCCAGTCTGACCCATCTTCATGCCAAGGTGTCCTTGGGCAAGATGCTGATCGCTGAATGGCCCCCCATAGAATAACAAAGTGCTGCGAATAGATGCACTGTAACAATGTGTTTGTGAATGGGTGAATGTAAAACTGTACTGTAAAGAGCTTTGAGTGGTCATCAAGACTAGAAAAGTGCTATATAAATATAAAACCATTTACCTGTCATGATGAGGGGGCCACACTGGTAAATTGTCCTTTCGAGAATCTGTCTCAGTCTAGCAGTGAGACCACTTTGTAGACCAAATAGTTGAACTTAGGGTCTGTACATGTCAATCTCCAAAATAATTTCTGTATGAAGCTTTAAATCAGTATTTAATGTCTGATTCACACTGACATTACTGAGGACACAGTCACATTACCCTTGAATGAACCTCCCCCATCACCACCCTCAGCCCCTAAAGAAGGTTTTGATGTTACACTTCAGATATGATTAATGATGTGATCACAGGCTGCAGTGCATGAAGGCAGCTTGTAGTTGCATAATTTCACAATATATTAAACAAAATGATGACACGTCAGTAGAATAATGAAGTCTCCATTTCCGAATGCAGCAGTAAGCGGTTCTGTTGATCAACTGTGTTAACTGGCAGGCCAAAGTTAATCAAATTAAATGATCAATGAATTCTGAAGTGCAAGTCCAGCCTTGATTTATCCTTATGTGGTTTGTATTGTACTGGAGATACAATTTCAGCCTGGATTCCTTTTTTTAGATGTAAGTCAAGCAAACCAAGATTCCTTGATGGGATGTCATTATTCAGATGTTAGCCATAATAAGACCTGACCATAGTGTTGTCTACCTCATTCACACTTGCTGTACCCAAGACCTGTGCTGCAAAATAGTACAGTATGCGTTCGCATGGAGATGGCTGGTTTATTCATCCATCCATCCATCTGCTTAACTAGTAACCTAACTACCTAATACAATCTCACCATTCTATCATAATGATTGAGGTTATACTTAAAATCCCTGGGCTCATGACACCTTCAAATTCCTTTTTTTAGTTAAGTTTATCAATTGTATAAATCTGTTTAGATTTCTTCTTTATTTCAGTGCCAGTCTGATTTGATACACAGCAATAACAGCATTAATATATCTGCTTCAGTCAGTCTTTTAATTCCACTGCTGACACTGTAAAAAGTCTACTTTACTTCAATAATAAGCTAAACTAGTAAACGTCTTGTTTTTTCACGTCATTTTGACTTGGGGGTAGGAAGTGCCTTTATATTTTATCAATTATTTTAAATTGCTATCAATCGGCGGCTCCTTCATATGTACACAGGTGGCATTCACAATGTTTTGAAGAAATGTCATAAGATGCTTATGCGACACTACCGTCAGCAAACATGTTGGCTCCAACTAAAGTTATTCGGTGAATGTTGAAAGTAGATATAATTGAGTGAATATTGGAATATCAGGCAGTCATGTTGTATATCAGAAAACTATCTGACACTTAAGCAGTCCTTGCCATTAAATCATCATTAGCCAATCAGATAAACAGTAAGTCACAGGTAGGACAGAATATGATGTTAGGTGGAATTTGTGAGAAGTTCAAAAGAAAATGTTTTTTCTCTTACCTTTATGAAGCCAAATGAATCCATCATGTCCAGCAAAGGGGAATGAGAAAAAAAAGAGTGTTAGTTTTCCCACTAACAAAATCATAAAAAACATTTAAACAACTGCTGGTCCAGCATACATAGGTTATGTCCACAGGAAAAAAGAACACAAACATAATGACTTTAAATAATTTAAAGTAAGCTTCTTCGATAGTATATTTAGTTTTCACTTAGATTATTACTTAAATTCATCTATATTATCATTGTGCAGAGTAAAACACAAATGAAACACATTTTATCTAACCCAAAGGTCAAAGACAAATAATATTTACAGATAAGTACAGGAAAGAAAGTACTACAGCATAAGTGATGCTAAAGCTGGAATGAAAATATTTACATGTGAAAAATGTAACCTTGTATACAGTGTTGGGGAATCAATCAATCAAATTTTATTTGTATTGCCCATATTCACAAATAACAATTTGTTTCATAGGGCTTTAAGATGGTGTGACATCCTCTGTCCTTAACCCTCAGCAAGAGTAAGGAAAAACTACTAAATACCCTTTTAACAGGGTAAAAATACGTAGAAACCCCAGAGAGAGCCACATGTGAGGGATCCCTCTCCCATGACGGACAGAAGTGCAATAGATGTCCGGTGTAGGAAAACATCATCAAGATTAACGTTTTTAGCAGCATTGATGAAGGTAAACATCTTGAAGGATAACTTCAATACTATATGTCAAGCGGTCCTGCTGCAATTATAGTCTATAGTCAGCAGCCAGCAAGACCATGATCCATCATCCAGATCGGATGCCATTTTAGTCCATAGTCATTGTCCACTGCCGCCTATTAGGATCCATCATCAGCCACCGACCTCGGTCGTGGTCCACCACCATTATATGATGCCAACGCGACACAGGATCCGCCATTACCACTACAATCAGCCCGCAAGATATAGAATCCGCCATACTGGATCCACCATTGCAAACTCTGATGCACGATTCACAATCCTAATCCATGGTGGGGCCACAGCGGGCCCGGATCTGCGGACGATAAAGCAAAGGGACTCGGGGGAGGGGTCAAGTCAGTAACATGTACTGAGATATGACTTAATTCGATGTGATAGGGATGGAGAAGAGGAAGGAGAAGCTGGAAAGAGAAGCTTTGTGTGTCATGTGTCATAAATTCCCTTTGCGTCTTAGCGTCATCAGGGGTTTTTGCCTTGTAATCAATGATACAATGACACAGGCCGAACTTGGGAGTACGCTGAGGCTCAAGGTAAATCTGAATGGCTACTGGTTTGTATGGTAGTACGATGAAAACCATGTGGCCCACTCAATAAATCAGCCATCAATACCTCTATGCCTTTTCAAACTAAACGCTTCCTATTTTAGAACATAGGAAAAGTAACATTCTGCCACACTAATTAGCTCTAACTATAAGCTTTATCAAAAAGGTTTTGAGCCTACTCTTAAACGAACAGATGGTGTCTGCCTCCCGAACTGAAAGTGGTAGATTATTCCACAGCAGAGGGGCTTGATGGCTAAAAGCTCTGGCTCCTACTCTACTTTTAGAGACTTTAGGGACGACAAGTACGCCTGAATTCTGGGAGCGGAGTGCTCTAGTGGGTTGATAGGGTACTAACAGCTCTTTAAGGTAAAATGGATCAATATTATTGAGGGCTTCTATTCTAGATTTAACCGGAAGCCAGTGTAGCGCTGTTAATACTGGAGAAATGTGCTCTCTTTTCTTGGTTCTCGTCAGGACACATGCTGCGGCATTTTGGACAAGCTGTAGAATCTTTAACGACTTACTGCTGGAGCCTGATAGTAAAGAATTACAATAGTCGAGTCTCGATGTAACACATTTTTGAGATATTACCCAAGTGGAAAAAGGCTGTCCTAGAAATTTGTTTTAGGTGTGAATTAAATGACAAATCAGGATCAAAGATCACTCCCAAGTTCCTGACTGTTTCATTGGAAGCAAGGGCAATGTCGTCTAGCGCAGCTATATCATGAGATAATGTATCTCTACGGTCTTTAGGGAAAAGTATTATAACCTCTGTTTTATTTGAGTTTAATAAGAGAAAATTGCGGGTCATCCAGGTTTTTATCTCCTTGATACATGCTCGAAGTTAGTTAGTTAGTTAATTGATTACTTTGTTCAGGTTTTAATGACAAGTATAACTGGGTGTCATCCGCATAGCAGTGGAAATTTACACAGTGTGTCCACTGTTTCCTAGTGGAAGCATAAATAATGAGAATAAAATTGGGCCGAGCAAGGAGCCCTGTGCAACACCATGGTGATCATTAATTTGCACGAATTGGGAGCGATCAGAAAAATAAGATTTAAACCAGTTAATGGCGGTTCCATTAATGCTAATTAACTGTTTAAGTCTTTGTAATAAAATGTGATGGTCAATTGTGTCGAATGCTGCACTGAGATCTAACAGAACGAGGACAGACACAAGTCCCTGATCTGAGGCTATTAGAAGGTCATTAGTGACTTTTGCTGAGGCTGTCTCTGTGCTGTGATTGGCTCTGAACCCAGACTGAAAGTCTTCATATATATTATTTTCCTAGAGAAACTCACACAGCTGAATGACTACAACTTTTCTAAGATGAAGGGGAGATTAGATATTGGCCTGTTATTGGCTAAAACCTCTGGGTCTAGGGTGGTTTTTTTTAAAAGGGGCTTGATTACTGCTATTTTAAAAGACTGTGGTACATAACCTGATGATAATGACAGATTGATTGTATTAAGTAACGAACTATCAATTAGGGGCAGAATTTCTTTAAGTTATCTGTCGGAATTGGATCTAAGATACAGGTTGTTGGTTTAAATCCTGAGATTATTTTGGTAAACTGATCACGGGTGATCAGAGAGAAGCTGTCTCAGTAATCGGAAGGATTCTCAGCCGTTTTTGAGATTTCTGTTGTTGGTAGGGTATAAGTGCCAATTGAGGGCAGGAGATAGTTGATTTTATTTCTAATAGTTAGAATTTTATCATTGAAAAAGGGCATAAAGCTATTGCTATTTAGGGATCGAGGAATACTGGGTTCGGTGAAGGTGTGACTATCTGTCAGCCTGGCTACAGTGCTGAAGAGAAAACTGTTGTTTTTTTTGTTTTCTTCTATTAGTGTTGAATAGTATGCAGCTCTTGCTTTGTGGAAGAGTCCAGAGTGCTGTCCACCACACAATGGGTCATAAAAACTGAGGCCTGTAGGCCATGCTGAAACCAGCTCTAAAGTTTTTCACACTGAAGCCAGCCTGGTGTTTTCCTCTGAGTGGGGGAGCATTCCTTCAATGTCTTTCAGGGATCCCCACCTCTCCGGCCGCTCCCTAAGAGTTGAACCCTGACATTCCATTGGTTGAGAGCCACAGAACCCCATGAACCCCTCCTAAAGGGTGAAGGCACCTCTAAGGCAATACACCAACACACATGCATGCAAGCACATTCACCACACACTGACACACACACACACACACAAACCTTCGTAGTATTTTCCATATTGTGGTGCCTGCAGCCAGCAAATTAGTCACATCTGAAACAGTCTAATTAACTCAGAGGAACTTAACCCACTTATCACAACAAGCAGAGAGTGAGAGACAGAGAGAGCGACAGAGTCAGACCATCTCCTTCACTGATTGATTTCTCTCATCAAGTGTGGGTGTGTGTGTTTATTTTCTTCTATCTGATTGATTGGCTTGTACAAAGCCAACTCTTCTTTGTCTATTTAATTACTAAAAACACAAACTCTCACCACATAGACATTCTTGTCCCTGACCGAAACCCAATTCCCCCCCCTAACGTAATAGTCTAATAGATCCACACGAAAAGGCAAAAGATCACTAAGATATCACATAAAGAGGAGGAAAACTTAATTATTTCTTCTGACAATATTTACATCTGCCATTCATCCATGTTAATGAATATGCACTAGTTTACATCAGATTCATTGTTAATTACTTGGCATTCCCCATTGTAGATTACTTACTTATTTTCTCTATAATATAATTTGCATACAATCATTATAATGTTCATATGTAAATTGTGTGAATTTATACATGGATAATAGATTGTGTTGGTAAGATAAACCAAATTGGCTTGTATTATACATATATATACATTTACAGATTCAATCCTTTGACAGCAATGTTTTCATTGATTTTGTTGTTAGCTTTTTGCTTCTGCCGAGGAGGTTATGTTTTCACATGTGTTTGTTTCTTAGATTGTGTGTAAGACTATATAAAAATAGCTGATTTCCATGGAACTTGTGAAATTAGAGTCTCAGATGAACCCTTTACATTTTGGTGAAGATCCAGATGAGGAGGATACAGTTTATTTTTTAGCTTTCTTTAACAAAGTGAGATTTACATTTTCACTTTTCTCACTGGGTATGACCACGGACCTTGATGAAAAAAGATCAGGCATATTCAGGGAACTGATATTTAATGTTTGGTATTTGGTGCAGCTCGATTGGATTAAAAGAAGTAATGCACTATATTCAAGTTTATTTCTGTGAAACTAGTCACTCAGGCACTAGGCACTTAACATTACTATTCACACACACATTCATACATGGAGATCAAACCAATGAACAACTGACAAGTGGACAACCCGCTGTAGCTCCTGAGTCAATGTGTGTGTCATTTTTTTGGTAAAAAAATCAATAAATAGTTATCGTAAAAAAATAATCACAAAATAAAATAACCAAATGTCAGTTTGGATGATGCAAGTGTATAGTATTGTAAAACAGGTGTTTCAATTTTTTTCACTTTTATTCTGTATGGCTTAAATTTGTGTGTGTCTTTGGTCTAATGTGTAACTTAGCTGTTCCTAATTATTCTTCCTGCACATACCGAGGACATCAAGGATCCTCCATCCACACCCTCCCCTTCTATAGTGTAGTGCAGGGGTAGGCAGCCTTTACTATCGAAAGAACCATTTTGCCCCCTCTTCCCCCAAATTAAATATGTCTGGAGCTGCAAAACATATTTGATAACACAGGTTATATATATATATACAATATATATATATAATATTTATATATATATATATATATATATATTAACTATAGTTTGTTGCATTTATTAAATTATAGAATGAAAAAAAAAAAAAGTGTTGACATTTAACTGCTTGAACCAAATACATGTGCAGGCCTACTTTGAAATTAATGAAACACAAAACTATACTTTTTTTGCTCATCTCCATCTTGGTAATTTTCAGCAGATGCTGTGTGCTTTCTCTGGAAATGTCTTTTACATTTACAAACCTTACAAAATTTTTGTTTGCTAATTCCTCGCCACATATCAAGCATAAGGGGGGGCCAACATCGTTGGCAGTGAAAGCAAATGAATCTGAATTCATTTGCTTGAAGGAATTTAATTAATTCCTCCCAGACCTTTCTTTTTGGGGATTTGTCCCTGGTTAGTTTACCGAGGCCGTTGCTCGGAAACTCTAGATCAGCAACATGCAGGGAAGAGCGCCGGGCCGTAATAGGATGTTATGCATATTTTAGTTGACGAAATATAAAACAAAACTTGAAGCAGGCCAGACTGGAGGCAGCCACCGAAACTGAAGCCCGGTAGGTCACTGAGCGGCTGTTTCACTTGAACAATCTCCGATCTCACTGTGTGCGTCTCTGAGCGAGTGAGCGGGGCGGGGGGCGGAGCCCCGGGGCATGTGTGTGTGTGTCCTATCTGGGAGACACACACACATTCACCCCTCCCTGTATTTCATGACGGCCTGCTATGATGATGATGATTTAAAAAATTTACGTGAACGTGACGTTCACTCACGTTCATCATATGAAAACTGATTCGTTAAGTTCACCGTTCGCGAAAAATATGTGCAACATGCACTGTACAGGGAGCCCAGCAGAGGGGGTGAAGAGCCGCATGCGGCTCCGGAGAAGCAGGTTGCCGACCCCTGGTCTAGTGGAACAAAGTGTTGACATCAGCAACTCTGCACAGTGCGATGGTCTATGCCTCTCTCTGTCTTGCTCTCTCTCTCGTCGCCCTAGTAATCAATCATCAGTGCAGTGCCCCTCCATCTCCCACCTACCCCTCCCTTTGGGCTGACAGGTCCTATTTGTTATACTGCTTCCAAACTGCCTGGGGTGTGTTATTCACTGGCACAGGAAAACAGAGGCACACTCATACTCACTCAGTCTTTGTCCATTTTAAAACCCCAGGTGTAAACTTGTATGGCGTGTTGTACTGAAAACATGTAGAAGTTTCTGTAAAAGATTTTGTTTTTCTGTAAGAATGTTTTCTATTAAGCACTGCTATATTTTACTTAAGATAATTCTCAAATCTTCATATTCAGACATATTGCTTTTTATCAGGTATAAACAATGTTTGCATATTCCTGGTTCAATGAAAAAAGGAACCACCACAGCTATTGCAGGTTGACCTCTCATGGACAAAAGCCACTTCTTTAACAATACTAATCTGCAGAATGTCTCGTAATGATGGTTTTAATTATGGATTTATTTATGTAAATATGAATAGTATTTGGAAATTAAATATAATATAATGTATATATAATGTTCTAAAAGATGGTTTCTGTCATTTTTTGTAGTTCTTTTAACACTGATGTAAATTAACGTGTTCAAGGGTTAGGGTTCATATAAAAACAGGGTGAAAAATCATGATGCATGCTGAGACTGACTTGCAGTAGTGCATACGCGTATATTAACAGTACTGCTGCGGCTCCATCCCAGATCACTAGTATTTTCATTTCTGGATGGTGGGGACACGGCTCCCATCTTTATAAACAGTTTATGATAGATACAATGTCTCTGGTTCATGTATGTATTTTTATGTTATCTTCACTATCTATAACCTGACATTCATCTCAATACACAGAAGAAAAATTATCCACTATCTTTTTAATTCTCCTATTGTTAAAATCTCTGCTTTAATTATCAATACAGAAGTTTGGTCTGTTTGACTATACTTCTGTATTAATTGCATGTATTTATCTAATTACTACATATCACATTATATTATGGGTTTAATTTTGGTGCATGGCTAAAAAGCATTGCTAGGTTTTCCTTAGTCTTGAGGGTTCAGGACAGTGGACGTTGCACCTGGTAAAGCCCTGTTAGACGAATTGTAATTTGTGAATATAGGCTATACAAATACAAATAGATTGAATAATTGACTGATGATTAATATTAAAAATATTACTTTACTATTCTATGTATGTAAACAATGTTTAAAAATAGAGTTTGTAGCATTGCGTTATAGCCACCCGTTATATCCATGAAACACTGACACCTCTGTCCAATACAGGTATTTACTGTGTGTGGACTGCCACATCTCACTCAGGCTGTGGAGTTATACACACAACACAGAAAAAGAAAGGGAGAAGTAAAGGTTGGAATGAATACTCTCTCCCTCCCAACCTCTTCCCCTTCCTCTGTATTTGTGTGTGTGTGTGTGTGTGTGTGTGTGTGTGTGTGTGTGTGTGTTTGTATTTGCAGCTGATCTAAGCATTTTTCTCCACATTATTCTTGGTCATTTGATTTGAGAGGCTCTTAGGATGAACCTGCCGATGCAAGCACTTTTTCCCAGCAGCACCATGCACACTTACACACACAAACACATACACTCGCACACACAGACACACACACATATACACACACACAGATCCTTATTAAAACGTCAATATTCAGCAACAGATAATGATGGATACACACATACAAATGCTTTGCATCACGGCCTGTCTCACTGTGCAGTGTTACTGACATGGGTACCTCACAGAAGTAAGGCAGACCAGTTTGCGACAGTCCTAGCAGGACTAAACGATAGCAGTAGTGAGTAAATGAGTGAATTAAACTGAAACTTATCTTTGTTGATGTTGGACCAGTAGACCTGTACATTTCAATGCTAGTTCACAGCTTAACTGTGACTTCTAATCCTCTGTTCCAGTTGTAAGTCTCCCTCTCTCCCTGCCAACCGCTTATCAGTAAGACTTGTTTAAGATATTCTCTCTCTCAATCTCCCTACAGATCTTACACAGAGATGACACATGTAATTTGCATGTTTACCTGCTGCTGCCTCTTAATAGTAAGGAATACTGTTGTGGTAATTTTCTAACGCGTTAGCAGTTTCCACACTGCATAAGTGTATGATAAAGCGCAAGATTCCTTATCTCAGAACAAGCATTAGCTAGTCCCCCGTCAGAGATTCCAGACTTGATCCTCAATGTCCCTGTGCAAAAGCATAGAACAAGCTCTGATTGACAAGCTCCATTCTTTATCAAAGAAACCCACAAAAATGCCAGAAACGAGAGATGCATTGGCTGGAAGTCAAGTTAGCTTCCCAAGACAATAACTGTTGCTGCAACAGGAATATGAAATCAATTCAAAGCTAAACCCACCTTCCATAGCTTGTTGTTTTTTTCCAACAAGGTGTTCCAAAACTTCATAATGAATGTCCTTTTACAAAATGAAAGCCTAGTCAATCAATCAATCAAATTGTATTTGTATAGCCCATATTCACAAATCACAATTTGTCTCATAGGGCTTTAACAAGGTGTGACATCCTGTTCTAAAAGTCAAAACTTTTAAGCAATGTCAAAATTATCTTAGCATTTCGTGTCATTGTTTTCAAATTACATATTAGTATTTATGATAAACATCATAAAGAGGTGAAGTTTTTCCTTTACCTCAAATAAATTGAATTGAATTAATACGAATTGAAAAAACACTAATTCCTTTCTACTTCTTCACAACATCCTGTTTCTCTCCTCTCCTCCAGATGCATAATGCACAGGTGCATTAAGCAGGTTTTAACATGATTGCTGTGTGCTGGCTTTTTGGATTGACATCCCCACTCTGCATTAAAGCCTCCTCTTCACTTTGCTACACAGCAGATGTAGTAAATGCTGCGTATCAGTTGGAATATGCTATGCAAACAAAATCTTATAGCACACTTATTGAACTGGCACTAACTTTTTGTACACTGCAAAAAAAAAGGGAAAATTTAATCACACATCAGATCTTGATGAACCAATTATTCAAGTTTTAAATCTTTACTGACATAGTTTGTTGAGAATGAAAAAAAACAAATTAAACGTTTGTTGAAAAACTTTCATTTGCACCAAAGCAGTGAAACTGATTCACAATCACTTGTGCTTCCTAAATGGACAGATTGATATCTCTTAAGTTGAACTGTGTTCCCTTAATTTTTTATGAGCAGTGTATATACAGTGACATACATGGAGAGTGGCGGGCATTTGGGAAATCAAGGGAATCCATGTGCACATAACTCAGTCTCCTAGACAATAATTTCTGTACCACTCTGTACCTTAAAAAAAATTTGCTCCGTAGGACACTACAAGACTTGCTGGACTGTGTTCACAGGAAACCTTTTTATTGGACCCATTCTACAAACAGTGGGCATATGTCAGTCTGTTTGTCTTTCACCACTATAACTCAGGCAGTTTTAATCAAATTTTTAATAAATGTTGGTTCTGGAAGGGTCAGGACCTGCACAATTTATTTTCCATTCAAACCCATCAAAGGTCAATGTCACAGTAGGGAATAAAAGATTTAACCTTACACTAATGAATTTGAACTACATAAAATGCAATTATACATCCACATACAATTAAAATGATGGGCTGGAAAGAGCTAAAAACGAGATGTTAGTTTGTGCTTGGTCTTAAAGAATCTTATTCGAGTTTAGACAGAATATATACAGCTGAAGTATATTTGTTTTCTCCAGCCTTAAATTCACTCATTCTTGAGCCCCTATCTTTCTGTTGATCTCAGAGAGGTTCAATACCACACGGAAGAATAGATTATATTACATTACATGTCATTTAGCTTATGCTTTTGTACAAAGCAACTTACAATTAGTACACTCAACATTCATGAGGGGCCATTTAGGGGTTCAGTGTCCTGCCAAGGACACTTCGGCATGCAGATGGGAGAGAGTGGGGTTTGAACCGGCAACCTTCTTGTTGGAGAACCACCACTCTAACCACTAGGCCACTACGCCCATTATATGGAGTACTTTATTGGGGAAGGATATGTTGCAAAAAGAAACAACAAACTTTATAAAAGAAAAGGGATCGATCTGGAAAGTTAATTGAAATTGAAAGTATTTATTCTCCCTAGTAACCTAAGAAAAAATATGAAAAGCAATTATTCTTTTATCTCAAAATGTATTTATTTTGTAATTTTTTTTCAAGCGCAAAAATAGACTCGACGCCGAAACAATCGCTGCACGGCTTTGTGCCGGTCACACCGGACGCTGAAGCACCGCGCTGCGCCAAGGCTGCCTCGCGGTGCTTCAGCATCCGGTGTGACCGGCACAAAGTTTTAACATGGGAGTGGATGGGAGCCAGCTGTAATTTAAGGCTTGGCGCTGCACTGAAGCGTCCGGTGTGAACCCGGCGTTAGTAAATAACTCACAATGCGTTGCTTAGCATACGTCACATGCTACGTTGCTCTGATTGGTTGTAGGTCTATCCAATTGAGCGAAGAGGAATTTTATTTCCTGGTCAGTTGAAACACGCCCCATAATCACAGCCCAATGGAGCGGTCTCAGACTCACATTCTGACTAGAATTGTGAGTCTGACAACGTGATGCAAGTTAAAAAGGAATTGATTGGTCAGTGAGCGGTGCTTTTAGATGGGTTGATCTCATCTTGCACTTAACCTGTTTTGGACTAGGTTAAGTGCTCAGTCTAATGAACCATGGAGATATTCCCTGATAAGAAGAGAATAAACTTCATAGGACTGAAGACAAGAATTTATCCTGAAGTTACCCTGATAACCACCAATCCTGCTTTGAGGTACAGGCCCAGGTAGTTGTTGGGATGAATAGTGGAGGTTCATATTAAAAATCCTGTCTCCAGTTCAGGCAGTAAATCCACTTTGGTGGTGATGGTTTCATGTAAGTTAACAGTTTTTGTCAGAAGTCACTGTGGATTTTTTTCCCTTTTTCCCTAAACCAGATAGGATAGGAAATAGGTCGTCGTGGTGGAGTTATTACAAGTGGATGCTATGATGTGACATCAGATATTATAATAAAAAACAAAGCTTTTTTTCATCAGTGAGTATCAAGATATTTGTGACTTGGATTTAAATTAATAACGTTTCATCATTACATACATGGAAACATTATTAATTTTTAATGTAATTTCAAACTAAACAGTTGCTGTTGTGATGCAGCACTTGCACCTATGCATTGCTTTAATGATTTAGGTTGAACTCTCAAACACAGTCGTATGAATGCTCTGTAAGACTTTTTTAATCTCTACAGTGGTTCAATATGTCAAACAGGGTTCAATATTTCCAAGAAAGGTTTGTATGTATTGTAAATAGCAAGAAGCACATAATTACAGGGGGAAAATATATGGTACAATGCAGAATTTTAAATGTGATATTTCATAATAGAGCAAGAGCGACAGAAGGAGAGAAATGTGTAAGAGGGAAAGCTGGTGGACCTGATAAATGACACATGTGTTGTTGTAGTAATTGTTGTTACTATCTGATCTTGTAATGTGAGGATGATTAGATTTACACTGCTAATAATCTGTGAAATTACTCCTCATGGGACTGATGATGGAAGTTATACCACTACTTTACAATGAGTTTTCTGATAGGTCAGGTGCAGTATGACTGGGTCTGCAGGCCAGCAGTACATGTTTAATGACCAAACTGCATCTGAAAACTTAAATTGTGACTGCAGGTGTTTTGTCTGGGTCTGATACAAATCAATATAAAGGTGCCATTGATTCATCAGGGTTATCTCAGAATAAGGGTATAGATCTTAAAAGATGTATGGAGGGCTTTAGTTTGCTGATTATATTATTTGACACCAACAGTGTAATACTTAATCAAAAGAGCTCCCCTTTCTGATGTGTCTGAGGATTTGTTAGTCCAGTTCAGAAAGAATGAGAAACAAGAACACATTCATTTGATAATCCAGAGCTTTTAGGCCCAGTATCCTGAACCAAATGTGGCTGAAGTTAAACCCTGTGCTCCAACATATGATTTGCAAACTAGTGCGCACATAGGCCTTGTTCAGAAAGCCGACATAAATCAATTTTGGGCAAAAGGATTCATTCCCTATAGATTTTTAAGTCTATTTTCAAATTCCAAAAAGCGAACACACAACAACAACATCAAATCAAGACCACAGCAATCCATGCTGATAGGTTGATGACCTCTGGAAACACAGAGCTGATGGGATCACTTTGAAAATTAAAGTGAATACCTCCACCAAGGCTCACAAGTCTCTTCCCGATACAGATTCTGATATAGATTCCGATACCTGGACTTTGCTGGAACATATTAATTATGATTTTTTAAACGATGACTTATTTTTAATATTTTAAAAGCTGTATACCACTAACCCTGTATTTAGGGGAAGATAACTGTCCTTGCATGGCCTGGCCATGCAATGACAGTAAGGTTACACCCTTTGTAAAACAACATAAAGTACATTTTTTATTATCTAGTTAATAACTGAAAAACAAACAAATTTATAAAATCTACAGAACAATTAATTGCTTACAAAACGTTCACAATCTCTTCAGTAGCAAACAACAACCAGCAAACCAACAAATCAATGGAAATCGGTCAAAAACATATCCTCCTTAGTGGAGATAAACACAGTGCAGAGTGCATACCTCAGGCACAAGAAAGTTAGCTACTATCCCTGCAGCTGAATCCAAGCTTGCACAATACGTACCTCCAGAATTAGATTAAATACAAACACAATCAGACATGTATTCAGGGAATCCCTTAGGTGAGACTGCATGATCATTCTCAAACTTCTAGAAGGGTTGTTAAACTTAATAGTAGTGCACTGATAGAAGGGATATCCCTGCAACAGTTTCAGTAATGAGTAGAAATCACTTTTAATTTATATAATCAATTCAGATCGACACTGTTGGTGGCTGCATACATCCCTTCTCTTTCATTCCCCTTGCATATGTGTTTCTTTTTGAATGTGTGTGTGTGTATGCGAGACGGGATGACCAGCACATTAAAGGAAGGCCTCGAACCATATGTTAATTATGTAAATGATTTGCTTTAATCAGGCTCAGCCATGTAGCCAGTTAGTCGGGAAGGAAAATGTGTAAACCCAGCGCAATCCCAATTAATATTCATCGTGACTGCTGTGTGTGTGTGTGTGTGTGTTGCTTGGGTATTACTAATGTTGTCGGACCTAAATCAGTTAACACATCTCACATAATCAGCACTGCATATCATCATTCCATTTAAAGGTGAAGACATGTTATTCTATTATTCTTAGGTTTAGGTTAAGGTTATACAGGTAGTTGTTATGGGCTAGTCAAGGTTAAAGTAAGTCTCTGAAAAATGTTTTTGAGTGTACTTATAATGTACTCTGATTGTGTGTGTGTGTGTGTGTGTGTGTGTGTGCGTGTAGTCTGATTGTGTGTTTGTGAGAGAGAGAGAGAAAGGGTTTGCTAAGGGATGAAAAAGCTATTGCCATTGATACACACAAACACGCATACACGCACACTCAGGCAAGCGCACACACACAAACACACACACAGCTATAAATAAGGTGTCTGTGTTCACTGACATGTTGTGTGTCTCTGGGCCTTTGCTCAAAAGTCACAACCCACAACTGGGTTGATTTTTTAGAGTGGATTGAATTTTCTTTCTCATACTGTCTTCTGTCTGTCTCTCCTACTTTTTGTCCCAAGAACTCTGACTCTTCCTCAGATTTTCCTGACCTCTCTGATGTCCCACCTGTCTACCTGGATTTAAAGGAGGTTTTCAGCAAGTCCCGCGCTACCTCCTTACACCCCCATCGGCCCTATGACTTCACCATTGAGCTCCTCCATGGGGCCTCTAATCCTTAGAGTCGTCTCTACTTCTTGTCTGCCCCTGAGACGGAGGCCATGAACAAATACATTCAAAACTCCTGACTACTGGTATTACCCATCCCTCTTCCTCTCCAACTGGTTCTGTTTTTTTTTTGTTGGTAAGAATGACAAATCCCTGCGTCCATACATTGACTACAGAGGTCTGAACAATGTCATGGTCGAGAAAAGGTATCCTCTTCCACTCATTTCCTCTGCTTTTGAATTGTTAAAAGGGGCATCCATTTTTCCAAGCTGGATTTGAGAAAGGAAGACCATTTAGTTTGCATACGGGAGGGGGATGAATAGAAAAACGGCCTTTAACACCCCTAGCGGCCACTATGAGTATCTGGTCATGCCCTTGCTCTAACCAACACCACAGAAGTTTTTTCAGGCCCTGGTCAATGATGTTATGAGGTACATGTTAAACAAGTTTGTAACAACAGAGAAGCATAACCTACTTTTTGTTTATTTCAAAGTTTATATTTTAAGTAAACTTCTATTCATTATATTTAATTTACCTTTTATTTATTGTTTTAAAGTAAACTAAGTGGCATACATTTCTTGATCTGACAGTTTGTGTGCAGTTGACAGGGACAATACAATAATAGGGCACATTTTTATATATTTTCTCTATTGACAGCCTGGCAGTCATTACGTTAATGTCAATATTTGAAATAAAACTTGTAAAGCTCTATGTGAATTTGACTGTTTTATTTGAAGGTATGATTCAACTGTTTTCCATGGTCCATTATTAAAAAAATCACAAGAAATCGTAATATCGAATCGCAATACTTATAGAATCGCAATACCAACAGAATCGCAAAACATATCGTATCACCACCTAAGTATCTGTTGATCGTATCGTATCGGGGTCCCTGCCGATTCCCGTCCCTACTGAGCTCCTGACTAACCCTTTTTCTGAACAAAAATGCCAACATTCCCAAACCCATTTTGATTCATGACCTTGCAGCCAACTGGACTGGACTCTAGCAGTAGGGGAGAGCGGGGAAATGTGGGACATCGGGTAATCTGAGACACCCCCTGTATCAAGGCAACGGAACTCATTTTTGGTCATTTGACCATTATGTTTTCAAGCCCCTCCTATTTACCCCTTGCCATGAAGGAGAAGTTAGTGCTGGTGCTGTGAAAAGTATGTTTTTTCACAATGTATGTTTTTTTTGATGCTAGCTGAAGATTTGCCTGAATTGCTAAAGATGTAGTTTTTTCTAAAACGGTGACTGTGGGGTAAAATGGGACAAATGCTGTGGGGTAAAGACTTGCATGAGTTCAACTGATTTGTAATACAATACTTCTTCATACCACCATTTCCACCCAAGGGGCTAAGTCATGCTTAATTTTTTCAAATGATATTTCATATTTACAATAATCCATAAATTCATTGACCTTCAGTTATCCTTCAAAATGTTTACCCTTATCAATGCTGATAAAACCTTTAGCTTGATGATGTTATCCTTTACACTTGACATCTATTGCACTTCTGTCCGTCATGGGATATGGATCCCTCACATGTGGCTCTCTGAGGTTTCTACGTTCTGTTTGCCATGTTAAACGTTTTAGTTTTTTTTGTAGTTTTTGCTTACCCTTGTTGAGGGTTAAGGGCAGAGGATGTCACACCATGTTAAAGCCCTATGAGACAAATAGTGATTTGTGAATATGGGGTATACAAATATATTTTGATTAACTGATTGATTTAGTACTGTGAGACAGATCTAATCCAATATGGGACAAAACTTTATAATCCCCAAAATAAGCCTTAATCAGTATTACTGAGTGTCCAGTATGCTGACAATCTATTCAGTGTGAAGTGTCATAGGTGGAAGAAACAAACACAAATGGACAATAGGCTGTCTAAAAGAAGAGCTACTTGAAATAAACCTTACTTTATATAATTTGTGTGTATAGAGAAGAACTATTTGAATCAATAACATGAGAAAAATAGCTATATACCCTGATGTAAAAGGCTTAGTAAAAGTAGAGCTCATTTCCTAATTTATTTATTTGGTAAACACTACTGATGATCCGCAAAATGTCCTCAAGAATTTAAAGTTAAATTATCCATTATACAGATTGGCTTTTTTCTTAATTGTTTTATAAATTTCTCTGAATAATCAAGCGTGGACATATTCAATCAGATACTGCGATACTGGGGACGTGGAACCAATTTAGAACTCTTGATATTCACCTGTATGGTCAAATCTATAACAATACACATTGTACTTTTAAATTCATTTAAGAAATGAAAATTAATTATGTCTGAATATATTCCTTGACAGATGCCAATCATTTACTGTATTCATTAGAACAATTTTAAGGGGCTAATTTTGCATTGTTTGTCTGTTTTTACCTTATCAGTGAGTTGGTTTGGGTGCTGGGCAAGAGTAAAAGAGAGAGAGAGGGAGTGGGAATAAGAGGAGATAGAAAGATTATCCATGCATCAAAGGGGAAGGAATAGAATGCAACAATATCAAATAAAAAAATAATGTTAAGATCAAAAAAAGAACAGAGAAGACCATGACAGGTAAAGAGCCAAATGCAAGCTGTATGGAAGCAGCAGAGGATGTATGGCAGCAAACCCACAGCCATTACTCAAACACCACAAAAACATCAAATTAGAATTATGGCATATCAGCAGGTTTACAAGATATTGGAAATTGCCTGCTTGTGTGTAGTGTGTGTGTGTGTCTGTGAGAGAGACAGCGCAAAAGGGAGGGGTAAATAGACAGAGAAAACCTCATGGTAGGGGCAAAACATGGATGTGTCGTATGTGACCTTGGAGCTATTAGCTTACACTTAAAATTATGACTGGAGTTGCAATTTTGAGAGAATATGATCAGTTTTATAGGTGCTGTTGGGATATTTGACAGAATCTCACTCTGATTCTATTTATTTAATCATTTTATTATCTACCTTGCTTCCACATCTGAATATTTTATTTGGGGATAATTACAAACACTCTGGCTGTGTTGTTTATGTTCCACCTTCTCATCCCTATCCCTATATGTAGAGATACTGGATAGGACACAGTCGTATACTGTAGACTCTTTATACTGTTATCTAAAAATAAATTCATATATTTTGTCTACCAAACCCTGTGAAAGACAGAAAAAAGCACTTTCCCTACATTGTCTAAAACTGAAGATTGTATCTTAAAGGGGACATATTAAGCCCATTTTACCACAAGTTGATATGGTTCATTGGGGTCTTAATGAAATGTCTGTAACATATTTTGGTCAAAATATCACAAGGGTCATTTAAAACAGCACCCTTTTAACCCCGTCTAAAACACCCCTGCTCAGATTGACCTGTTTTGAGTGCCTGCTCCTTTAAAAGCTAATGAGCCCGGATTTTTGGCTATCCATTACCATCGTAGAAATATGGAGACGAAAATACAATCTTGCAACCATATCGTTTTTGAACAAGAGTCAGGCAGGTCGAAGCCTGCCTGCGAGGCTGGGGTTGTCGTCCCATGTAATGGAGGCTCCCATTTCGCTTGTGACGAGAGAAGCATACGGAAGCTCATTCGCAGTCATTCAAGCATGACATTTCTTACTTAGAGGAACCATAACAAATCGCAGGAGTTGAAAACAACAGCTCCCAAATATGTGGTTTCTTTATGAAATAAATGGTACAACTTTTTAAATGAACATTGAGGTTTATTTATAAAGAGAAATGCGGAGGAGCACCAGAGGGAAATCTATAATAATCAAAAGTGCTATACGCATCTGGCCATCCCACCCTACATTTCATCACCAAGTCCTCAAAAAAACATTCTGAAGGTAGCCCGGATAATGTGAAGAAGTGGAAAACAAATAAAATGGGCAAGGAAAGCATTAGTCCGCAGGCCAAATACAGTAAGAGATCCATGCAGACTTTACAGGAATGCAACAGGTGCCTTGGGGTTTCTGTGGAGGCTCATGAAAACCGCATTAAGCAAGTAGATAACACCCAGTTTGGCACAGTGAAAGTGGGGTCCTATTTCCAAAGTAGAGGCAAAGCAAAGGATAATCCCAACCAACCAACACAAAGAAGGTTATATCTTATGTATTAAGTAGTACTGCTCAGAGACTGGTCACCTACCTGGGACGTCTACCTGAATTATTTTGTTGCATGGAATATAACAGCATGATCTGTCACAAAAATCACTGAGATGGTAGAATGGTTGTGGCTCAGTGCTAGAGTTGGTTGTCAACTAACCAGATGGGGGTCGGTGTTCTATGACACATGTGAAAAACATATAAAGAAAGGGATCCCTCTCCCAGGCGGACAGAAATGCAATAGATCTCACATGTAGCAGAGCACATTAACAAAATAACAATATAATATGTACAAAATTGATGAATAAAGACCCTGTCTTTAGTTATTTTTATATCTTTTTATTTCCAAATAGTTCAAGAGAGACCACTACAAATGAGCAATGTTATGGACATTGATGGAGTTTTAAATTTAAATGTGTCTAGTTACAAGGATTAATAAATCACATTACATCTTTCTTTCAACCAAAAATGCTTTGCGCTGGTTAGGGGGTACTCTGCAGAATTTTTTTTTCAACGGGGGTACGTCACTGAAAAAAGGTTGAGAACCACTGGTATAGTACATTACCGTCTGGGAGCAAGCTAAATTAGCTGCACATATTGTCAGCTAGAAGGGTGACTGAACAAAATTACTTCACTCACATTTCCTCTCTGTGGCAATTGGTCTTGAGAAAATACAGATTTTACCATGGGTTTTAATAGTAGCCAATCATTTAGTATCGGATAGGTTATTTGACTGACTGCATGCGTCTAATAGCATTTAAGCCAAAATGAACAATTGTATGATAGGAACCATTTTCAGAATTTTAGCACAAGGTAAACAGCACAATACCATTCACAGCAATTGTTTCTGTAGCTTGCCATTAATTAATTCGGGGTTCAGCATTTGCCCAAGGACACTTCGGCATACAGTTCGGGAAGACTGGGGATTGAACTTCTGATCTTCAGGTAGGAGGACGACCGCTCTACCCCTCAGCCACAGCCGGCAACTACAGCCAGGGTAGAAAGCATTGCCTTGCTTGTGGGTCAGCCTGCTGGTTATGCATGTTGGGTCACCTGGCAGAAGACAGGCTATCAGTTAACCTCCCAAATTAAGGTATTTGAGAGACGGTCTGGTATTATGCACTATAATACCTGAGCAGTGTTGCCAACTCCTCAGTAAGGAAAGTAGCTATTGGCTGTAAAGTCGCTAGCTGTCGCTAAATGACTTCATTGCCTAATTTGCATAATGTAATGGCCACTATAGGATGTACAGAAAGTGAGAAAAAAACACCCTAAATATGTTTAGAACTTAAAATAAGCTTTCTTCTACAGAAGCGTATTATATTCACATTATTCAAATTATTCAGTTATTCTGAGAATTATCTTGGAAAATCCGCGATAAATGCCCCAAAAAATAAAAAATTTAAGTGAATGCAATACGCTTCCATATTCTTCTGTTGATTCTTTTTTTTTTTTTTTTATCTTGCCATTGAAATAGGCCATCACTTCTCAAAATAACTTTAATGCTGTATCTAGACCCACATACATAAATAAATTGTCCTGTATTGTTAAATGTTAGAATATCAAATTTAATCAAAAGGCTTTTATTTGGTGTGGAACTTCTAGCTCTATGTCCAACCCCTTTATCCGGGCTTGGGACCGGCAAAATTATCCAAAAGAGATACTCTGGCAGACCAAGTAATTTTTTCTTGAGTTTGGTTTAGTTTTCAGGGCCCTGAAAGGGATCAGTTTCACCATGTTCCATACGAGAGATGTGGACAGTAACTGAAGAACGATACGTGCTTTCATGTCAGTCTCCAAAACACCAGAAAGTCTCTAAAAAAAGTCGCTAGATTTGTCGCTAGTAGCTTTTGACAAAAAAAGTCGCCATGAGGGTTTGGAAAGTCACTCAGTTGGCAACACTGGTGGAGAGTTCAAATGAGCCCAACCTCTCTTCAGCTTCTCTAGATATGATGGTGGGAGGCAGGTATGCAAGCAGGCATAGAATTTCATAAATTACCCAATCACAATTTACTGGATATCCTAACTGACAGCCTTAAAACAAACAAAGCTAGGTAGACATAGCAGCCGCCAAGCGTTGACTCATCTGTTCATAGTAAAACCATTATTTCAGTTGACTTTGGTGGCACTGATTATATTCATATTTAAAACAACGCAACTGGACTAAAACATTAGTCAACAGGGATTTGAAGTCAGTATGAGCATGAAAATAAATCAGTTGATCTAAGTGGAGTGAGTCATGCCACCTCCTTAAATGCTCAGGCCTAAATGTACCAGTGCAAGAGGAATTAAGTGCACGTGAACGGTGGTCTGGCTTACGCTTTTCCAGACATAGAGACCATCACAGCACTCAATCCTCTGATCAAGGCTTACATGGTTTTAACTGTGACCACCACCATTCTGTGCAATGACTACTTAAAAACTGAAATTGTCAAGTGGGCCCATATGAAATAAAACTATAAATTTTCACAGACCACAAGCCCTTCATCGGGGAAGATCCACTTTCATGAGTAGTCAAAGAGCATCAAAATCCCTGGAAGATGCTACCAAGCAGATATGGAGGACAAAGAGCAAGCGCAACTACTTTAGATTGACCATTGGTGAGTTCCAGTGTCTCAGCAGGCTTGTATAAGAATGGCACTCTTTGATTAAGACACTGTGTGTTTGTGTTTGTATACGCGGTGCATGTTTGTGTGTTTCAAAAGACACTGAGACAAGGACGTGGCTATCAATGCACAATATTGATTGCTCAAATTGCAAATAGATAATTATTGCCAGCAAACCAATTTCAACAGGAAAGAGGAGGCTTCTGATTACCAGTTGTGGAGGAAGACCTCAGCCAAAAAGAGGTTGCCAGGTCAACTAACGTGGTCTCACCTGCTAAATAGGGACAGTGGACATGCTACAGAAGTATGAAGAGGAGAAACAAACGTGTGGGCGATGTTTTACCATCAGATCTACCAGTGACATCCTTCTTAAACCATTCAAGTAGCAGTGAGAGAATCAAAGCTGTGCCCTTTAGTCTTAGTCCACATCACTCCAACACACCCTCAAAGGATTTGAGGAGAGCCTCACCCAAGAACGTTACACCTGACACAGTGATCAAGAGCCTTGCCTCAACACCTAACAGCAAACATCTTGCCACCGGCTCCAATTGAATCTTTGTAGGAGGGGAAAATACCAGCTTCAATGACTACAAATATTTTGATAATGGATATTCGATCTTGCTGTGTTTGTATTTGATTTTTTGGACTATTTGATAGGCATATTAATAGATATTTGGTGCTTGAGTTTTTCTGGAATGAGGACAGTGTATTGGATTGACTCAAAATAAATAGAAGTGTGTATGTTTATGTTAATGAAGGAACATGTCACTCAGTTCAAGCGTGTGGCTCACTGATGGGTTTTAAATTATTTTTGGAAACAATGGATGGATATTTAAATGTATGAATAAAATGAATCTGGTATCATCTATCGACTTTTAATGTAAATATTATAGTCACAGCCTCTACTTCATTACTTTCCCTTCCTGCAGGACCTGTGTAATACTGTACTCGTCTGATACAGCTCCCAGTCATTAGCACTTTCGCAGTCATCAGGAACAGGAATCTTCTCGTTGTTAAAATAATTACCATGCACACATTAACAACATAATCACATCACTGTTGTGATTACCACTGTCATCAACATTATTAAAGACTGTTAACAAAAGCATGTGTAGTTGTAGCAGTAGCAGCAGGAGACTATTGTATAACTGTTAAATATAACTGTGTGTGTGTGTGTGTGAGAGCGAGAGAATAGTCACATCCCTGTGCTCTAAGGCTAACCAAGGTGAGGCCATGGATGAAATGTTAAACAATTTTCAGATCGATGTCAGTGAACGCAACTCAACTGTGCTTTTGTTCAGCCATGAGAGATGTCAATACACCCATGAGGGTAATCCATCTCTGTGATTTCCCCCATGTGCTCACTTTGAAATCTCTCTCTCTCTCTCTCTCTCTCTCTCTCGGTGCATGCTGGGAGTTTGTTGCGTGAGTGAGTGTCGGAGCGAGTGCGTTTTTCGTTCTTATTTTCTCTTTATTTGTAGTCAATGTTATATTTTTTGAATCACATATCACACTAGAGTCACATTAGTTTATTTTCTGGTGGTTTGGGTCTCTCTCTGGGTGTCTTTCCCCTCACCAGCGTCTTGCTGGTGTAGCGATGGCCGTCATGGCCAGTGGGAATTTTAAATCACTGACACGTAAACACGGGGTTAAGATTTGTGTGAGTTTCCCCTGCAGCGTAGAGAGCATCGGTCTCGCTGTGGGGGAGAAGGTCGGTCACAGCTGTGTGGTGTCAGCGGCCCGTATGAACAGCGCCGTGGTCGTGTTTTTGGACCGCGTGGAGAAGGTGAACTCCGTGGTCGAGACAGGGATCACCGTGAACGGCTGTTTTGTACAGGTACTGCCTTTGTCCCAGCCCGCTACCAAGGTGGTCCTGTCCAATGTCCCTCCGTTCATCACCGATGAGTTTCTCAGTAGAGAGCTGTCCAGGCACGGGAAGGTAGCGTCCCCGATACGGAAGTTGTTGTCTGGATGTAAGTCTCCATTACTGAAACACGTAGTGTCCCACCGCAGACAGCTCTACATGATACTTAACAACCGGAACGAGGAGCTCAACCTCTGTTTCCATCATCGGTGATGAAGTGTTTCGGAGCAACAGGGACCCGCTGCCCGGCCGATCCCCCTAGGGGGACGTTGGCCGCGGGGCTGGCCGGTCCCTCCGGGGGGCCGCCGCTGAGGGGCTGGCCGTCTCATCTGGGCGCCCGGTCGCTGCGCCACGGTTTTCTCCTCCAACATCTCCGCGGAGAACCGAGGCTGTGACCGAGCCATCACCAGGGGTGAGTTTTGTTAATACACCGGGGGTGGGGGTGGAGGTGTTGGTGGAGGATGTTGCGGTGGAGGATGTTGTGGATGAGGTAGAGGAAAAGGAGGTGGTAAATAAAGGGGAGGAAATGGGTGGTGTAGTTATCAAACAGGTGGAGGAGGTGACGGGTGAAGAAAAAAGTGTTGAGCAGGAGGGAGGGGACAGTGGAAGGAGAGGAGGAGAAGCAGCTGAGGGCAGGATGGTGTGGAGTGAGCAGGTGGAGGAGGAGGAGATGGAGGAAGAATCAATAAAGGAAAAGAAAACAGTAAAACGTAGGAGGTCAGCTAGGACAATTTTAAATGAATCAAAGACGAGTAAAGTGCAAATGGAAAACCCTTAGTGTAGATAAATTTAAATCGTTTTTACATCAAACAAAAAATCAGCAACTCAAACTTGAGGAGCACTTCCCAGATCTCGGTCTTTTTATTTCCTCGGCCAGACTCCACGTCAGCCAGAGGGAGGAGTCTGGCCTCACAGACCAGGAAGTTTTTAGACTTAAAAAACTGGTGCTCAGAGCAAAGAGACAACTGAGCAGTGATGGAAAGGACAGCAATGTGTGTATTAATTAATTTATTGTTTTCTGTTTTCATTTCTAACATTTTAAACAACATGGATGTTTTTAAAGTTGGGGTTTTAAACGTGAACGGTGCAAGAGATAAAAAAAAAAAAGAACCTGTATTTATGAAACTATGAAAATGAAAAAAATTGATGTCATGTTTTTACAAGAAACGCATAGTGATTTTAATAATGAGTCTGACTGGAGGAGGGAGTGGGGCGGGGAGGCCATTTTAAGTCACAACACTTCTCTGAGCGCAGGAGTGGGCTTCCTCTTCTCCACGGCTTTTAAACCGAACTCGCTGGAGGTCAAACATGTGATCCAGGGGAGGCTTCTTTTAGCCAAAGCTCAGTTCGACCATTTTACTGCTGTTTTTATTAACGTTTATGCTCCAGCAACCGGTGCAGAGAGGAAGCCGTTTTTACTGAAAATAAGTGAGATTCTTAATGATTGTGCCATGGAGGAATTTTTATTCTTTGGTTTTTAACTGCACTGAAGATGCGATTTTAGACTGCAACCACGCAGAGCCTCATCCAGCCTCTCAGCACGCCTTAAAGCAGCTGGTCCGCTCTCACGGCAGAGTAGGATCTCCTCAGCCAAGTTAGACAGGATTTATTGTTTTAAACATCATTTTAACATTTTTAAAAGCTGCGCCATCATGCCAGCCGGTTTTAGTGATCATTCCCTGCTTTTATGTCAAGTCTTTATCAGGAATATTTTACCCAAGAGCGCCTATTGGCATTTTAATTCTGTTTTAACATTCGATAAGTGTTTTACAGATGTTCTTACGTATTTCTGGGGTGTTTTTAGACAGAGGAAGGGCGATTTTAGTAATCTTAGGCAGTGGTGGGACCATGGTAAGACACAAATACGCTTATTGTGTCAACAACACACCCTCAATGTCACAAGAGACGCCACCCGATCTATGAAAGATCTAGAGACCGACATAGTGGAACTAGAACATTTAAGTGAGTCCACCGGAAATCGAGGTTATATTGGAAGGCTCAAAGAAAAACAAATGGCTTCAGCCGACCTGTTTGATCGTAATGTACAGGGCGCGTTAGTCAGGTCTCGGTTCCTGAACATTGCTGAAAGACACAGGGAAAGAGCTGATGGAGCCACGCCAGATAAGAGAGCGGGCTGTGAGTTTTTATGAAGCACTGTACTCTTCTGAGGAAGAACACACAGGCAGGGAGGAGTTCTGTACAGAACTACCTCAGATCTCGGAAGAGTCCAACTCACAGCTCGCTGCCCCCATCCGGATGCAGGAGCTGCTGACCGCCCTGCAGGGCATGTAGGGACGGCGGGCTCCTGGCATTGACGGACTGACACCGGAGTTTTATAAAGCTTACTGGGGCATTTTATCGCACGATCTTTTACAGGTTTTTAATTAGTGTCTGGCGTCTGGCTCCATGCCAGTGTCCTGCAGGAGGGCGGTCCTCACACTGCTCCCGAAGAAGGGGAACCTGCAGGACATCAAGAACTGGCGCCCTGTGTCATTGCTCTGTGTTGATTACAAACACTGGCTTCAAGGCTGGGGACTGCTATGGAGCAGGTCATTCACAGGGACCCAGGGGTGGACTGGGACAAAAATTCAGCCCTGGCATTGTCTGTCCAGACCAGCCCACTACATTATCAGCGGACACCACATAGAAGTCCACAAATCTCGCGGCGTCTTCTCTCATGCATACTACTGTTACCACCTAGCTCAAAGATGGCAACAAGAAGGGAGGCCACACACAAACCTCTCAAGCCAAAAGTAAATTTATTTAACTCCAAATCAAGATAGCTCTAACTACGTAGTGGGATGTGTAAAATATGTTACGCGTCAGTGGTGTTAACAGTGTTTGGATGTGTGAAAATAAGGTGTGATGTATGTTGTAAGGTGCAGAAGCAAAGAAAAACAAAGGCTGAGGGCCCCATGCCCCTGGAGGCAGCCTTTAGATCTGCAGCTGAAGCCCAGCCCAAAAGGGCAGGCCCAGGGTGACGCCCCTGCCAGCTCTACCTGTGTCTGGAAAACAACTCCTCAGGTTCTCACATGTCAAGTGGTCAACCTGAGAAGGACATGGATACATTATAATGTCTCTAATCATCACAAATTAAGTATGATTTCATAAAACATTAAAAAATTATAAACTCACCAGACTAGAGGAGACTCAACAGACAAACTTTGGTCCAGTGAAGGCAGAGAGTGGAGGCAGACTGAGAGCAAGTCCTCGAACATGGACAGAGGGGGATCACCTCCTCAGGCTCTCACGTGTCAAGTGGTCAACCTGAGAAGGACATGGATACATTATAATGTCTGAAAAATAGAGAAAATGTTTTCCTCTGTCCTGCACCTAGAGTTGAGAACTTTTTGGATGTGTGTTTCTTTTAAAACCTTTTGAAAATTATTATAATTATGAAGTATGAATTTATACATAAAAAAATACATGATAAACTTACCAAATTCTAACAGTGGTCCCAAATGTCCACATATAAAACAGAGGGAGAAGGACTCCTCAAATATATCACAACAACCTGTAATGGAGAATAATTGATCATTTAGTGTACATGATCACACCATTAAGGATCAACACATAAGCACAATAAAACTTCTGAAAAGAATTATTAAAATGACAAATAATTAATTACTATCCGTATGAATGAACTGTTGTGCTTACTGTTCGTCACACAGCCTGAGTGGCCTGGCTAGCTTATGCAGCTGCCTGCCATGTGGCTAGGGAAGGTACTGCATGAAAATTAACGAATCTCTCACTGAGATGACGCATTACTCCAGAGTCATATAAAAGATTTGTTCATATTGAACAAAACGTGTGCGAACGTAACAACACTAATGTCATGTTTTCATTAGGACACTTTACTAGTGTTTTCCAATGCAAAAAAGTCAGATCATTGTGACAATACCTGAAAATGCTCAAGACAGCACTTTACACAGCCATTTGAAAACTACAGTAAAAGTAACACATTTACACACAAATTATACCTATTAAATAATTATCACCTCAGTAAACAATAAATGAATTGAAAGATTACAATAAATTCAATGGCAAATTAAACTAATTATTCCCTATAGGTTTACTTGTACTCTATTTACAGCTCAGCTATGGCAACAGTAAACGACGTTAGCAGCTCTTAGCAAGCTTAGCTAAATCATCTGAACAATAATAACCCATAATATCACAATTTGGCATATTAAAACAAAATCAAAAACGTTTTCTACTTTGTTTTGGACATGTCTCAAAAATGTAGCCTAGCCAGCCCCAGGCCAACGTTTCTTACCATGTCTGCCTCCACTCGCTCCTCATGTCCAGTCCTCCTCGCTCGTCTCCCGGTGCACCTGCTGCTGCTGCTGGGCGGTGAACCGGCTCAACACAGGTCCGTCAGTTTGGCACATCGAGCAGCCTCCACCTCCAGAGACTTCAGCTTTTTTTCCCGATGCTTCTCAGCGCCACCCGGGTTCTTTACTCTTATTATCCATTTTAAGTTTCTGTCTCAGCAGCAGCCCGTCCCGCGACTCCCCCGCCAATGCCATGAGGTCCCGCCCCACCCTGGTTTGTGTTGTGATTGACAGCACTGTCAGGGCTCTCTGAGCCTGTCAGCCCATGATTGATTGACAATGACAAACAATGGACCAATAATATGTGTACAATGCTGGCAACATATAATATTCATATTATCTTATTTAATATTCCCCACTCCTTCACCCTGTAAACTGCTGCTTCATTTAACTTTTACTTTAATTTAGTATGTTATATGTTATAGATATATTCATATTACTTAATTTAATATTCACTTGACTGTGTTATATGTTATATGTTACAATGTTATGTTACATAGTATGTTTTTTTATTTTTTATTTTTTTTATTTTGTAAAGTTGCCTACTGCGTAGATGTTTGCCTGCCATGTCATAAGAATTTCACTGCTCCGATGACGCTGTCATTGGTGCATGTGACAATAAACTTTGATTTGATTTGATTTGATTTGATTTGATTTGATTTGAACACACTGCTAGCCCTCTGTAGCCAATTGGCCGGCCCAATTGGAGGAAATTTAGAGAGGAAGAAGAGAAAAAAAAAAACATAGCGGACCAGACCGGCCCACATTGGGTCAACGGCCAACCGGGACGATGCCCGGTATGCCGGATGGCCAGTCCACCCCTGCAGGGACCAGACCTACTGCGTGCCCGGCAGATCCATGGTGGACAATGTCCACCTCATTCGAGACCTTTTGGAGGTCTCCAGTTCATTCGATGTAGATATAGGCTTGATTTCCCTAAACCAAGAAAAAGCTTTTGACCGCGTTGAACACAGCTTCCTGTGGCAAGTAATGGGGAAGTTTGGGTTCAGCACTGGCTTCATAGCTAAGATCAAGGTGCTGTACTGTGACGTTGAGAGCGTGTTAAAGATCAACGGCAGTCTGAGTGCTCCTTTCAGGGTAGGTAGAGGTGTCAGGCAGGGCTGTGCTCTGTCGGGGATGCTCTACGCACTCTCCTTGGAACCTCTCCTCCGCAGAATAAGATCTAGCATGCAAGGTGTGTTTTATCCTGGTTTTAGTGGCAACATGATTTTATCGGCTTATGCCGACGATCTTATTGTTTTTATTAAAGACCAGACGGATGTCGATGTTTTAGCCAGAATCTTAAATGACTTTAGCATGGCATCGGCCGCAAGGGTCAACTGGAACAAAAGCGAAGCCCTTGCGGTCGGGGAGTGGCCTAGAGGTCTCCCAGTTCTCCCCCAAAACCTGAAATGGAAGAGGGAGGGCATAAAGTACCTTGGGGTGTTTTTAGAAAACGATAATATACGTAAGAAGAACTGGGAGAACGTAACAGAAAAAATAGAAAACAAACTGTTAAAATGGAAATGGCTGCTCCCAAACATGTCTCTTAGAGGGAGAGTACTGGTTTTAAACAATCTTGTGGCATCCCAACTATGGCACCACCTAATGTGTGTGGAACCCCCCCCTGGCCTGCTTTCCACTTTACAAAAGAAAATGGTGGATTTTTTCTGGGGGGGTCTACACTGGGTGCCAAAGGGGGTGCTGTTTTTAGCTAGGGAGGAGGGGGGACAAGGCCTCGTCCACCTGGCCAGCTGGAATGCAACTTATAGACTTCAATTCATTAAAAAATATCTAACAGGTCAAGCAGATCTGGTATGGAGAGATGTGGCCAGCAGCATCCTTAGGTGTGCCAATAACCTGGATGATGCTCTGTTTTTAACAGATTCTAAATTATTAAAACTAAGTGGGTCGCCTCCTTTTTATCAAGGTGTTTTTAAATCATGGGCCCTTTTTAACACAAAAAGGTGTCCAAAAGCAGACTCTCTGTACTGGTTGTTGAGAGAACCACTCGTGAATGGAGCCAGACTGGACGTCAGCGGCAAAACAACACCCGGCCTAATGGCGGCACTGACCCGGTCTGGAACGGTGACCTTACAGCAGCTGGTGGATGCAGTGGGGCCGGCACTCAACAACACCCAGGCCCTGGGCTCACTGCTGGGGCTGCAGTCTACCCGGATGGCCCAGAGGATCCTGGAGCTCTGGACCCAGAGGCTCTCCATACCTGAAAAGGACCTCCTGAGGGCCTACCAGAGGGGGGAAACCGCACCAGAGGATGCAGACCCCTATCCAGATATTATCCTGAGCACAGGCCTGGGAGAAAAGACCGGCCCCCTACTAACTGAAATAAACAAACACAAACTGACAATACACAGAGCGGACAAAGAGACAATATACAGAAACTGTGTAAAAAGCATCCACCAGACAGGACTGAGCAACAGGTCACCTCCGTGAACTGTGTGGTCACGGAGGTGGGGGGAACATGGACCCTGCCCGCAGTGGAGAATTTTATATAAACCTCCCCTCAAGAAAAGAACAGGCGACCTCCAGTGGAGAATTTTACACGGCGCTGTCGATTCCAACGCTTTTATTTCTATTCTTAATCCCACCGTTTTTAACAAGTGTCCATTCTGCAACCTGCATGAGACTATTTATCACGTTTTTACTGAGTGCAAGAGACTGACAAGTTTCTTTGCTCTTTTAACTGCGGTTTTTAGTGATTTTAACGTCACTTTTACTGAGAAGGTTTTTATCATGGGAGCTGCCTACAACAAAGCAGCTAAAGATAAGTGGCAGCTCCTGAACCACCTCTTAGGTGAGGCCAAGATGGCCATTTACATTAGTAGGAAAAAACGGGTAGAGAACAGGAATGGGCAGGAAGCGGGGGCGGTGTGGGTGGTAAACCTCCGGGCCAGACTCCGACTCGAGTTCAGTTTGTACACAATGGTATCTGATCTCGAGTCTTTTAAAAGAATTTGGTGTTTTAATGACATACTCTGCACCGTCAACAACAATGAAAATCTTCTCTGTCCTTTCCACACTTTTTAACAGACTGAGTTTTTGTAACAGCCGCATTTTTGTTTATTTATTTGAATAATGTTGCAAGCAAGTGCTTTGTAAAATGAAGAAAATGTAAATAAAGTGCTTGTGAAAAATCAAATCTCTCTCTCTCTCTCTCTCTCTCTCTCTCTCTCTCTCTCTCTCTCTCTCTCTCTCTCTCTCTCTCTCTCTCTCTCTCTCTCTCTCTCTCTCTCTCTCTCTCTCTCTCTCTCTCTCTCTCTCTCTCTCTCTCTCTCTCTCTCTCTCTCTCTCTCTCTCTCTCTCTCTCTCTCTCTCTGCAACGCACACCCACTGACACATACACACTCCACCCATGAATCACATTAAAACGGCTATTTTCTGTCACTAACAACATTTTCAATTACATTTTAAGTGCTCACCCATCAGTGAATGTCAAGCATTGGTTGTCACCTGACAGACTCAGACAGAGAGACAGACACGCACACATAATCCCTGTGTGCAGTACACTGGAACTCATTGAGAAATGCTTGAGGGCACTAAATTACATTCAATAATATAATTATGTGATGCCGCATTACATTTTTTTCAGTTTTCAAAAGGAGGACAAAGCTTAGGCATAGCTTCAAAAAGGCATCTTACTTGACAAACCACGAAAGAGGAATTTCAAAAATGTTATCAAAAACATCAGATAATGCTCTCAGATGTAAAGCAACTCTAAGTTTGATCATTGTTTTCCCACTAAGTTATCTGTCATCTGAGTTACACAATAGACAATAGATCCATACAGCTGGATAAGCTTGCCCTGAATGGAGGGGACATTTTGGTGTCTTTACAGTCAAAACACTTGGTAATGGTAAACACTGAACAGCTTTACATGATGTAACCACAATGGCAATAACATTTAGATCAAATGTCTTGTACAGGCCTGGCATTAACATCCATTTTGGGACTCTCTAAATAACAAAAATCTTCTCTGTCAAATCTTACCATCGTCACACGATTCATTTATTTAATCCCCCAGTAAATGTGATTACAAAAACAAACTTTACTGGCTGCTGATATGAGTCATCAAATGCATCAGGCAGAGAAGTCTCTTAGTATACTGGAAAGTTGAAGATTATGATGAAAAATTTGAACATGTGGTTATAAGAGTTAATTAGTCTACATGATTTATTACGTTTGATTGATTCTGCTGTGCAAGACCTTCTTCCTCGGCTCATTAAATCCATGCAGTCATATGATGGCAGCAGAACACACATATTAATAATCTGCAGACCTCACTTCAGAGATGTGCTGGACCACATCCAAGGTCCGGTTACTCAGCTGACGTCCTCACCTTCTATAATTTTACAATTGACCAAAGCGTTTCCTGTACATCAATTGATTTGTGGTGTCCCACTATTAACTTGACCGCTACATATTGACATTTTTCCGACCGTTCCAAATTAATAAAATATCTTATTGATTTGCTCAGCCTCTCTATATCCATCTCTCTTAGCAATTTGTTGTGATCTCAGAACCTTCTCTTACCCTGTTTTTCCGTGTTGTGGTATGTACAACATTATAAAGTAATGTGCTGCTGTGATTATAAGAAAATAACTGACATTTTAAATGTAATCTCTGATTTAATTTCCATAAAAATGTGTTTATGTCCACTATGTTAATGTATTCTAACTTAGAGTTTTGTGAAGTGACCGAATGTGATTTGACAAAGCATCATCACAGACTTTCTTTGGTCTCAAGGACAACAATAATATTTATCTGCAATACAACCAAAGGCCCAGTCATGGTTGCCACATCAGCATGGCTTTGAGGATCTGTATGACATCTTTAGCCACTATGGCTAAAGATAACGACTCTTCTGAAGTCGATTAATCTATCGATTATGGAAATGATTAATCGACTAATCGGATTATGAATCACACAAATTCACAATTGCTTTTATTTAGCCATCAGCTTTTAAATTTAGCTTGAGGTTGTTTGCGGCATGTGATGACTGAAAATAAAGACAATAAAGATTGATACTTCACTCAAAATTGTCTTTTAATAAACTTTGCTGCATATTAGGCAACTATTGATAGAAAAACGAAGAAAAATTCATTTTTTTTCCATTTAATACCAAGGACAGGCAGAGTGTTCCTCTACAAATGCTTGTTTACTGCTTCCATGGAAAGCCTTACAAATATAATCTCCTCCTTCCCTTCTGTTTTTCCCTGTGTGTTGTGTGTGGCAGGGAGACGTGGCTGGCTCGTGGCTGCAGCAGGACGAGGCAAACCAGCTTCCAATCCATCAAATCATCCCCTCTATATAAACCTGGTCGTCTCATCACTTCGACGCCAGATTATTCTGTTTTCTATGGTAGCAGTTGCGCTGCAGAACTTTCGACCTTTGTGTCCTTTGGACGTACTCTAACCTTTGTGCTTTCCTTCAACCCAGAACCCTTGTGTGCCTCACTGCTCGGCTCCTCCTCTTCTCTGCCAGGATCCTCAAACCAGCCAGCACCCTGCCACTCCAGCCTACATCTACCTCACCTGCAAATAAACTCTGGTCATTTACCCACCAACAACTCATCTGTGTCTGCTTAGGGGTCCGAACCTTCACTTAAACCTAACAGAATTATCTGGCCAAAACATGGACCCCGTAGACGTGGAAAAAGACTGTCTCTTTCCTCTCAGCGGAACCGTGTTGGGCAGCACGAGAAGGCTTTACACAAAGTAATGGAGGCTCTCAACTCACCTTACCACGCTGACGGCTCCCTCTCACGCTCCAGCTCCGGCTCCGGATTCCGCTCCACCACCTCCTCCTGCTGCTTCGCCAGTCTCTTCTTCTCCCCAGCCCAGGGAACCCTTCATCCCCACTACCGCTAGGTTTACTGGTCAGTCAGAGTCCGTTAGACAATTTCTTTTTCAGTGTAGCCTCGTTTTCTACAGACAAGTCGCGGATAGCAGTTGTCATGAGTCTCCTGTCGGAGAAAGCCGCGGCTTGGGCTGTAGCCCTCTCATATAATAACTCACCGGTTTGTTTTTTGTTTTCCTCCTTCTCCAAGGAATTCCTTAAAGTGTTTGATCACCCTCTGCGCAGCAAGGAGGCTAGTAGCCGGCTCCTGTCGCTTCGTCAGGGAGAAAACTCTGCAGCTAAGCACGCAGTTGACTTCCGTATCCTAGCGATTGAGAGCGGGTGGGACCAGAGAGCGTTGCAGGGTTTTTTTCTCCAGGGATTGAGGGATGAGTTGAGGGATGAATTAGCCTCTAGGGATGAGACCACCTTGTTAGACGAGTTAATTTCTTTATCAATTCTTTTAGATTCTCGTCTTCACGAGCAGCGCAGGGAGAGATCCGGGAGAGTTAGTCACACCCCTACCGTGATTCGGACAATGAGCCCTCCTCCTATCTTCTGTTAGTTTTTTGGGTTTCATGGTTGAGAAGGGGCAAATTAAGACCGACCCTGCCAAGTTTAAGGCAGTGGCCGAATGGCCCACTCCTACATTAAGGAAGCAACTGCAGAGGTTTCTCGCGTTTGCCAACTTCTACCACAGGTTTATCTTGGACTATAGTAGAGTGGCCACACCTCTTACTTCTGTTAAAACTCCTTTTGTGTGGTCACCGGCCACCAAGGTTGCGTTTACTAAACTGAAAATGTTGTTTTCATCTGCACCTGTTGTGATTCACCCTGACCCTGCATTACAATTTATTGTGGAGTAGGATGCCTAAGACTCCAGGGTAGGGGCAGTAACCGTGTGCCTTTTTCTCCCGCCAGCTCTCACCGGCAGAGAAGAACTATGATGTGGGGAACCGAGAGATGCTGGCGGTCGTCCTGGCTCTTCAGGAGTGGAGGCACTGGCTTGAGGGATCCACTCATCCATTCATTGTGTGGTCTGATCATAAGAACCTGTCTTACCTCCGTTCTGCTCGTAGGCTCAATTCCCACCAGGCCCAGTGGGGATTGTTCCTGGGGCGTTTCCACCTCACACTCAGCTATCGACCGGGATCCAAGAACATTAAACCGGACGCGCTGTCACGTCAGTTTGCTCCCCCTGTAGAGGAAGCACCATCCTGCCATCTGCCGGCGTGGTTGGAGAAGCAGGGTGGGAGATTGAGGGTATGGTCCAGGGGGCCCAGAGGGATCACCTGGTTTCACAGGGTTGTCGACCTGACAGGTTGTTTGTTCCAGAGGTTGTGAGATCTCCTGTCCTGCAATGGGGACACGCTTCCCGGATTGCCTGCCATCCTGGGATTCATAGGACACTGGCCCTCCTTCAGCAACGTTTCTGGTGGCCTTCCATGGCTGATACCAAGGAATTTGTCGCTGCCTGTTCTGTCTGCGCCCAAAGCAAAGCATCAAATCAAGCTCCGGCCGGATTACTGCGTCCCCTACCCATTCCTCACTACCCTTGGTCGCATGTGGCGGTTGATTTCATCACAGGCCTACGTCCCTCTGAAGGCAACACAGTGATACTTACCGTTGTTGGGCGTTTCTCCAAGGCGGCTCACTTCATCCCACTTTCCAAGCTACCGTCCGTCCTTGAGACCGCCAACCTTCTGGTCACGCACGTCTTCCGCCTTCATGGCATCCCCGTGGACATCGTCTCAGACAGGGGTCTGCAGTTCTACGCCAGGACGTGGAAGGCTTCAGAGATAGGAAGGGAGTGACATGTCTCACTCCTCAGCTACTTCCACCAGCACCTCCGGTAAATCAACGTTAAGTTCAGCTGCATGGCACGAAAAACATGCGAAATGACGTATCCAACGAATCATCGACTAATAAATTCAGCGGTGACTAATTTTGTCATCGATTTTTGTCGACTACGTCTTCTTCGCTCCAAATCGCTCACACAATTTTAGCCAATATGAAAATGCTGTTAAAGCGAACACAAGACTGGAGCAAATCAAATGAAAGTCATTACAGTGTCTGAGCAGAACCCAGTGCTGGGAGGTGGGAGGGACCCACATATACACATACAAATTAGATTGCTAAAGCTATCTACTTTGTCTAGCTATGAGTGACAATTCCAGTAGCAGCACACAAATGTTTTGATGCAGAAATGTTGTATGAAGAAAAGGACTTCTGCCTGAGAACTTCCTGATGGTGAGAAGCCCACAGTCATCCCGAGCCATTTGAACCGCTGGCACAGATGGCTGGTGCTGAGAAAGCGGGGGCTGAAGGAATCAATGTATGTATACATATCAATACAGTGTAGTATTGAAGAAGGTCCACTACTAAGTCCCCCTGGTGCCATTGGACATCAGAGACGTATGCAAAACAAAAATCTGATTTATAAAACCATTTGCACGTACACCTGAACGCAATTTTCTTTTTATGAATCACAGTCCACCTGGAAATGTTTGTACGTGGATCTGCCTCAACATACGCCCTATGCACGCCCACATTCAACCATAAATGGTCAATACAAAGCACCTTATGAATATTTTATTATCCTGCTGACCAATGGGTTCCTACTGTGGGTCATGGCATCAAGCGCTGAAAAGAACAAGCACAACTCTCTGACACTGAGATCGAGGTCATTGTTAGTTAGTTGGAGGTGAAGAAAGACATATTGTTTGGTGGCCAAAGCAGTGATTAATAAATAAAATACACTGTTACACTGCTGCTGCTGCTGCAGAAAAAAACAGTGAGTGTGAGTGAGGACGATAGGAAAGAACGGTGCCTGAAATAAAAAAGATCAAATTCAAATGTCGAGGCAAAAAATGATTGCTACACACTGTCAGAGGGCAAGGGAACTTGTTGTATCGCCTATACATATTTTCATCACCCGAAACTGCAAGATTGTTAAATTTCGATTCAGCTGTGGTGTCCCCAATCTATAGAATTGATTATATATTATAAGATGATAAAAAGAGTCACTACTTAAAAAGGTAAATATTATACGGTGTTAATCATACTCATATGTGATCACTGAACACTCCTCTAAATCCTTACATTTCCATGCAACCCTAAAGCTTTTGATTGATTGGATTCAATCTAAAGCGATGGATTGCTTTTGTAGGAGTAGCATGTCTACCCCAAGTCAAAAGTTATCTCAGGATATTTTTCTCAAGTTAAGGTATAGGATAGAATCTGAGCCTCAACGTCTGTAATGAGCTTTGACCTAATGTGAAAAAAAACTAAATTGGGGATAGAAGCAGCTTAGTTCCCTCTGCAGGAGAGCTGGGCTAAGCCTTAAAGATAGTGTGAGGAGGAGCTCCTCACACTATAAAACCTAGTGGAAACTCGGAATGGAACAACTGCACCTTTGAATCAAAAGGAGCCAAAAGTCTCCTGGACTGTCCCCATTGGAGATCTTCTAGGCAAAGATTCTATATTTCATCTGATTTCCAAATGATACCACATCAAGTGCTGAAAAATAGCATTGCATAGCTATGAAGAGGTAAATCTGTGTCACCCCGACCCCAAATAAAAGAATGGATCGATGGATGGAGGTAATATTTTCAGAGAGTGGAGTACAATTATTCCAATCTTGAATGTACCTAAGGGGAAAAGTAACTTTTAAGAGACTGATGCTTGGGAGTTAGTATTAATATTAACGTAATACTAATTTAACAAGATTTACTATAAACATGTAAAAGAATGAGAAGCTAACTGAACGAAAACCAGCAGGCTTTGCAGTGTGTGTGTGTGTGTGTGTGTGTGTGTGTACTTCTTCAGCCTGTAAGGCTCAATGTGACCCAGATAGCATAAAGGATTTCACGCATTCGGGATCCCTCAAAATTAAAGACACTCACTTCTCTTTATTCTCTCTCTCACTCCTCTCTGTCATGGGGAGAGCAGGGAGAGGGATGTGTGAGTGGAGGATTGAAATGGTGTCATGGACAGAGGAGAAAACACATTTCCTCCTCCCCTCTTTCTCATCCATCCCCTCTTCTTGCTAAATCATCAAAAGGAGTTAAATGCCAACAGACATAATGAGGTTGTGGAGTCTATCATTCCCCCACCCCTGTTTTCTACATCTCTACTTCGCTCACTCCTCTGCTTTTTTCCTTCATGCATTTTTTTCTTACAATAGCAAGGTCTGCGTAAGAGACTACTCAGATCAACAATGAAACATATGAAATGGTTGATAGTTTCTTATTCATTTCACTAACACCAGCAAATAAAGTCATCTATGAACGACACACAAAGGGCATTCTATACAGCAGCCACCCAAGGCTATCTGTCTTCCATTGACTTATCAAACTCCATGTCTCTGAAGACAAGTGTTTCTGTTCTTGAGCTGAGAAACTACTGGTGACATCATCAGAGCTGGAAAGACATATTCAACTTTTGTCACAGGTTTAGCTGCTCTGCTGGTGAGATTACTGGCCATAGTGTGTACATTTCGTGGAGTGCCACTTTAAAAACATAGTTTGTCTCCTAATTTCCATGAACACACCCATGATTACTTGACTTTGACTCATTCTTACACACCTCATCCTGTTACCATTAATGGAGCGATGCCTGCGAGCTATTTCAGGCAGCCAACTCGAGCTGTGCTGCTCTAATTAAGTAAGATACATCATGTGATATACCTCACTCTCCTTATTAGATGGTCTATTTATGCAGAGAACATTTTCCATCACTCCCTTTCCTTGTCCTACCTGCTGCGTCAGTATTGCTGCCAGTAGCTTTAGCCCCTCCACCACTCAAAGCGCTTTACAGTACAGTTCTACATTCACACACACATCCATACAGTGCATCTATTCGCAGCACTTAGTTATTCTATGGGGGGCCATTCGGGGTTCAGCATCTTGCCCAAGTGCAGATGGGTCAGACTGGGGATTGAACTGCTGACCTTAGGGTTGGAGGATGACCCCTCTACCCCTCAGTCACAGCCGCCCAATGAATGAAACAGAGAAACTCAAAGACACATTAGACCTTTGTTTTTGTTTGTTGTTAACATCAGGGAAGCTTTTCGTTGGTCTGGTCCTCACTCCATGCACAGGCATCTTAAATAGCATGATGACTGATAAGATGCATTAGAGTGGATGTTCTAACATTTCTTCCTGCTGGTGCTGCATACTATTATTATCATATAATATACAAAATGTCTCTGTGTGCTATACCATAAATTATTGCTCCTACAGGTGTCATAGCCAAAGAGTTTAAAATTTGCATCAGTCACTTGGATAAAATAGAAAACTTTAGGTAAATTATCTGAAAATACCTTGTATGGTGAAAACTAAGAATTATTAAAGCAAGCTAGTCATCTCTACGACACATGCAGCACAGAAAAGTTGCGTGCTCCCTTGGCCTAGCAGGTACATGAATAGATTTAGAAAAATATACAATAATTTGAATTGCAGCATTAAACTGCATAATGTCAACATTATGTGCTTTAATGTATATATATATATTTATTATTGATTCAAGGTAATAAAATATATTATCAATTCATGAATATCTTTATTTGAATAACTGCGTCAAATTGTGTTTGTACGTGAACGTTCACCTTTATAAAAAATCTTATCATATGAATAGTTTTTGCATCACACCCACGTCCGTGATGTGGTTTGGCAAATCAAATCCCAACTTGTCCTCAATAAATATTGGTTAAATAAATACCTGTATTGTCGTTTGGATGCTATTTGATCCCCCTAAACTAATTTTAATATCAGATGTAAATTAAGTATATAGTGCAGTTTACTTATTTTAGTTTCCAGACTTGATCATTCCAATCAATTGTATTAATAGAGCAATTACTCACAAATTTGCCTGACTTTGATGCTGAACTGCAAAAAACTCCCTTGGTTTTCTTCTATAAGCCTCACAAAAGAAAAAGCCATTACATAGGAGCTTGAAGGGGAACCAATGGACTTAGAGATGAGAGTGCCAGACAGTTTAGTGAAGTCAAGTGTTGAAATACAAACTAACACGTTGTTGGTTTGGGTCTTTTCTTCAATGAGTGGAGGTCACAATCTGCTGTTCTCTAACTCCTCAGTCTGCCCTCCCTCTGTTTTTAAAGCCTAATCCTTTCTTCTGCAGCAAGAGGCAAGATAATAAGGTCAGTGAAACCATAAAGGCATGTGTGTGTCTGCAGATGTGAGGGAGAGAGCCAGAGAAGGACAGAGAGAGAGAAATAAAGAGAGAGAGAGAGAGGGGTTATTACATCTGAATGCCTGTGAGAGAAATTAGTTAGTAATAGCTTCATGTTTGTGTCTGTGTGCGTGTGTGTGTGTGTGTGTGTGTGTGTGTGTGTGTGTGTGTGTGTGAAGAAGTGAGAGAAATGTAATTATCTGATGGTGAATGTGTGTGATATCAGTCTTGTGAGTGTGTTCAGTACAGAGGTGTGATGGCTTGGTTAAATACCCCCTAAAACTCAATAATTAACATATTGTATATTTCAAACATATCATATCAATATCGATGCAAAACTATATCTTCATAAAGTGTTGAAATTAATAAAGCTAAATTGTGAATGATGACTGTCAAAAACATGTCCCGACTTTAAGTATATAAAAAAAAACACACACACACACACGATCATAGATTGACAAACCACTGTGTGGCTACAATATGTTACCAAACATATTAGTCTATTAATCATGCATATCCAGAGGAAAGACCATGGTATTAAATGCAGCAGACATGTCTCTCGAGTCAACGTTATTATTATTATTATATTATTTTTTGTTCTGAGACTGATACAGAGATATTAGTTGGCATGCCTTTATCATAATTCTTTATTTCAATTCAAATCATTATATCATATATATTTGCACTTGTTGTTACTGTTGAAAATGACTCAATGTGGCACCATGCATGAAACTAATTCCTACAAAAGAGACTAATTCTGCTTAAAGTTAATTCTATGGTTTCATACTCAAAAAGCTCTTTCAAAGGGCCAGCATTTACTTTGTAGCTATGCGGAAACTGCATTCACAGAGAGTGAGAAATTCTATACATTTATATTCGTAACAGAGGCATTGAAATACAAATTGATACAGTTCATGTAATGTTCATGTAATATTTTCCCAAGATTTGGATCTTTTTTTTATTTGCATTGGTGCATTTATTATGTGAACCGCTGTTCAGCTAAATGTTGGTAAAGAGAAGATTGGTGTGGGCAGTGCATAGAAGATAAATGTGTGTAGCTAACTAAAACAACACACATGTTTGAGTCATCTGTGGTGTCCTGTCATTTTGGTTTGTTAATTTCAGTCTCATCTGTGTATTTTCTGTTTCCTGTTTTATTTTGTATTATCTGTCCCTTGTGTGTGGTTTCTATCTTCACTTCCTTTCGGTGATTGTCTTCCCAGTCCTCATGTGTTTCACCTGTGGTTAATAGCTCCTGCCTTCCCTCTTGTGTCTATTTAAGCCTCTGTGTCCCCCAAGCCCTTTGTCGGGTTGTACTAGTTGTTTCTCCACACTTCGTGGGATATGGTTTGTCTGCTCCTGCTGTCTCGACCAGCTTCTACCGCTTCCTCGTTCCTTGTTCTCCGTGCGCCTTGTCGCCAGTGTTACTTGTATTAGTGTACTTGTTTTTGTTTTGTTTAAAGACCTTTTGTATATTAAATCGCCTTTTTGTTATAACCTCTGCATCCTGGGTCCATCTCCTCCTTCAAACCGTAACATCATCAGCAGGAAGAAAAACCTGTATGTTGCTCTCCAGTCACATACCTGCTGTTTGGAACATGTGGAAATGCATTTTTGAACAAAGAATGCTGAAGTTGGTTTCCATTGGCCTACTTCTCGATTCTCTCTTCTCTCTAATCCTTTATCGCTCTCCCTCTCTTCCTCCCACTCTCTTTCTTTCCATCTTCTACTCCATTCATCCGTGCAGTGCTGGCGTATCATTATGTGAACACAACTATGGACTGTGTGTGGGTCTTTATATGTGTGTGTGTGTTAGAGTGAGCTAGTGAATGTGAGTGGAGAGAGAGAGGGAGAGACATATAATGGGCATGTGTAATGAACAAGAATGACACAGCACCTCAGAAAAAGACATACACACTCCTACCATATCAGTAACACATACACACACACGTTAATTGCAACATAATTTCATTAGAATCACTTGTTTGGGAGTGACTTTAAACATCATAGGAACATGACTGGGCCCAAAAATGGAGAGAAAAAAATTACTGATTGATGAAATTAAGTGAAAATGAAAAAATAGAAATTTGTATCTTTTTATGTCTATAATATATGAGCCATGTAGAGTACAGCAATGAATAGCAGGGAGGTAAAATGAAATCTATAGTCATGAGTGGAGAATAAAAGTTTTGCCTGTGGCTTTATAATGGCTGGTGTTTTAGGGACTCATGATCAGAACCCAAAGCAGGTAGCATGTTCTGTAACCTTCTATTTATGACTCTAGGTGATCCTATAATTTTTGTTTCAGGGCCTCTATCTTCTTTTGGTTCAATAGGAGCTGGTTCGTTTCCTTCCCCTGTCCATACTCCAAGCCCCCTGAATTCTGATAATTCTACAAATCTTTAAAACACATCACATAAATATATTTTTTATATTTTGCAATTGGCCCCTTTCAAATATGTGTTGTCTCTTCAGTTCACCAAAGAATAAAATAAAACTTCTATCTGATCACTAGTAAGAATCTAGAGATCCTTACAGGAAAGCAAAAGCAGTGTAAACAGCCTTTTTCTATCGATGCAGCAGAATGTTACAGACACTATCTTACCAGAAGCTTGAGTTGTCTCTCTACAATTCTGACAAAAGTACATTTAATCTGCTCTTTGAACAAGAAATGCCTCTCAACAAGGGCTCACTTTCCCCTGTAAAGACGCGCAGCTCTGTGAAAAGCACAGACAGCCCATTTAAAATGAAGAAACTGGATGAAAAGCCACTTGTTCCTGAAACAACTGGTAAGCTGTGCTGGATGTATTAAGGAGGGAATGAATAAATACATAAATATATTATATTGTTTTTACTGGTGATGCTTTCAAAATAAGGTATTAAAGTAAACTATTCTTACACATAATCTTGTCGATATGTTATGCCTTTTTATCATATGGAGTAATGAAATGATACAAAGGAAGGACAGAAATAGCTAAGGTCCCTGGCTAGAGCCAAATCTCCATCTCAAGCTACAGTGTTCCTATTTCTAAAAACCTCCAGCTATTCATAATATAAGGGACACAACTGCTGTATTGTAAATATTGTTGATGGGGGCTGGAATGGGAACAAGCTGTGTACTCCTAATGACATCAGCTTTTCTCCCTTTCTCACCGAAGAGTGCTTTACTTTGTCATTAGCTTCAACAATAAAGGTCTTCAACATAGATTAAAACCCCAGGTCTCCTGTACAACACAGCCTCAAATAAGGTAACACTACCAACTAGGGCTACGTTGTATCACTGGCGGGCCTGAGCACCCGCACGTTGAAGCCTGTTGCGGTCGTTGGAGAGAGCGATCGATGACCAAATGCACGTCTCCGCGTTGCATGCGTTTTGCGCACTGGATAAACACTTCACTTCCTGCGTCCGTCAAATGTTGTCGATCCTTGTCTGCTATTTGCTCATTACGGTCCACACTATCAATTGCGCCATCACTATTATTACACACAGAAATATACATCTGTTCAAGTCGGCGCTGTGATGTAGTGTGAGCAATTTTTTGTCAATTGGACAATATTACCACAACTTAATTGTCACACCGATCAGTAGGTGGCGCTACGACCCTGAACTAATATTCATATATGGAGCTGTACAGATCAGGATTGTGATCATAGGTCAGTAGTTTGGAGCCGGTTAGATAATGCAGAGTTGATTAACAAAGGACTTCCAGTTTCATGGCAAATCAGTAGGTGGCCCTATGACACTGAAGAAATATTAACACATAAAGCTGTTCAGGCTTGGACTCTAATCATGTGACAAGTTTAGTAGTGAAAGGACAATGCACTTTGAAGTTAATCTGATGAAAGCCCTGGGACAAGTACATCAAGATAAAAAATTTGGAATATGGCAAAAATGGCCACTAAATCCAAAATGGCGGGCTTCCTGTTTGGTCTAGCACAGTGGTTGCCAAACTTTTTACAGCCCCCTACCCCTTCAGACATTCAATCTCCAGCTACGTACCCCCCCCCCCCCTGGCGCACATATACAGCCTATATCACTTGAAACTGTGTGAAATTGTCAGGGATTTCAGGACTTGGATGGAAGTCTAGATCAAACAGAGTTTATTAGCAAAACAACAAGGTAAAGGGAAATTAAAAACAAACAAGGAGGTCAAACTAACTCACTCAGGGGTTGAACTTGAATTACTATTTAACTCAAACAAGGAAAACCAGATGAAAACCAAGATACTCAGCGTCAAATGCCGGAAGAACACAAACTAACAAAGTTTAACTAAGGACATAAATAAACAATACAGTGTGAAGAAGTGTGCGCGTTGAATTTGAAAAGGGGGGCGTGGTCGGAGCAGAGTTCAACCAGAAATAATCACCAAGGCACAGGTTAATGAGACGGGTGTGCTTGAGAGGATGCACATAATTCTGCAATGTGTGGCTGAACTTAAGCTTAAATCTACACACAGTCTATGCCTGTATTTAGTTTTCATGCTCGTCAGAGCTGAGAACCCACTCTCACATAAATATGTGGTGGCAAATGGCATCAAAGTCTTGACAGCATGTTTTGCCACTGCAGGGTACTCTGTGCACAGTCCTATCCAGAAATCTGAGGTCATGGACATCATCACTCATGGGAGAGAAAGAGAGCTGTCAGACAGCCTAAAGCCTTACCTGGTGAGGAGGAACAAGCTCACAGTGCAGGCTGGATGCTTGTTATGGGGTTTTCGAGTCAACATTCCGCCGCCACTGAGAAAGCAGGTGCTGGAGGAACTCCATTCAGGGCACTGTGGCAATGAAGGAGATGGCGAGTAGCTACTTTTGGTGGCAAGGCTTAGATGCAGCTATCGAAGACAGGGTCAGGTCATGTTCTGCATGTCAAAAGATTAGAAACATGCTTCAGCTAGCGCCACTACACCCATGGGACTTCCCAGAGGAGCCTTGGCAGAGAATTCACATAGATTTTGCAGGTCCACTGGAGGATCATATGTTCTTAGTCGTAGTTGACGCACAAAGCAAATGGCCAGAGGTCGCCATAATGAAGAGCACTTCATCAGGGAGAACCATCGATCAGCTACGGTCCATCTTCAGTCGCTTTGGATTACCTATGCAACTCGTTAGCGATAACGGCCCCCAACCGGTATCTGAAGAGTTCCAGTCATTTATGGAAGCAAACGGAATTCAGCACATCAAGTCAGCTCCCTATCATCCCGCCACAAATGGCCTAACGGAAAGATTTGTGCAGACGATGAAGCAAGCGATGAAGCAAGCAAGGAAACGGAACGCTCAACAAGCGCCTAAACGCCTTCCTGTTGACCTACAGAAACACCCCCCCATGCTACAACCAAAGTGGCCCCCGCGTCAGCCATGATGAAAAGACAGCTTCGCACACGACTTGACCTTCTGAGACCACTGAAGACTAAGCAGGTCGTACAGACACAACAGAGAGCCCAGGTGGAGAGACGGAGCAAAGCGAAAGACAGAAGCTTCAGAGCTGGTGAGAGAGTTCTTGCTCGGAACTACTGCAAAGGTCCAAAGTGGATACAAGCAACAGTTGTCGCACAAACAGGCCCTGTGTCCTACACAGTTTTAACACCAGATAACATCATCTAGAGGAGACACGTGGATCAACTGTTGTCAGGAACCAACCTCAGTGATGACTCAGGTCAAATGGGAAACCCGGAAAAGCTACTGGAGCCATTCCATGGTTTTGAGCCATCATCTGAACATCCACTGCAGCCACCTGAAAAAGGGGAAAGTGTTCCCTACTCACCTGAACCAGTGGGTGTGCCTACTCAGGGTACTGATGCACCCCAGTCTGGGCATACACCATCACCACTCAGACTCAGAGACAGTGGGACTGTAGACTTACCCGTACGTTGTCTTTACCCCACAAGAGAACGACGACCCCCTGACAGATTGAACATGTAGTCTAGAGACTAACCTCCAACAGTGGGGAAGAATACACCCCAGGGTTAAGTCTGGGAAATGAGGCAGTCTACCCTCTTTCCCTAGTTCAGGAAATGTTATTATATTAATTTATATATTGAGTGTTATTTTGTAAACATTGTTAAAGTAAAAAGGGACTGTTATATTAAAAAGAGTTTCTTTTTACTTATGGGGAATTAAAAGTAAAGGGGGAGGAATGTTGTGTATTGATATCCAGTTTGTTCCCTCGGGGCATCCGTAATGCCCCACTGTTTACCTGCATTGCATGCTGGTTATTTTCTGTCCTGTGAAACTCACAGTAAAGTATGCACGTCTTTTCCATCACGGTCTCCTGTCTCATCTCTACTTAAGTTGTATCGGTATAGAGTGTACTATACAACAAAACGTCCTACTTAATTGACCCTTCGTGAATGTACCGGACATATACCAGGAGCTGTGCCAGGCCGGCTACGTCTGTTGATTCATCCAGCTGTAGTGCATAAAATTCACTGGCTCGTGTGTGAAGTAGTAGTTGTTTTAAAACATCCTCTGCCATGTCACTGATACGCCGTGAAACAGTGTTGTTTGATGAAGGCATTGTCTGTATAGTTTTTTTGCCTTTTCCCCCAGCATTGCCCCAGCCATATCCACGGCAGCAGGGACAATTAAGTCCTCCACAATAGTGTGGGGCTTGCCAGTCTTAGCCACTCAGTAGCTCACCATATAGGACGCTTCTAACCACTTCCTTGTAATGCTATCTGTTACCTTTATACAGGTTTTACTGGTCGAAAGTCCTCTTAATGTCTGCGCAAAAGTGAAGGTTTCATTGAGTTGTGAGATAGAACTTTTGCACATATAACACACTGTGGCCGAGTAGATGAACCATCCTCGATTTTAGGCCTACTGGTAGAAGCCGACGGTGTCTCTCTGGATGGGGGATTAACTCTTTTCAACCACTTGTCCATGTTCGTGCAGAAATCGGAACGAGCTCCCTCCCCTCCACAGGGCATCAGCAAGTGAAATTCTGAAGTTGTTCCAATGTTTTGACTAGGGATGGGCATTCAATTAAAATTATTTAATAGATTGGCGGAAGAATTAACGATCGATTTTTTATTAATCGTAATAGTTTTATATTAAAATTCACTATTTATAGGCTATATTAAAATGCAGCGAAAAAAGAAAAAAACAGCGTGTTTCCTCATTGAGATATTTATTACAAGATGAACAACTAAGGTAAACAGGATACTTTCAATGGTTACACTTGAAAATATGCGCTGCTGTTCTCTTAAGCCCCGCTGAAAGAGCAGCTAGCAACTGAGAGCTAGCTGGATTTGACGGTTCTCGACCTCTCAGTTGGGTGGTTGTCACGCCCTCACTCCCGGAACCCCTCACCAAGAGCCGGCTCTGTCCGGGTCCGAACGGGCTAGCTTTGGAGATAGCCTCCAAGCCTCCGGAGCTCGGCTTCATGTCCGCACAAGGTCCCTCAGTCCACGTGGAAGGGAACCCGGACAGAGCCGGGTCTGGATGAGGGGTTCCGGGAGTGAGGACGTGACAAGAACCGGACTGAGAGGTCGAGAACCTTCAAATCCAGCTTGCTCTCAGCGGCTAGCGGCTCTCTCAGCGGGCTTGAATATAGCTCCGGGCTGCTTCCTCGAGTTGCTAACATCCTCACTGTGCTGCGTTCCAGGCAACTCGGATATTCCGACCTCATACATGAAGAAGAATAGTGGACTTCCCCGGGCGCTCATGGAGACGTATAGCATTGCAGTGTTGGCAGTGAACGCAACAGAATTATGTCGATGACATGGCAGCGTAATTATTTAGCTGAATATGGGTATACATGAGTATTTTTGTCAATGCGACTTGGATATTCAGACTATTTAATATTGCATGATTATTTATAGCTCAGTTTGAAAATGTAATGGGCATTTTCACTTTGAAAACGCAAATAAAATGTTCTCCCCGCATACCCCCCTGAACCACTTTGCGTACCCCTGGGGGTACATGTACCCCAGTTTTGGAACCCAGGGTCTAGCATATCTATCCAAGGCACTTATTTGTTTGTTATGAAAAGACACATGCCCCAATAGATTTTTGTACATGTCGGCCAATAGTAGTGCCGGGGCTGCCCGTTAGGGGGCGCTAGTCAGTTTTTCTGTCATGCCCATTCCTTAAAACCATATATCTTCGGGGGGGAAATGTTGTTTCACACATGTAGTTTGAGTGAGATAGAACCATGAACACTGAAGTTACAGCAATTTCATTTTTCACGGCGAGTTGATGCTCGGCGTGCGGCATGCCTCAACGTTTTCTTTTGGGGGGGAGGTCCTCGTCCGCGCCGCCTCACGGCATCGCTGGTGCGGGGGCTTTCTTTCTCGTGGGCCGCGGGGAGGTGTCCGTTGCCGGTGCGGAAGGCGGTGCCCGGGTACAGCGCCCGCTGGGCGAACCCTCCGTTCGCGCGGGGGGCCCCCTCCGGCGGTTTCTAATAAAGTGAGTGTTGGCAAAACCGGTTGCCATTTTTATGTTGAGGCGGCGGGGGTGTTGTCGGCAGATGCTGAATGTTACTAATAAGGTAACTTGTAATCTAACAGTTACATTTCAAATCAAGTCATCTGTAAAGTAAATAAATTACTTTTAAAATCAAGTAATCTGTAAAGTAACTTAGTTAATTTTAAGTAACTGTGGCAACACTGGTCACGATACACCTGTGCCCCGTTTTGGTGAAGATCGGTCAAGGGGAAACCTAGGGGCTGGTTCCAGGGGGCGCTGTTGAGCCATTTTGCCACACCCATTTCAGATTTCTCCAGAATACGTACATTTTTACCACTTCCTAATTTGCTGCAAAGTTTGGAAAGAAGTTCAGCATGTTGAAGCCCTCAAAAAGCCAATTCACTTTGATTATAATAATCATAATAATAACAATCCTTACAATTTCTATAGGGCCTCTCACCATTCGGTGCTCGGGCCCTAATTAAAAGGGACATACAGACTTGATCATTCAAATCATATATCAGACATACATCATTCAAGTTCTGCTGTGATTGTTTGTGGTGTTCCTACTTTCGAGGATTCTGATTTATTTTGTAATTTCTATCTTTCTTCTCATTATTCTCTTTCCAAAAATAATACTTGGTTAGTAACAAAAATCGAAACTTATAAATTTGTAAATGCTTTTGTGGGTGAAGCACTGAATTGAAGGCGGAACGGGTTAATTAAACCTTTCATTTTGAACATTTACACTATTAAGCAAAATATTATAAAAGCTCAAATATAAATTAATGCTTTGGGAAATGACATGGGTTAAATGGATAGTGTAAACAAATCATTTGACTCATCACTTCATTTATAATGTGCTTAAGTCGTACATACACCAACGAATAAGACAGCAATCAATATCAACTATGTGCCACAGTCAAGATCTATATTCAGTGATGCTGGTTTGATTGGTAATATCAACAATGATTTTGTTAATTTAGAGATGCTGCTCATCAGGCAGTACCAATAACCAGTATTTTTCAGAGCAAATTTTATTTAGCTATTCAAATCTAAAAATATTCCTCATTCTCATTCTTTTCAGTGAAAGCAGAGGAGTGATATGAACAGAGTTGACGATGACTCACAACCAAACATCAGCTCTGGACTATAAAAATAGAATGTAAGATTTAAAATTAGAAAGACACACACAAAAGTGGGAATTCTTTTAGACACTGAGCTTTAAAGACATGTTAATAATCCATTTTGAATATCTTTCTTTGTTGATATATGCTAAAGTAATGCATCTGTCTTTTTTAAGGGTTTAAATTTGTTAATATTTATAATTGTGTAGTAATTAAAGTAAGTAAAACAGTATGTAATACTTTAACACAACAGAGAAATAAAAAGGAGAACATTCATTATTTCCATAAGTGTAAGCAGGAAGTTGGGCCAAGAGATATAGCCAAACATTTTGAGGAGAAAAATTATTTCTGTGGAAATGTATATTATACTTAATGTGTTGCATGGGCAGTTGTCGTACTGGAGATGTTACCAGGTCTTTTTTAGGGACTGCTTTTTATTTTTCATGCTGAAACTTCCAAAAATTCATAATTAATCATCAGAGACTGGGTGAATCAAAATTTGCATACCAAAATTATGAATGTGAAGTAAACTCTCTCTCTCACACACACACAATCCCTTAAGGCCTTCAGATGTATTCAAAATGTCTTACATGGCTCTACTATATATAGCTTCAAAGACCCAGATTCTCAATATAAGAGGCCCTTTGAGAGATAATTAATACTTGGTCTCACACACACAACTATACTCCCTCAGACACACTACTATACTCTCTCCCATGTACCATCCTAGTCTCTCAAACACACTTCCAAGAGCGATAATTCATAATTGGTCTTGACCTTTACATCATAATATCAGACATACACCACTATACTCTTACACAAACACTAATATACTCAGTTACATGCACAATCATATCTCTCTTATTTACTATCATATTGTCATACACACAAGACAGATTTTTCTTGCACTTAGACTTTATATTTAAAACAGAATAATAGCACATATAAGAGAAATGAATAGTACAATGTATGCGGAACAATATTACAGTGAATGTAAGACAGAATGATATATTTGAATAAGAATATTATGTGTGAGGGAGAATGATGGTGTTTGTGAGTGAAAAAAGTAGTGTGTGTGAGAGAGTGTATTAAAGTATATGTAAGAGACTATAGTTGTGTTTGTGAGAGAGCATACTGGCTGTGTGAGACCAAGTATTAATTATCTTTCATAGAGCCTTTCATATCTCTTTGTAGGCAAGCACACATGCATGCATAAACGTCCTTACACATACACACAACAGACTCACAAACAATGTTCTTGCATAACATGCCAACACATTTGCAAGATTTGGAGAACTCGAACATTACTATCTGAAAAGAAAGCTCTCTCTCACACACACAGACACACATGCATAGTATGGAGAGGAATAGATGAAAGAGCTGGATAAAGGAATGTGACTAATGGAGGAAAGTTGCTTAATGACAAATTGTCAGATTGCAGAAGCCATTTTCTTTGCTCGTCATTTAGTTCTTTCATCCCAGAGTGCCGTTAAAATTTTCCTCTGCTTCAGGCTTCTGGTCGGTCACAGTCTCATTTCCTCTAAGTCGCCTCCCTGCATTTTTTTCTCTCTCCCTGCTTTTCTAAACATGGCAGCAGAATACCAACAATTTGGATGTTCTCAAAAAAACACTGCGTGTTGAACAACTTTACACACTTTGACTGTAAACACAGCATAATGAAAATAAAGAGTATTCATTGTGAGAGGCAAATATGAGGTTTACAGCAGGTTTTAAGCTTTTTTTATTGATTTATACATTATGTATCAACAGGGTTTGTATTTGTATTGCGTCTGTGAGCTTAATGATGCCCTCTTCCACTTTAAAACACAATTGGAGCAATTGCAATTTCAGCAAATGCAAGTCAGCTCATTTTGTGCAGGTGTTCTCAACAGCAATGAGTGGTTGCTTCAGGTCTCACACAATATGCAACACAGTGATGGATGTGTAACAGTGTAGTGCCATCTACTGGGACTAATCACAGCTGATGATGATCTGTGGGTTGTACAATGATCAAGAGGCCAGTGTACGGCAGCAACCTACAGGCTGTAAACACTGCAGCAATCATCATGTGTCCATTCACCAGCTTCTTTTTTCAGAGAAATGTTTTTTGAATATTCATTGTCATATAAACACACATACCCTCAAAATGTTAACTTAACAAATAATACACACTCGTAGGAGAGACAAAAAAAATTGGGAATTATTACTTTTCAGTTAAGACATTATTCGCCCCAAAAATGAGTACCTGAACAAGCTCATGTTTTCTCTTGACTGAGGGATTAGTTGAAATAAGTCTGATCAGTCACTATCTTTCACCAAATGAGGAAGCATGGTGGTGATAAGTCTTTAGCTCACAGATAAAGGTTTCTTTAGGTTTTTATATTTGCAATATTATAACATTATGAAATTCGAAAAAATGCTGTATTCAATTTTTCAGAATGCAAATCAAATACTTCCTACTGCTGCAGCTTCACATCAAATGCATTTTACAACAGGAAAATGAGTTGACTTTTTGTTTAAAATACTCACAGGAAATGCACATATGTACAGTGGGGCAAAAGTATTTAGTCAGCCACCAAAAAGTATTTGGTCAATAACAAAAGTTCATCTCAATACTCTGTTATATACCCCTTGTTGGCAATGACAGAGGTCAAACGTTTTCTGTAAGTCTTCACAAGCTTTTCACACACTGTTGATGGAATTTTGGCCCATTCCTCCATGCAGATCTCACTAGAGCAGTGATATTTTGGGGCTGTCGCTGGGCAAGACAGACTTTCAACTCCCTCCACAGATTTTCTATTGGTTTGAGATCTGGAGACTGGCTAGGCCACTCCAGGACCTTGAAATGCTTCTTACGACGCAACTCCTTCGATGCCCGGGCGGTGTGTTTGGGATCATTGTCATGCTGAAAGACCCAGCCATGTTTCATCTTCAATGCCCTTGCTGATGGAAGGAAGTTTTCACTCAAAATCTCACGATACATGGCCCAATTCATTATTTCCTTAACACTGATCAGTCGTCCTGGTCCCCTTGCAGAAAAACAGCCCCAAAGCATGATGTTTCCACCCCCATGCTTCACAGTAGGTATTGTGTTCTTTGGATGCATCTCCTCCAAACACGACGAGTTGAGTTTTTACCAAAAAGTTCTATTTTGGTTTCATCTGACATTCTCCCAATCCTCTTCTGGATCATCCAAATACTCTCTAGAAAAATTCAGATGGGCCTGGACATGTACTGGCTTAAGCAGGGGGACACATCTGGCACTGCAGAGTCCCTGGTGGCATAGTGTGTTACTGATGGTAGCCTTTGTTACTTTGGTCCCAGCTCTCTGCAGGTCATTCACTAGGTCCCCCCGTGTGGTTCTAGGATTTTTTTTGTCACCGCTCTTGTGTGGAGCCCCAGATCGATGGAGATTATCAGTGGTGTTGTTTGTCTTCCATTTTCTAATAATTGCTCCCACAGTTGATTTCTTCACACCAAGCTGCTTACCTATTGCAGATTCAGTCCTCCCGGCCTGGTGCAGGTCTACAATTTGTTTCTGGTGTCCTTTGACAGCTCTTTGGTCTTGGCCATAGTGGAGTTTAAAGTGTGACTATTTGAGGTTGTGGACAGGTGTCTTTTATACTGATAACGAGTTCAAACAGGTGCCATTAATACAGGTAACGAGTGGAGGACAGAGGAGCCTCTTAAAGAAGACGTTACAGGTCTGTGAGAGCCAGAAGTCTTGCTTGTTTGTAGGTGACCAAATACTTATTTTACAGAGGAATTTACCAATTAATTCATTAAAAATCCTACAATGTAATTTCCTGGATTCCTTACCCCCATACCGTCTCTCATAGTTCAGGTGTACCTCTGATGAAAATTACAGGCATCTCTCATTTTTTTAAGTGGGATAACTTGCACAATTGGTGCTGACTAAATACTTTTTTGCCCCACTGTATACCAGTGAGCTCAGCCCTTTTGTTCATCAAAAACGTGTGTAAAAAACAACACTGGTCACCTTGGTCATCTCACAGTGGATGAGTTGAAATATGTAAAGCAGTAATGGAAAGAGCAGCTCAGGAGCAGACACAGATGGTGTTCACACTAATGTCTTTCCTAAAAGATCTGATCACAAGTGGACAACGCAAAGTACATATGTGAATGCATCCTCATGCATCCTCAATGCATCTTGACATCCGATCATTCAGACCACATTTGCAGATGGTATTGACATCCTTTGACCCGCTACAGTTTCACAATGAAATGAAAGTATCAACACTACAACTAGGTAAAATATTCCATAGAGCGGGACTGAGTGCATTGGTTCACATAGCACCTTATGAGACCTCTCTCTCTCTCTCTCTCTGAGTCTTAATACCACAACACACACAATAACAATATACATACTGTATATCTGTATAGTCAGACTGGGTAAAACCATAATTGGGTCTTTGCAAATAAAAGGACGATTATGTATATTTGTATACAGAGAAGTACGAGCTGATCATATGTGTTTTGAGGAGACAAATTTAGGATCCATTTTAATGTCAGGTGTGAACAGATGGACTGTGATCAGATCTCTTAGGACACATGTTAATACTAGGTTTGAACAGCTCAAGTGAGCTGTTATATGAAGAGCTATCATACACCTCCAACTTCTCAACCAGGTATTCAGCTCCCTTTAAAGTGTCCTGCTACTTGCATACTAATGAGGTGGGCAGCATAAAATCACTTCACAACTACTCACAGATCTATGGGAAATGGAAAACTAATGTTTTAGTATTAAAACACTTCATTTTCTGCTACATTTACATCTGATGTACACTCTACTCTGGAGTTTTCAAGTCCCTAAAACAGACACTGTACCTTCCTGGTTCTAATCACTCTTAACTTAACAACCAGTGATGACTTCAAACTGTCAATAACAGTTCCACCTTGTAATCAGTACAAGTAAAATCCGTGCCTTTACTTTTCAACTTGGCTGCTTTATCATTCTTGTTTATTTCTGAAATGCTCATATAGACGTAAATTTGCATTTTAAAATAAAACAATTTAAAACAGTTAAGTATTTGTATAAACCATTTAACTTGATGACCATTTAAAGTGCTTTACAGTAGCGTTTCACTCATTCACTCACACACCTATGCATATCATGGTTAAATTAAAATGTACCATGTTTAAGACTACTCAAATTTAAATTAATTAAATGATATAAACATAAAATGGCTAAAGTACATTTGTGTTTATGTGACAGTGTTTTGTTTCATTTCTGAAATATAAAACCTCCGTAAAAAGAAAAAACTGTAAATTCTAATTGGTAATGTTGTAGAACTAAGACTTGTAACAATAATTAGCAAACTGACTTCTGTCCATTCAGCAGTAATGCAATTAAGCGCTGATCGAAAATCATCAATAAGCAAGAATGACAATACCACATAGATTACATTTTCAAACATGAAAATTAAATATTTAAAAATTTATTTTTCTAATATTTGCAGCCACAGATTTCTAAATTTGATCATTTAGGTTACTTAATGATTCAGCAGAATATGAATCTTTAATAAATAAACAAAACCGTCCACCAGATACACTGTCAAAGACTGAATCAATCTATTTGAGTTGCAAACAATGAAGGAAAATAAGTCTATGTTCAATCTAATCTAATCTATTCAATAAGGTTATTCTGTAATCAAACAATTAATATGTAATCCTTTACTTAAAGTCAATCAAAGATGTTGTTTTTAAAATATTCACACAGCATTATTAATTTACAATGAACTGTGGGTCCTACACATTACATCCCAGCATCTGACAAAATTAAAAATAACTTTGATAAATATGTAAACATTATAAAAGTGAACTAAACTTAATGCTGTTTCATAGGTTTACAACAATTGGGTTGTCGTGATTCATGGCGTTCCAACTAACTGATGTAAACAGCGTTGACGTAAACCTCCTCATTACAGAGAGCCCCGGTATCAAATGTGCACAGGACCGATGCTTCTCCGACTGGCACAAACTGTCGCTACGCATTTGCAGACGCATTGACAGATGCTGCATACACACTGTGTCTCTCTCATTTCACCCTGCAGGAGCGAGCATGTCCATGTAATTATATGTATACAAGAGGTGTTTTCGTGCACACGATAGCAGACACACACTCACTCACTCACCTGCTGTAAATACATGAAGGTGAGGGCGGCGCAGGACAGCTGGGGACAGGCGTCCACGTTGGGTAACGCTACGCATGTTCCTCCAGGATGCTGCATGTTCCTTCCTCTGGCTGACAACACAAACCCCCTCAACCCCGACAATACTCAACCGTTGTGTGAGGCACAGACTGGAGCAGGAGAGAGGGGGAGGAGAAATGGAGAAAGAAGGATGCAAAGAAAGAAATCGAAATAAGGAGAGTGACCAGAAATAGAGCTTCAAAGGAAGCATCAGCCGGTCCCGTACGATTGAGACGCGAGTGTTTTCTGCTCGCAAGAAGGTGGGACGAGAGCGAGAAAGAGAGAGAGAGAGAACTACTGCAGTGTGTGTGTGTGTGTGTGTGAGAGAGAGAGTGTGTGTGGGTGTGTGCGTGTGGGTGTGTGTGTGCGCGCGTTTGTGGAGGAAAGCCAGCCGTCAGTATGACTGCGATCACTGGAGCGTGAGGGAGGTAGAAAATTGTCTCTGTATGTGTGTCAGAGAGTCCAGCTATGTGTGTGTATTTGGTTTCCTGCAAAAATGCTGATTGATCTCACTCTCTCTCTCTCTCTTTCATTTTTTTTCACTGGTGTTTTGCAGGTTCTGAATGGAGGCACATCAACATCATGAGTTACGCATGGGCCTGGTGTGCTCGATAACATCTATAGCTCTCCCTCACTCTGCAGTCTTCCTATCACTGAGGGAGCTTCTCTCTCCCCTGCTAGAACACATGGCAGCTTATTATTTGGTCAAATTATATTCCAGATATATAACTTTTTGGAGGCTCTGACCTTTGTGTAGTTTAGCTGATTCTGCTTGATAGTCAATGGCTTGATGGGCAGATCTTTTTTAAGCAGTGGGTGTTTTCTGGCTAAAGTTGCATGCTCTTGGTCATGTGTGGGACACATCAGACTTGAATGATGCTAGCATTAATACTGGTTTGTTTAACTTTTGAACAGTGTGGCAGATGTTAATGTTGGAAGTTGAAGTTTAAAGACTTAACTGGATGGGCGCAGGTCGAGGATGCAGTATAAACAGTAATGAGTTGTTTGAGGCCAAAAGTTAAGGTTAGGGTGAAGACAGACACACACGAGTCATAAATTGAACACCTGCTAACTCTACACATTTTAATTATTGTAACTTTTAATTGTTCACCTTTGCTTCATTTAGTATTTGCTGATCTACGACTGATCTATATGCAATTAGCATTGCATCTATTGTGGCCGCTCTGACTGTTCATCAAACTAACCCTAACCTCTTGGGTGCTAGAATGAACCACATCAGAATACTCTCACAAAACATGGTAATATAGGAATATAGAGTAGGCGATTTGTAGGGGGAATGAGGGGGAGATCCCTTTAATAAGCTGCAAATTCTGCCATCTCCTCTCCCCCTGCCCCACCTCCAAATTCAGAAAAAATGCTTCATGTGCAGATAAAGAATTTGTGTGTGAATATGTCCGTCTTTCACCGGGTCGGACTCATAACGGTATTGACAGGAGTCACAGTGATAATCTCTGTCATTGCAACAGCATTCATAGAATGACTTCCTTCTATTTGTCAACAAAGTAAAAGCACAACATTTGTTTTGTTGCAGCGATACTCTACATCAGGCTGAATGACAGCAATTTTTTTGCTAATTTGTGAACTTGGGTCTTAATATTATGTAAATTGCTTAAGATACTTTCTGAAATAGAAGACATGCAGTCTATACAAAAAAATAACACAGATTATGTAAATTGTTCAAACCTATTTATAAACCACAGTGATTAAGAAAATTCTGATTAATTTTATGAAAACTATTGACAATGTCATTTTCAATGTAGATAAAAAGAAGATTGAATGCAAAGTTTTCTTACATTACCTACTTTACTGAACATCAACATACAAAATTATATTGTTTTTTGAGGCCTCATTAATGAGGAATAATCCTCAAGTAGCTCCAGAGCAGTAACACAGGCTAAGAAAACAGCCCATTCTAAACAAGCATGCTAATAACAGGAACTGATCTAGTTCTGTTAATGCTGTAAAGTTAATTTTGTAAAGTTGGAACCAAATGTCATCAAAAAGAACAGGAGATTGGTGCTCGTCGCCCTGCCTCATAAACACACTTATCGTCCGTCACAGTCTAAATGAGCATCAGCAGCACTGGGAGTATTTAGCATAAACTTGTCAGATATCCCTTTATAGTGCACATTCTGTACCCTACTGCAGGGACACACCACCCCCAACCAATCAGCTCCAAAAGTTAATTATCTGGAGATACACACACAGGGGTGAAGACTATTCTGTGCTGCACGCATGGCAATGAAGCATGAATTAGAACTGTTCAAAATCAATTCTTGTTTAAAAAGCATGGTATAGACAGCAGTGATCTATAAACATCTCAGTAGGGGAGAGCGGGGTAATGTGGGACATCGGGTGATGTGAAACACCCCCTGTATCTAGGCAACAGTGTCTCACTTTACCCCACCATGAAGTGGTTAAGTTTAGTCTTAAATATATTTTAGTGTTATATTACATTATATATGTTTTATTTTTAATGTGATAAACATTGTAGAAAAGCCATCATGCCAAGAAACTACACCTGGAAGACAACCTGGGGCCAACACCCCTCGCAGAGATGGAGAGTGCAGCCGCTGAGGTCATGCAAGGAAAGAAGTCCTTAAGAAAAGCTGGAAGGGATAGAAATATTGATAAGACAACCCTCAAAAGATTCATAAAGAAAAATGAGAAATGGAAAATAAAATCAGTAGCATGGGGTGCAGTAGCTTAGGTAAAGAGAATATTCACAGATGAGATGGAGGAGGAGCTTGCCAAACACTTGAAACAACTAGCTGACCAGTTCCATGGCCTTGCTCAAGTTAAGTGCCGTGAACTGGCATTTGAATACGCAGAGAAAAAACAATATCCCTGTCCCTGCCAAAAGAAACAATGTGCAGGTAAGCTAGGGTGTGCAAGAGATCACATGTATCATCATAATCATAAATGTGCTTAATTGACCAATCCCCATGATCATGTTACTAGTCCGATATTAGTGGTTGTCAATCTAGCTGTCGGGATTTTTACTATTACATGTGTTGTTATGGTAGTTTTAAAGTGGAAAAAGTAAGTGGACCACTTTACCCCGTAGCTGGGGTAAAGTGGGACACAAGACCACTTTTTTAAAACAATCATATTTTCACTGCCCTTTGTCCTGAAGACATTCTGATCATTCCCATTGCTAGAAAACATCCTGAATTAATGGGAAATGTGTCAATTTTACTGATATATCCATTTAGCTCGCCTAGAGGGGAGCAAATGTAAAAAATGTCCCAAATTACCCCGCTCTCCCCTACAATGAAAAGATCTGAAATTAACTTACCGACTATCTAAGGCTGTTCTCTCTCTAGATACCTGGATAAAATGAAATGTTGGAAAATGGAATACTCTTTTTGAATCTGTCATTGGTACACAGTTTAAAGTTGCAGCATAGGGAAACACATCATGGGCAAGTGAACAATGTAAAAAAAACAGATTTTAAGTGGAGAGGTCCTTGTTGCAGAGGTATTGCAATGAGCTTAATCAGGATGGGAAGATAGGCAGCTGTAGTTGCTTGCTATTAGAGAGGTTGTGAAAGATAGCAATGTTGTTTAATCAGAATAATAATCCCCATTGAACTTTGGGATACAGTGGTCGGGCCAATAACTCCCCTCCGTGTTCAGATGGCACAACTTGAAACCCCTCAGAATGTCATTGATTATGTCAGTGAGTTTTGGCAGTTGTCCGTAGCTGTGGCCACAAACAAAAAATAAAGCATCCTTACAAGTTTAGTTCGGGTTTTTGAGGGCACAGCAGCATTTCCCCTCGTTCCACCATTTCAGGTGATATCGTGAAATAGCGTGGAAGCATGGGAGTTTTGTATCCACTGCTAATGCCATCGTCGCAATCAGCCTCTCAATTATGATTACTTCAGTGTTAATAATTTATGATTTTATCTGCAGCTAAATTATCAGCGGAGGTCGCTTCTCTTAAGCGATTGGACCTATGTGATTAAAACCAGTGAGGTAGTGAATAGGGCAGTTTCACATTTAAAAATCTGTTCAGTATATACAAGGGCTGTGAGCCCAGTTGTCATAAATGTTGGTTTCTCTAAGTGGAAAGTGGAAATTCTGCAGAACGTAGGCAAGTCTTTTGGAATAATAAGGGGGACTATAGTGTTGCCCGTCTATAGTGTTGCCCGAAAAAACTCTTCAAGTATTATAAAATAATTATAGTATTATAGTCCTTGCCAAAGATGACTGACAGCTTGCACACTAAAGAGGGACTGTTGTTGGGTCAAGCCTGTAAATTGACAGTGCACCTTGACATTTTAAAAGACTATGAGTAATTTTAATACAGAGGTTAAAAAAGCCACAGAACGATATTTTTCTGACCTTATTGAAAAGAACAGACGCAACTCCAGGACTTTGTTTAATGTTATTAACCGTGCCACAGAGACTCCTCCAAATGTCAACATGGACTCGTCCCCCGGGAAATGACTAGAATTTGTAATCTTCACCAACAACATCTCCAGCATTCCCTCTCTTGCACAGGAAACAATTTGTAGTGCTTTGTCAGAATATCTATAGAAACCCATGGAAGCGATTAATACAATAAAGCCCTCACCTTGTCATCTAGACATCAATCATGTAAGATTTCTGAGAGAAGTATTTAGATCTGTTAGCCACCATCCCCCACCTGATTACCATCTTACTATTGACTGTCTCTGACTCACTTATTTACAGAATGCAAGCTTGATACACAAAACTGAGAATTTAGGAATGATCTGCTGATGCTTTCAATCTTTTACTGTAGCCATTGGCAAATCATGTTGCCTTGATGATCTGGGTAGTAGATCAGAGGTCTGTCTCTGGACCTATCTTGTTCTCTAGTTACCCCCAGGACATGACATTTACTTACATAGTGTGAGCTTCAATCTATGCAGATGGCATAGAATTATATTTCTCATCAACCCCAATTACTTTTATCAATTGAATACACTCTGATTACTTCCTTTACCTCAAGTGCTGGATACTCCAGAATTACGTTCAGTTAAATATTAATAAGACTGAGATAATGTTTGCATGATACAGCATTGCAAAAACTTTAAAACACATTTTATTAATTGCGAAACCAATACATTTCTATAGAATAACGAAACCTAGTGTTTCTGCATGATTAGACTAGATGTTATTATGTTACTGTTTATGGTGTGACTATGTTGGTCTGACTACAAAAATGAAAAGAATTAATCAAATAAAGGCAGTTGAACATTTTCTGCATTTAAAGGGGACATATTATGAAAATTCCAATTTTGTAGTGCTTCTACACATTCATTGGGTGTCTGGCATGTCTACCTTCCCAAAAACTCTGGAAAAAAACAAGTCCTGCGATTTGTTGTGGTCCTCTATTTCAGAAACTATGTGCTAGAGTGCGTCCAATGGAATTACGACCGAAATAGACGTCATAGTCGCAACATGCCACGCCCATAGCTCTATGCACTCCCCCACTACCACTCGACCCACCCATAGATAGACCCACCCACTTTTTAGAAAGTCTATCGGTGTCCAGCAGCCATTTCATTCTTGCAAGCCTTGGGAACACTTGGATAAGCTAACTAGCAGCATGAATCGAATTCGACAACCGAGATGCTCAGTGGTCAGCTGCACAAATCAGCACAAATGTCTTCATGTGACTCCAGCTTCAGAAGACACAAGATTGAGATGGATTGAGTTTATATATGATGGCAACATTCCTGCAAGAGTTGGCAAATATCTGTATCGGGCTGTTTTATCAACCTGGGCCAATATAACGCCGGAATCTTGAAAAGGTTGTTATTGAAAGATGGGTCGTGCCATCTTTCCATCGCAATACTGAAGACGAGGGAAATGTAAGTATTTTTTTTTAATAATTCTGGTATTTGCTTCTTTTAGACATTTGTGTGGAGGCTAGTGACGTTAGCATGTTGTGGCGTGTGTGTGAGGGGATGGGTACAGTCCCCGGTAGCGCTCCGGCAGCTCCGGCAGCGCTCCGTTAGGTCCTGTAGCGCTACATTAGCTGCGGTAGCTCCGGTAGCTACAGCTGCTGCTACGGGGATTTAGCACTCGCTACACTTATCTGCTGTAGGAAGTCGCACTCGCGCAAGATACCAGAGGATGTTGTTGTCATAATGTGCGGGACTAGAACGACTATTCATTACCAGCCCTAGTTGGGGGAAATGTGTCCTTGTATCTTTGTATGCATGACAGTAGTACAAGTATGAATAACATTGCTGCTTTTGGTGTTTAGGCAAGCACATCTGTTCACAGTGCTAGGCTACATCACGTAGCATGCCAGACGGACCCACCACAGATGCGCACACATGGCACGCAGCTTTCTATGAAAACACTGCGACCTCACTACAAAAGTACAGGTTGGTTTACCCTCAGTTACTTCGTCATGTCATTGATTGTGTCTCCATGTTAAAGTTGTAACAGCATCTCATTTGTTGTGACTCCATGGATACTGAATGTCTGTTTTATCATAGGCACACAGAAAACTGTGCTGCACTGATGTCGGTGTTGGGACCTCAGCTGTAAGAGGCCTCGCATGGAGGAGGGAGAGGACAACCCAAGTTGTTCAAGTATGGACTTCGGAGAGCCACAGGATGCTACCTATGATCCTGATGACTCGATCACAGTCTTGACTGAGTCAGCAGATGTGACGTGAGTGACTCAATATTTAATCTAAACATTTCAATAATCAGATGGATTACCATCCTACACTTTTTTAGCTGTTGCAGCCTTTTGGTCAAATCTTTGTTGTTCTAAAAGAATGAAATCTTCCAACCCTGTTCATAAGACACCCACAAATATTGTCTATGAAAACTGCCTCCTGGAGCTGTTTGAGGTGTGTCCTGTGTGTCGGCGGGGGACAGATGTAATATATAAGAAGGGCGAGTGCACAGCAAAGCCGGTGAAAGCAGATGCAACCTTCCATGATTCTCACAGGCTCTATTTAAAATCCAAACAATGTACAAACAGTATGCGAAACATAAATAACAAATCAATTAACTGCTGTCTTTAAATGGTATTCACGATTTAAAGACCATTTATTTATCGTCTTCACGATAAATAGAATAATTACAAAATAATTATAAAAAGAAAATAATAAATACAAAAAAGGGTTAGGTTTTTTTAATCAATGTTTTTATTATACTAGGTATTTTTTGTATTTATTACCTCTGTCCCAGCCAGTACATTTAATAACTGTTTAAAAAGCTCTGTGGCATTCTTTCTAGCAATCTTTCTGACAATAAAAGTTTATAGAAACAGTTGTGTGCTTATAGTGTTTGATATGTAACATGTCAACAATTGACACATGTAAGATGAGCTGTAAGCAAAGTAATATAGAGTGAAGAGTAATTTATGTATTTTATTCCTCAGTCATATTTTTATTGCAGAAATGACTGATATCTCATGCATAAAAAAACAACTTACTGCTCTATTCCTCTTAGACATAAAGGCTCATAATCTGCCCTATAGATGTTGAATGCATTCTGTAGTGAGAACACATTCAAACACCTGTCCTACACCTCCATTAGAGGGGGGCGGGGTGAGAAGGGGGAGGGATGAGAGGGGTGAAAGGGGGTGGGGTAAGATGGGGGCGGGTTGAGAGGGGGGCGGGGCCGTCAAAACAGGTCAATCTGAGGAGGTCTGTTTTAGACAGGGTAAAAAGGTGCTGTTTTAAATGATCCTTGTGGTATTTTTACCAAATAATGTTAGACATTTCATTAAGACCCCAAGGAACCATATCAACTGTGGTGAAATGTGCATAATATGTCCCCTTTAAGTTCTGAAGAGGTCTAACCAGCTGAGAATATCTGAAACCATACTGCAACAAAAGTTTTATTATTTGATTTTTACGTAGCCTCGAAACATCGGCTGATAACTTACAAGAAAGCCTCTAAAAATGACCAGAATATCCTATTGCTTGCGTGCTCTCCTTCTAGTCCTGGAGTGGAACAGGTCTAGTAGAGCCGGCAGGTCACAGCCGATGATTTTCTCAGCTGACTGAATGATCCGCTGCAGTCTGCCCTTGTCCTTGGCAGTGGAGGCAGTGAACCAGACAGTGATAGATGAGGTGAGGATGGACTCAATGATGGCTGTATAAAAATCAACCATCACTTTCCGCGGCATGTTGAATTTTCTCAGTTGCCGCAGGAAGAACATCCTCTGCTGGGCCTTCTTGATGGTGGAGGTGATGTTCTTCGTCCACCTCAGGTCCTGTGCGATGATCGCCCCAGGAATCTGAAAGACTCCACTGTTTTAACTGGGGAGTCGCACATGTTGAGGGGGCGGTTTGGGCTGGGCTCCTCCTGAAGTCTGCTACCATCTCTACAGTTTTCAAAGCGTTCAGCTCCAGGTGGTTCTGTCTGCACCAGGAAGCCAGGCTGTTAACTTCCTCTCTGTAGGCGGCCTCTTCCCCATTGGAGATTAATCCAATAAGGGTGGTCACACTTCAGGAGTTTGACAGAGGGATGCTGGAGGTGCAGTTGTTGGTGTAGAGCAGGGGTCAGCAACCTTTTTCACAGCAAGTGCCAACGTGACATTTTTTTGTCAATTAGTGTGCCATATCAACATTATTTTTAACATTAGGTTTTATTATTGAACAACATTCATATATCAAACAGACATGACATTTTTTTCTATATATATATATATATAAATAAAACAACACTTTAAATAATCTCTCATTAGGACAATAGGTTTGTCATTAACCCCACCAACCACACTCATGAGAATAACAGATTAGCCCATAACAGATTGAACTGACACCATATAAAAACACTATGGCAACAAGTATTGCATTGGAATTGTCCAAAGTGGACAAAAGCAGATCAAACATAAATAACAGTAAAAGGGCTATACAAGAATGTGACCTCATGAAAAAATCAACAGCTGATTCAGAGAAAAAGAGGGGCACAACAGAAACATATGCAAACAAGTGTAGGGCCTGCAACAAATACAATGATGCCTATCAATCAGTGTGATCCCTGATATATTATATCAGGGATCTGATATTATGTTATATTATAACAAAGTGTTTATATTTAAACACTTTATATTCAAACACTTTATAAGAGGCCACCATGTTTTTTTTACAGTAGCTCAGACTGGACAAAATAAACATCTTTTGAGTTGCTATGACAACTGAAGCTACCATAGGTCTGTCATTAACCCCACCAACCACACTCATATTCAGAATTTCCCCACCCAATAACAGATTGCACTGACACCATTTTAAAACATTGCTTTCAGTAAATCATTAACAAGTATTGCATTGGAATTTTCCAAAGTGGAAAAAAGCAGATCAAACATAAATAACAGCACTAGGGCTATACAAGAATGTGACCTCATGAAAAAATCAACAGCTGAGTCAGAGAAAAAGAGGGGCACAACAGAAACATATGCAAACAAGTGTAGGCCCTGCAACAAATACAATAATGCCTACACTGTAAAAAGCCCAACTTCAAAATCGTTGATCTAATTTTGTTTTCGGAGTTGAGTGAGCAAATGATGTTGGGCTAACTTAAAGTTCCAAGTTTACAGATAAGTAATGCAGCTCACTGAAAATGTTAAGTTGAGGAAACTTCAAATAGTGATTAGCCATCTCTTGTTGTAACTAATGTCACTGAGCAAGAATATATATATATATATATATATACCTTAATTGAAATAGCACCTTTCAAAACCAAAGTCACAAAGTGCTCTACAAAACAAGCAAGACATGTTTATATTTATATTATTATATATTTATATATATATATAATCATATGTCCTAACACACATACACAGGTTATGTATATTTAGATATATCTGTATATATATATACAAATGATGTGTGTGTGGGAAGGGGGCGTATGTTCATATTTCTTAGTTAAAGTGTGTTTAGGAGTGCACTTGCGTGACGGGAAGTCACCACATAGTCAGTGTCTCTGCGCATGTGCATTTTCAAACACTCGCGCCGTCAGCCCGACCGGACATGTCTGTTGGCGCTCCGCCTCGCTCTCTTACCGCTCACATGAACCAGGTAAGACTCTGTGCTCCAGTTACTGCTGTAAGCTACATGTAGAAGATATCCATAGAAGCCTCCTGTGTTTGCTACCTGTTAGCTACCTCACCGTGCTAGAGTTAAGAAACTACCCACGTGTTACGTTATTGTCTTATCGAAGGAGTGTGCGCATTGTTGTGTGTTTTAAAGGTTGTACTTTCCATGTACACGCTAACATTTAGCTGCAAACTGCTGTGCTAGTTGAAGCGGTGCCACTTCCAGTCAGCCCGTGTGCATGTGACGTTCATCTACAAGTCCTTGTGATAAATCACAAAAAGCTTGTATATGATTTTATTTGAATTATTATAATGTATTGTTTTTTTTAATGAACCCCTCACCCCCTAAATGAATAATAATTTGTATGCATTTTGATCTCTTAGTCATGTAATGTGGGCAGAGAATATGATCAGAATGTCTGTCTTGACCACCGCAGCAACCATATTTGACATGTATTTGAACACTGTCCTCTCTCTTTTTTAGAATTAGTAAAGTGGAACTGGAAAAAGATCGTTCCCTGAAAATTGAAAGTTCACTCATTATTTACTCACCACTGTGCTGATGGAGGGGTGGGTGAAGTGTTTGAGTCAACAGACATTCAAATTCGACTTGAAATGTCATTTACACCATATTTTTAGACTAAAAGTCTGCTTGCAGAAGTAGCGATGCTTTCACGCACTCCATACGCCCATCGGGTGCGAGAGCTTGTGTGCAGATTTGGGTGTGGCAATAGAGGAAGATATCAGAGCACATGTAGTCGAAATAGTTTTATGGGGCTTACAGATACTTGGATGACACCATAGCAGCATTAATGAGGAACTTTAAAAAAAAAATCTGTTGTTTTGCCAGTTACTTCAATTGTAATGGATTTGCCTGCAAGACTGTTTACCCCTGAAACACCAAAGGTTTTTGGTGGATGCAAACACGTCACATATCCCTCTATCATAGTGGTGTGCAAATAAGTAATTTTTCCTTTTTCGGTGGATCTATCACTTTTAAGAACTAAAATCATTTGTCCACTATTGAGCAAGATCAATATACCTTAGAAGTTGGAAACAGCAAAGTATCTGAATTGTGAGAACACATTGAGAAAATAATGACAAACGTGGCAATTTTTTTTACTTAGACCATATAATGGGGGGGATGAAACTTTAAAGAATAAAACGATATTTATTTTTGTCTGTTTGTTTTTCTGTAGGATACAGACTCGAAGGAAATGTGGGTCAAAGGGGATGAACTCATCGTCATCTGTGACTTGACAACTGCCTTCATCCTTCTGCTTGGACTTATCTACTCTCTCAACTTGGACTACCCCATAGAATTGCAACTTGAGTCCTTTCATGATCTTTGGTACGGAGTGCTCAGGCTCTGAACAACATTTTTTTGTTGTAGCCAGCCATGAAAACACACGCACACACCCATACATTCATGTCAGTGTGTTTTAACCATCCTATCTGTATTCATTTTTTTTTCTCTGCTGGAATTGTTTCTCAAAAAAGTTAAAACATAAATGGTAGGTATGAAGTAATGATCCTTTGCTAAAAGGGATGGTTAACCGAAACAGAAAATTACGCTGTTGAATGTTGAGGTGTCTGGTCACTTCGATGACAACACAGGAGCAGTATGAAGGCATGTAATGTTAAAAAATATATAATTCTGGACTCTGGACACTTTATCCATCCCTCTATCAGCATAGTGGTGAGTAGATAATGACTGATTTTCATTTTTCTGCAAACTATCACTTTAAGTTTTAATGTGTTGTTCTGTTACATATACAGTTTGACTTTCATAGGCTTTGTTTTGATAAGAATTGTGCGATGGAACCATTAGGTTAACAGTGTCACTCAAAATGTCTGCTGTTACTATTGCAATGTGGACTATGTTGGCAGTTCATTTATTGATTTTATAATTGTTTGTACTAAATGTTTACCAATTGTTCATAATAAATAGATCATGTTTGAAGAATGATGCTGTCTTTTATTATTGAATTGTCATAACGAATGTCTAATCCTTTTGAAAGTAAAGCAAAAGAGTAAATAATTTCTTTAAGTATCCTCAACTTATGGGCAGTAAAGTTGAATTAATACAACATTTTAGGTTTAAACTACAGTTCTCTCAACTAAAGCTATGTAGTGCCATTGACTTGTGTTTTCAATTTATAAGAAGACACACATGCCAGTTTAGCATATTTAATATTTTAACTGCTTTTAACTTAGATATATGAGTAGACCTGAATAGTAATGTTAGGCTAGACCAACTTAAAATAGCACTTTGGGCAAACTTCATAGTTTAAGTTAACCCAACTAACTTTGAGTTAGTTGAGCGAACTCATAAAAGCCTTACAGCTGGTTCCTTTACTTTTAAGTTAGCTCAACTTTTCTTTTTTTACAGTGTATCAATCAGTGTGAGCCCCGACCTTTCTTTCCTTTGCTGAGCTCCATTATCTGGGGGATGTAGTTAGTGACTTTAAGTTGCACACATGCTTCGGAATGGTCCGTGGTCAAACGACTGCGGGAGGGGCTGAGCACACTCTACATGTGTGAGAATATCTGCTCACATAGATACGTTGACACGAAGACTGTCAGTAAAGCCAGGGCAACGTTCCGGAAACAGTTGAACTTCCCCGGTAAAGATGTCCAGATCACGGAATATGAAGGTTCCGTGATCTTGCGCTGCTGTGGTTTCCAGCTGTTTCTGTAGCTCTGCAAACTTCTGTAGCTCTGCAAACTTAGTCACCACTTAGTGTTGAACTCCTCAGCTCAATCAGCTACATTTCCATGCCCTGTGTATCCAACTAGTCTATCAGAGATAAATCAAATTCCTGTCCATAAAAGTTTTCAGGCTTGATCAAGAAAGAGAAAATAGGTCCATACTTCTGAAAGTCCCCAAACCGTGTTGTGAACTCCAGCCTGAGCTCGCTCATGCATTTGCATATTTCAGCGGTATCGATGCTGCGCTGCGATGACAACTCCCTTACGTGTCTGAAGTAGCGGAAAGTGGAGTTATTAACGTCACTTGCAAATATTGCTAACTTGCCGAAAAAAGCTGTCCATGTGTCGAACATGTCCAAAACAGTTTGCCCTGCACCTTGCAGCCGGAGATTGAGCTTGTTGAGATGTCCCGTAATATCCGTGAGAAACATGAGTTTAACAACCCACTTCTCGTCCTCAAACTCTGGGTAGTCCTGGCCCTTCTGAGCCAGGAAGGCCTTGATGGCATCAAAGCAGCCAACAAACTGCTCCAAAACTTCCCCGCAGCTTAGCCAGCGAATCACGGAATGGAGAGGGATGTCTCTGTACGCGCAGTCCATTTCCTCGAGCAGCGACTGGAACTGTCGGTGCGTCAGTGAGGATTGCTTAACTATAAAGTTAATACTTTTGCCACCGTAGCCATAACCTCAGTTAGATCCGATTTTGACATATTTGCACAGAGATTTTCCTGGTGTATAATGCAGTGGAGTTTCATGATCGGGTGACCGACTTTTTCTTCAATTAGTCTGACTGCTCCTCTCTGTTTCCCGACCATGGCGGGGGCGCCATCTGTTGTTATCGCAAAAATCTTGCCAATGTCAATCCCTCGCTCCTCAAAATGTTCCATAAACACCCTGGCTATGTCCTCACCTTTAGTTGTTTCGGACAGTGGCTTTAGGTAGCAGAGTTCCTCTCTTACAGTCGAATCACAGTATTTTGCCATAACTGCCAAGCGCGGTAAATCGTTCGCGTCAACGCTCTCATCAAGTGCAACACTAAACACCACGGCATCTTTTAACCCAGCTGTGTGCTGCGCCTGGACATTTTCTGCCATTTCTTCGATGCATAGCTCAACACTTCGAGGTGATATGGGGATGTCTCTGATTCTTGATTTAATTGTCTCTTGGTTTGGTAGTCCTTCAAACAGAACCTCTGAGCTGGAAAGGAAAGCCTCCTTTATATATTCTCCATCAGTAAATGGTTTTCTATGCTTCGCAATGCAGTGAGCAATGCGGAAGCCTGCTTCGGTCAGATTCAAAAGTCCATTGTCTTTTGAATCTGCAGTAAAACTCATTGAGGTCATTTGCGAGTTTGAGGTCTTCGACGGAGTGGGGGGATTTGATTTTTAGTTTCTGTCTGTAAGACTAGGGCTGAACGATTAATTGCATTTGCGATAAAATCGCGATATGTTAAAACGCGATTTTCTAATTGCAATGTGCGTGATTAAATTGGCGAACGGGATTAGAGCACTGGGCTGCGTCGTCGTCATTTCATGCTGCCCCTTTACCTGCTACAATGGCATCTGGCTCAACGGACCTGTCAGAAGCTTACACAACTGAGACGTTAGTCACAAAGAGGCACAGCACGTCGGCGGTGTGGAATTATTTTGCTTTTTAAAAGGATGATGATGCGCAGCGTCGGGTGTTGTGCAGAGCATGCCGTGCCACCGTGGCTACTTCACGAGGTAACACCACAAACTTGTTCCAGCACTTGAAAAAGTACCATAAAACTATGTACGATAGTTGTATGGCCAAAATGCCAAGCACCAGTGCGCCAGACAAGCCAACTACGTCAAGACAGGGATCCCTGACCAAAATGTTTGAGAATATGACTCCATATGATCGCACTTCAAGACGGCACGGGGAGATCACTCGGGCGATAACGGAGTTCATGGCTAAGGATACCAAGCCTTGGTTCACGGCGTTGATAAATACGCTGGATAAGTGGTAGAGTATACCCTCCCGTACATATTTCAGTCAGACTGCCATACCGGAGCTGCACAAAAAGTGCAAAGAGAAAGTCGCCGCGGAGCTTAAATCGCTGGAGTGTTTTGCCACCACCACTGATATGTGGTCAAGCCGCACATCTGAGCCTAACTAGAGTCTCACTGTACATTTTATTGATGGAGATTTCAATCTCAAAGCTCGCTGCCTACAAGCTGCCTATTTCCCAGACGACCACACAGGGGAAAATATTGCAGCCGGCCTGAAAGAGGGGCTTGCCAGCTGGGATCTCGATGAGGAGAAACACGTCTGCATCACGACGGACAACGCTTCAAATATGGTGCTGGCTGCACGGCTAAATAATGGACGAGGCGCCAGTGTTTTGGGCACCGATTACATCTCGCCATTGGTAAGTTATCATGGCGTGTGTGTGTGTTTGCGCGCGTGTGCGCGTGCGTGCAAGAGAGAGAGTTCAGCTCCGACACACACAGACTGTAATTCATGTATTGTTATTGTGCCTTATAAAGACCAGTTATAAGCTAATGTTCAATAGGTCTATATTATAAATGTTTATATTTCTTTACGAGTGATTATGTATATTAAGATGTTTGGAGAAAAGAGACACCATAATAATTGAATGTATGTTTTATGCACTTTAAATTGCAGTTACACTCAAACAAATGTTTGTACTTGAAATTGTGTTTAATTTGAATAAGATGCAGTCTGGATGTGGAACTGAAGGCTCCGTTTCGTTACTGCTGCTGCATTCCTGCTGTATTCTACAGATATACTTTGTTGCTGTGGTATCAATTTTGGGACCCATAACATATATCTCCAACCAATACTTTGACATTAAAAAAATGTATCTAACATTAGGGTAAATGAGGCAAAAATCGAGGTACGAACCTCCTTGGTGTTGTCAGAACATGCTAGCACATTGAGGCTTATGTTAAGAGTGTGTGTGTCCAAGCAACTTCGACGAAGAAAGAAATCATTTTATAATACGTTTTCGTGGGGGGGGGGGCGCAAGGAGTGAAGCTTGCCTAGAGCGCCAAATGTGCTAGGGCCAGCCCTGCATGGCCCGCAAGTATCTTTGTGTACCTGCCCAGTGCACCAGTGCTCCCTCAGAGCGTCTTTTTAGCACAGGAGGGAATATTGTGACTTGCACTCACTCATCATTGGAGCCAGCAAAAGTTAATATGCTGGTTTTCTTAGCGAAAAACCTGTGAGCCACTGAGACAAAAACTGTTGGATCAGTATGGCTGGCAGTGCCAAACTCATTGTGAAATTGAGTCCGTGTGGTGTTTTATTGTTTTGTATTTAAGTTGACTGAGGTTGATCTGTATTATAATATTGTCTAATTTACAAAGTTTCTGTAATTAGCAGTTCATTAAAAATGTAAAATGTATCTAATATTGTGTCGGTCATATTTAAATCATTCATTAAGTTTTGTTGTTTGCTCCGTTAAAGGTCTGGTGTCGAGGGTAAATGACGTATTCTCCACTCAAGCCTATTTTGAGAATACCTAGCCACCCCCCCTCTCTCTTTTTATCTTTATCACTGCTTGTGTGGCTGTAGTGGATGGGCAGAGGGGGACATTTAATAATGTCATTGGTAAAATTAGTCAAATTAAAACTCCAGGACATCAGAAGGGATATTCAAAGTATGGGATGCATATTTGATAATTTATATCATTTAAAATATGTCATCAATATCATTTAAAATCATTTTTCAGTGTGTTTCCTGGCGCAATACGCTTGCGTCAATCGCAAAAAATAGGCTCAACGCCGAAACTATAGCTTTGGCGTCGCTTAAGCGTCCGGTGTGAACCCGGCATTAGTAAATAACTGTCAGGACCAGGCTCTCCACCTCTTGTTTTCCCTTCCCCCACTGTGCTCCTCCCACAGATGGCTCAACCTGGAGCTGGGAGGGGCCTCCTGTGGGAGACCTTCAAAGCTGAGACTCATCTCATCAAATCCACCTCCACTCCATAAAACCTCAGCTCATTCCCCCTGTCTTTGCCAGATCGTCCGTTCACCTGTGTGATTCAGCTGCGCACCTTCCTGGTCTGTCTCCTACCACAGAGTTCTGCCTGCCTGCCTGCCTGCCTTCCTGCCTGCCTATCTTTTTGGACTTCCCAAATAAACCTTTTTTTCTGCCATCAATCTGCCGTGTTCCTGGTCTGCACTCTTTTTGGGTCCGCTTAAAAGAAGGATCTTAACAGAACGATCTGGCCAACATGGACCCAGCAGACACAACACCGGATTCCAGCCAATTACTTCATGCTCAAGGATCTCTTCTTGGACAGCATGAACAACTTCTCCAGGCCCTCGCAGACAATAACCGCTCTCTGGTAAATCAAGTTTCTGAATTAACTCCAATGTGGTATGGTGTTTCAACAACGTTCTTCATTTTTTCCATCTGACCAAGCTAAGATTCATTACGTTTTGGGATTGCTGAGAGGGAGAGCGTTGGCATGGGCCTAAGCAGTTTATACACCTTTTTCTCTTAAAACTGTGACCTATGAGGAATTTGTTTCTAATTTTAGAAGAATTTTTGACCATCCGGATAGTCATGGCTCTGCATCTAGACGTTTATTTAATCTCCGTCAGGGATTTAGGAGCGCAGCAGAATACGCTGTGGAATTCTGGACCTTGGCAGCTGATACTCAATGGGATGAGCGTGCCTTAAAAGGGGTCTTTTTGAAAGGATTAAATGAACTGCTTAAAGATGAACTTGACCCCCTTAGAGACTTTTTGTCTCTAAGGGGGTCTCTATGTCATAAAAAAGTTGGCACACCACACACATAGCCTACCAAGGCTAAACAATGAAATAGCCTCGGCGCGAGCAGCGCTTTTGCGCACGGTAGGCTTAGGCTGTATATAACTTGACACACGCACACAACAGACAGACAAATTTTTGTACAGAAATTGATTTATTTGAATTAATTTCAATATATTATTGATTGTAATAGTCCATATATATGTAGCCCTATAGTCAATTCCCTGTTAAGACTCGGCTTTTACCTGAGTTCACTTTAAACCGACTGAATAATGTCTACTAATGGAAATGAGTGGAGTCCATAACACATTGTCAACTATTTACAAATAATTTATTTAACCAAAGCAGGCATGTAGTTGAAATAATAATGATTCGCTACCGGAAATAAGATGTAGTTATGTTTAGGCTATTTAAACTATATTTAGTCCCTGTATAACAAACTCAATGGATATGGGCACTAGGCCAATAATGACAACAGCAATCTCCCTTATCAATTAACTGCATAAAACAGTACTTCACATTTAAAACTGAGTTATCAATATGGGAGCTAATAATAGGCCACACCGAATAGTAACTGTCACAAAACTATCCCTAGTATAACATAAACTTTGTGTTCACATGAAATTACAGTCATCTGTTACAAACAGGAACATCATACAGGTATAAAAGAAAATACAAAAGCCGGCACTGAAAAGGCACAAATAAAACGATCAGTTGCAGGCCTGTTAACTGGGTTCTTTGGCGCCCAATAAGGGCTACTCACGACCACCTGGTTTGTGCCGCGTGCACCGATAATATTGCCTTCAGTAGGTCCGCTAGCATCCACACGTAGCTAACCGGCAATCGTTCCTGGCCAACTGGTCGGCACACGTAGCTGAATGGAACCGCTAGCGTTCCCGGTAGCTAGCGGGGCTATTCAGTGGCGTAGCTCCCACGTAGGCTGCCTCAAAGGAACCGCTAGCGTCCGGGTTGCGCGGGTGCTACCTGAGCAGCACGTTATCTTGCTAGATGACGGCGGTACACCTCCGCTAAATCAGCTAGCACTGTACACGTGCACAATACTGAGCCAGCTAGATAACTCCAAAACGGAACATAGAATACTGTGCCCTTTTGCGAGCTGAATGAAAACAAAAAACTCTTAGGTACAAAACTGAAAGTGGCGTCACCTTCTTAATACTGCTGTAGCATCCTTATTAATTTCCCTCTTTTACTTCACTGTTAGTTCAACAAAGTCGGTCTCCTTTCTCATCTCTTTTTCTCTCTGTGCTCTCCCGTGTGTTTGTTTAGATCCCGCCTCTCAACCAATAGGGAGTCACTATTCTTAAGTGAAGTTCATTACCACCAACTGCTGACCATTTCACCTAACTAGCATGTTAGATTGACTACACTCTACCTATTTTACTTTTTTAACTTATTACTGAAACTTTGTAGACAAATGATTGCCCAACCATATCCCCTTGCTTTATCAACAGTTATTTAATTAGAATCTTTACACTTTAGGTATGGCAGACAGCTTCAGATATGAGAGACCCCCTCAGATTTGGACTTTGTTGCTTTCATGGGAGCTAGTCCTCACTCTCTGGGAGCTCGGCTCCCTCTGGCTCCCACGTAATTCGAACACTGAACTTGTCCTATCTACCAAAAGACCGGGCTCGTCCGTAAAGGTGGGGGTACTGATGAGCCAAGCCAACCACATCCCCCCACCTAGATCCCAGTTACAAGTTTCAGCTACTATTTGCTCCAATCAGTTGTCTCTGCCCCTCCTAGCTCTTTTTGACTCGGGTGCAGAGGATCATTTCCCTGACTACAATGTAGCTATACAGCTAGCTTTAGTCCTGGAGCCCTTAAAGACTCCCTTGAATGCTAACGCTCTGGATGGGAGGTTTTTAGCCAAGATCACCCATCAAACTACTCCCCTCACCCTCGTCCTCTCTGGGAACCACCGTGAGACCATTTGCCTCAAAATAATGTCATCTCCAAATTCACCTCTGGTTCTTGGTCACCCTTGGTTGAGTAGACACAACCCCCACATAGATTGGGCAGGGGGGAGAATAGTAGGTTGGAGCAGTTTTTGTCACTCTACATGCCTGCAGTCAGCTTTGTCCCCAGCAGATGGAGCCGACGCATCAGGTGGCCTTCAGCCTAAACCACCAGACAGGAACGAGCACTTTCTCTACCCCCCCATAGACACTATGATTGTGCTATCGACCTTCTCCTTGGTTCAACAATTCCTGCAAACCAGTTAAATAATATCTTGCGCCCTCGACGAGAGGACATGGAGAATTATATTAAATAATCCTTAGCTGCTGGGATAATCCGCCCATCCTCTTCCCCTCTTGGTGCTGGGTTTTTCTTTGTTGCGAAGGATAAGACTCTCCGACCCTGTATTGACTTCCGTGGTCTAAATAACATCACTATCAAGAACAGATACCCCCTTCCGCTAATCAGCTCTGCTTTTGAACCTCTTCAGGGAGCCTCTGTCTTCTCCAAACTGGACCTCCGCAATGCCTAACATCTTGTGCGGATTCGGGATGGGGATGAATGGAAGACGGCTTTTAACACACCCCTAGGTCATTTTGAATATCTCATTATGCCTTTTGGGTTGACCAACGCTCCAGCAGTTTTTCAGGGACTGGTGAATGATGTCCTTCGTGACTTCATTAACCGTTTTGTTTTTGTTTATTTAGATGACATCCTGATTTTTTCCAAGGACCTCAGTGAACATGTGTCCCATGTCCGGCTAGTTATCCAGAGACTACTAGAGAATAAGCTTTTTGTCAAAGAGTTTCACACCAGCTCTGTCAGTTTCCTGGGGTACATCATTGAGGGTGGGCAGGTGAAGACAGACCCTGAAAAGATTAAAGCTGTATCGGAATGGCCCACACCCACTACTCGCAAGAGATTGCAGAGTTTTCTTGGTTTTGCTAACTTCTATCGCAAATTCATCAAAGGCTTCAGTCAAGTGGCAGCTCCCCTCTGTAAACTAACCTCTTCCTCTATGCAGTTTTTCTGGACACCGGAGGCAGAGGCAGCATTTTGCAAGCTCAAGAATCTCTTCATCTCAGCTCCGATGTTAATTCAACCAGATCCCTCTCTGCAGTTTGTAGTAGAAGTGGATGCCTCGGATACTGGTGTCGGAGCAGTTCTATCTCAATGTTCTGGTCCAGATCACAAGCTTCACCCATGTGCCTATTATTCGCGTCGCTTGTCACCTGCTGAGAGGAATAACGATGTTGGGAACAGGGAGTTTTTAGCGGTCAAGTTAGCTTTAGAAGAGTGGAGACATTGGTTGGAGGGGGCTGAGCAACCATTCATAGTCTGGACTGATCACAAGAACTTATAAATACATTCAGTCAGCTAAAAGGCTAAATTCCAGACAAGCACGGTGGGCTTTGTTTTTCTGTCGTTTCAGTTTTTCATTAACTTACCGCCCAGGTAAGCGTAACATCAAGCCGGATGCTCTCTCCCGGCAACATATGGGTGAGATGCCCAATACAAGTTCTGAAACCATCTTGCCTCACTCCTGCGTTGTTGCAGCAGTCACATGGGAGATTGAAGAGGAGATAAGACGGGCACAACAGAACCATCCTGATCCAGGTACAGGCCCACCTAACCGTCTTTTCGTTCCAGATTCTGTTCGTTCCCAGGTCCTACAGTGGGCTCACACCTCGAGGTTTGCATGCCACCCTGGAATTGGCAGCACTCCCTCTCTCCTGAAGAGACACTTCTGGTGGTCCACAATGGATGCTGATACACACTCTTATGTAGATGCCTGTTCTGTTTGCGAGGAGCAAGGCGTCCCATCGTCCTCCAGCCGGCCTTCTGCATCCACTTTCTGTTCCTAACCGTCCCTGGTCACACATTGCCTTGGACTTTGTTACTGGGTTGCCGCCCTCACAAGGTAACACAGTTATTCTCACCATTGTGGATAGATTTTCAAAGACTGTCCATTTTCTTGGCCTACCCAAGTTACCATCTGCTCAGGAGACTGCTAAACTATTAACTGACCATGTTTTCCGGCTACACGGCATACCAGTTGACGTCGTTTCTGACAGGGGCCCCCAGTTCACCTCTCATGTGTGGGGCCAAGCACTTGGCGCCAAGGTCAGCCTATCGTCTGGATTCCACCCACAGACCAATGGACAAGCAGAAAGGGCTAATCAGGACCTGGGGTCTGCCCTGCGCTGCATCTCCTGAACTCAATCATTCAACCTGGAGCTCTCATCTGACCTGGATCGAATATGCCCATAACTCATTAACCAACGCGGCCACAGGTATGTCCCCTTTTGAGGCTTCTTTTGGCTATCAACCACCTCTGTTTCCCTCCCAGGAGAGCGACTTGGCAGTCCCCTCCGTTCAGCATCACCTTCGTCGCTGTAGGAAGGTCTGGAACGACACCCGCTCAGCGCTCCTTCGCTCTGTGGAGACCAACAAACGCATCGCTGACAAACACAGGATTCCTGCTCCAGCTTATAAACCACGTCAGTCTGTGTGGCTTTCCTCCAGAAACATTCCATTAAAGTCAGTATCAAAGAAGTTAGCCCATCGTTTCTTAGGACCTTTTGTAATTGAAAGGGTAATCAATCCCTCTGCGGTCTGATTGAAGCTGCCCAATACCTTGAGAGTACATTCATTCTGGACCCTCCAATGATCAGGGCCTTCCATCGTGCCCATCCTGACAAACCTGGGGGGTCGCCTGGAGGCATCCGTTAAGGGGGGATACTGTCAGGACCAGGCTCTCCACCTCTTATTTTCCCTTCCCCCACTGTGGAGACCTTCACAGCTGAGACTCATCTCATCAACTCCACCTCATAAAACCTCAGCTCATTCCCCCTGTCTTTGCCAGATTGTCCGTTCACCTGTGTGATTCAGCTGCGCACATTCCTGGTCTGTCTCCTACCACAGAGTTCTGCCTGCCTGCCTGCCTGCCTTCCTGCCTGCCTAAAGTTTTGGACTTCGTGTGCAAGTCGCTCACAGCCACACATACAAACACAGTCACAAGACCACAACTTTGCAATTAGAACTTTATTAACATCACACACAGTGTATCAGCAAACAAATTCAACTATGGAAAAGTTTCTGATTTGTAACAGTCAGGCAACTAATGTGCCAGTTGCGAAGAAGCCAAAGCTTCGCAAATATGACAGCAGACATTTGCAGTTTGGTTTCACCATCACTGGCACGACTGAGCAACGTCCTCAGTGTGTTTTGTGTGCCGAGGTGCTGGCAAATGACAGCATAAAGCCATGCAAATCAAAAAGGCACCTGGACACCAAACACAACGACTTGAAAGAGAAGCCTGTGGACTTCTTTAAAAAGGTAAACGTGATGGCCTCCAGCAACAACAATAGTTACTTAGGGAGTTCCAGAACGGTCTGTACTTAGCCGGTCGAGGAAGATGACTGCCCTAACTGAGTTTGGTTCTGCTAGACCTTTCTTCTAGTAATGAGGAATTTTTTCTCTCCACAGTTGCAAACGTGTTTGCTCATTGTGGGTATATATCTATAATATTGTAAGCTCTTGACCTTACTATGTAAAGTGCCTTGTGATGGTGTATGTTGTGATTTTACACTACACAAATAAAATTGAATTGAATTAAATCAATTTAATTGAAATGGTTTGTGATTCCACATCTACAAAAATTATATTATTATAATATTAACCCAATAACTTAGCAACTTTCAACTAATTTGACTTGACAGTGTGATGACATCACTGCTGCAGATGGAGCACATACTGTTTGTGCTACTCTCAGATGGCTTTTAATAGAGTCACCAGATTGAAGGAAAGACCATCAGAACAGATTACTAGTTCTTATGGATTGCAGAGCTGTCAAGAATCAAACAATCAAATCAAATGTTATTTGTATAGCCCATATTCTCAAATTACAAGTCGTCTCATAGGGCTTTTACAGGGTGTGACATCCTCTGTCCTTAACACTCAGCAAGAGTAAGGAAAACTACTAAAAACCCTTTGAAAGGGTAAACATACGTAGAAACCTCAGAGAGAGCCACATGTGAGGGATCCCTCTCCCAGGACGGAAAGAAGTGCAATAGATGGCACGTGTAGGAAAACATTAAGTTTTTAGCAGCATTTGATGAGGGTAAACCTCCTGAAGGACAACCCCAACATGACATGCCAAGCAGTCCCGCTGCAATCACAGTCCATGGACAGCAACCAGCAGGACCACGATCCACCATCCAGACCAGACGCCACTCCAGTCCTCAGTCACCGTCCACCAGGGCCCACCACGAGCCACCGCCGCGGTCCTGGTTCACCGCCCGTACCCAATGCCAACGCGACACAGGGTCCGCCACCACGATCAGCCCACACGATACAGATCCGCCACACTGGATCCACCACCGCGACCCCCGATGCGCGATCCACAAACCGCAATCCATGGTGCGGCCACAGAGGCCCTGGATCTGCGGGAAGAATCAGCCCATGCACTGCCGCTTAATCCACCCTTAAAGAGTACATTTGATATCAACTATGCAGTCATTAAACGTGACTGGACATGAGAGTCAAGAAAATATGGGATTTTTGGGGCATTTTTGATCAGTAATTTATTTATTATTGACTGTTTACAAAAATATCTTTAAACAGTTCAGAATTTTCATTATTTTTGTAAAATGTTACTTGAACTTTGAAGTTCAATACAACAAATATATTCCATATGGACACATAAATGGTAAATTTACCTTACTGAAATCAATTCAAATATGAAACTGATATTCCAAAATTCGATCATAATTCAAAATCTTAAAAAATGTACTATGTTGAGTGAAAACCTTTGCATGCTTAACAAGTAAATGAACAGATAAATGAACTCTTTGTTGTTTGAACCCAACATTTAGTTTTGCCTTGCTCAGCCAGTGTTATTATTAAAAAAGAAAATGCATGACAATGCGAGACTGGACTATTGTAATTCATTATTATCAGGCTCCAGCAGTAATTCGTTAAAGACTCTACAGCTTGTCCAAAATGCCGCAGCACGTGTCCTGACGAGAACAAAGAAAATACTTTCTCCAGTATTAGCATCGCTATACTGGCTTCCAGTTAAATCAAGAATAGAATTTAAAATTCTCCTCCTCACCTTCAAGGCCCTTAATAATATAGCACCTTTTTATCTTAAAGAGCTGTTAGTACCTTATCAACCCACTAGAGCACTTCGCTCCCAGATTTCAGGCCTATTTGTCGTCCCTAAAGTCTCTAAAAGTAGAGTAGGAGCCAGAGCTTTTGGCCATCAAGCCCCTCGGCTGTGGAATAATTCGACCACTTTCACTTCTGGAGACAGACACCATCTGTTCGTTTAAGAGTAGACTCAAAACCTTCCTTTTTGATAAAGCTTATAGTTAGAGTTAATTAGTGCGGCAGAACTTAACTTGTTCTATTTTATGACACATGACACACGGAGCTTCTCTTTCCAGCTTCTCCTTCCTCTTCTTCATCCCTATCCCCCTTCCCCGGAATCCCTTTGCTTTATCACCCGCAGATCCAGGGCCTCTGTGGCCACACCATGGATTGCGGTTTGTGGATCGTGCACCGGGGGTGGCGGTGGTGGATCCAGTGTGACGGATTCTGTGTCATGTAGGCTGATCGTGGTGCTGGTGGCGGACCCTGTGTCGCGTTGGCATTGGGTAGGGGCGGTGGACCAGGGTCGCGGTGGTGGCTCGTGGTGGGTCCTGGTGGGCGCCGGTGGACGGTGACTGAGGTCTTGAGTGGCGTCTGGTCTGGATGGTGGATCATGGTCCTACTGGTTGCTGACCATGGACTGTTTTCCTACACGTGGCATCTATTGCCCTTCTGTCCGTCCTGGGAGAGGGATCCCTCACATGTGGCTCTCTGAGGTTTCTACGTATTTTTACCCTGTTAAAAGGGTTTTTAGTAGCTTTTCCTTACTCTTGCTGAGGGTTAAGGACAGAGGATGTCACACCCTGTTAAAGCTCTATGAGATGAATTGTAATTTTTGAATATGGGCTATATAAATAAAATTTGATTGATTGATTGATGAATTCATATGCCCTCCCTGTGCCAGTTGTCAGTAAATTTGCAGTGTCTGGTCTGCTTCTTCTCCTCTCATTTTTCTGTGGCCGCACAGTCCTCATGAAACACCCAGTGCTTTTGGGAGAAAGAAGAAACTGTCATAGCTAAAAGCTCAATGACGAAGACCTAAATGTATAAGTAATGAACTTGGGTCAAGTGGTGTTTGTTCTACGCTGCTGAAGCCAGTTCAGAGGGGCTTGACACCTATCATGCTCTGCCACCTGGTATTGTATTGTTTATATCCACTTTCCTGCACACAGTTAAGTTTGGTTTACTGTACTCATCAAAGTAGAGCTGTAGAACTATTCTGTGTCATGATCTGTGATTTTAGTTTGGTGATTTCAGCCTCTTTGTTTTTTTCTACTTCCTGTCTTATTTTGTAGTCTCTGTTCCTTGTGTATTGTTTCTGTCTTCACTTCCTGTCAGTGATTGTCTTACCCAGTCCTCATGTGTTTCACCTGTGTTAAATTGCCCCTGCCTTCCCTCTGTGTATTTAAGCCTCTGTGTTTCCCTTTGTCCTCTGTCAGATCGTTTGTTCTTACTGGTTGTTGCTGTCATCTAAGGTTTGTCATGTCTCGTGTCTGTTCCTGATCTTCCGTGTCCCGCGTGCGCATTGCTGCGCACGTGGTGAGGCAAAAACTGGTGGTTTTTGCCTCACCAGTGTTTTCACCTGTTAGTGTTTTGTTTTTGTCTTGTTTAAAGACTCTTTTTATATTAAATAACCTTTTTTGTTACAACCTCTGCATCATGGGTCCATCTCCTTCACCTAAACCTAACAATTCTGTATGAATCTGAATATAAATCTCAGAAAACCGTGAAGACTATCAATTACAATTCCAGAAAAACCCTATCATATATATTTTTTACATTAAATATGTAAAAGACCAAATATAACCAATTCATTTACTAGTTTTCGTCTTGAAAAATGGCATTGCATTCAGAGATTATTTGTTGTATCCTAATGCTAAAACTAATTTTCCCTATCAATCTAAAATTGTAGAGATGTTTTGATTTTTCGTGATATTATTAAAAAGAATACACTATATTATCTAAAGGCACTTAATATAGTTAGATCGAGATCGTACAATATTACAGCTAAACCCAACAGCTCCCACAAGGAGAAAACACTGTGGAGAGAAAAAAAAAAATGTTAAGAGGAAGAAAAGTTCTAGCTACAGTCTAGCAGAACCTAGAACTAGAGAGAGAGGTAGGTGGAAAAGATGGGAGGGAAGTGAGAGGGGGAATAGAAGCTACTTATTCCACATACAGTGCTGTGAAAAAGTATTTGCCCCCTTCCTGGTGTCTTATGTTTTTGCATATTTGTCACACTTAAATCTTTCAGATCATTAAACCAATTTTTATATTAGACAAAGATAACCCAATTAAATATAAAATGAAGTTTTTAAATGATGATTTCATTTATTAAGGGAAAAAAGCTCTCCAAACCTACCTGGCTCTATGTGAAACAGGAATTGCCCCCCATGATAAATCATGAATGAATTGTGATTAACAACATTTTTTGGAAAGCTGACTTCAATTTCACTAGCCACACCCAGGCCTGATTACTGCCAGACCTGTTGAATAAAGAAATCACTTAAATAGAACCTGTCTGACAAAGTGAAGTAGGCTAAAAGAAACAAAGTTATTGACACTTATCAGTCTGGAAAGGGTTACGAAGCCAGGCTTTGGGACTTCAGTAAACCACATGAGAGCCATTATGTGTGAAGGTCCTTGACAAGTCTGGGACTCAGTTGCAGAAAAGAAGCTCGGGAGACAGCAAGATAAAGTATAAAAATCAAACTTTACTTTAAATGTCGGTTCAGGGGTAAGGCAAAATCCAAAGTCATAAATCCAGGCAGAGTCAAAAAGCAGGTAGTCAAAAACACGGCGGAAAAAACTGGAGCGCATGTACACACAACGGAGACAATGAACAATCTGGCAGAGGGTGAGGGGAAACACGGGGTATAAATAGGGAGTGCTTAATTACAAACAAGGTACAGGTGTGTGGGGATACAAACAGGAAGTAAAGCTAGACACAGGAACACTGACAACAAAATAAAACAGGAAGTGAATACAGACTGAACAAATGTTACATTATGCACATATGGAGAAGACTTGGAACAGTGGTGAACCTTCCCAGGAGTGGCCGGCCTACCAAAATTACTCCAAGAGCACATCGACAACTCTTCAAGGAAGTCATAAAAGACCCGAGAACAACGTCTAAGGAGGACGGCGCCGTGGAAGGGCTGCTGTGTCTCACGCTCTCCCAAAGCTCTGCTCTTTTTTCCTCTTTTTTCTATCTTGTTATTTATTCTACTTTATTTTATTTCTCCAGTTAAGCGAGCCCTATCATCATATATGATAGAGAACAACTTCTGTCCATCGGGCTGATGGTAAAAAACACTTTTTCACTGCCACCAACAACAAACAAAGGAGACTTCCCATGGCGCTGTTTACCTGCGGCACCTGGAACACGGAGGCGACGACGAAGGAAACGAGGGTCGCAGGCCGGCGTCCTGGTCTGGCTGAGGAAACGTGAGAACCGGCCTCCTCTAACGAGCATTCTTCTGGCTAATGTGCAGTCCCTGGACAACAAGCAGAATGGCTTTTCAACGGGACATTAAGTTTTGTAACGTGTTGGTTTTCACGGACACTTGGCTCGACCCCTCGATCGCGGACTCCGCCATTGTTCCTGAGGGGGTCTCCATTCACCGCCAGGACCGGACAGCAAACTCAGGTAAGAGCAAGGGAGGGGGTGTCTGCTTCATGGTGAATAATCTGTGGTGCTCTGATGTGAGGATTATTTCTTCAGGCTGTACTCATGACCTGGAGAATCTCATGATCAGATGCCGACCTTTTTACATCCCGAGGGAGTTTACATCGGCCATTATAACCGCGGTGTACATTCCGCCACACGCTTACACTAACCAGGCACTGGACAAGCTGCATGCGGTGATAGAAAGGACAGAGACATCAAAGCCCGAGGCTGCATTTATCGTGGCCGGGGATCATCCCCGGCCACGATAAATGCTGAGAGAGATGAGGAGAGTCCTGCCGAGATAGTACCAGCACTTCAGCTGTCAGACGCATGGCGCGTAGACGCTGGATCATGTTTACACTCCGTTCCGGGGTGCGTATAAGGCCCTCCCCCTGGATTAATGGTGACGTCCATGCTAAACTCAAAGCACGGACTGCTGCCTACATCTCAGGGGATCTGGAGGAATACAGGAAATCCAGGTACGCGCTCCGGAGTGCTATTAGCAATGCTAAGAAACTCTGCAGGGACAAAGTGGAGTCCCATTACAAGGGCTCCAATACTAGGAACATGTGTGTCAGACTAAGAACCATCACAGACTACAAAGCTAAAATCAGCAGTGCTGATGTAGTGTCTGCATCTCTCCCAGAGGATCTAAAAACTTTTTATGCACGCTTTGAGAGTAACTCCCCGGCTGCGGAGATTGAAGAGGCCCAGGAGGACCGCTGCCCCCCCGTCATTTCCAGGGCAGACGTGTGGAAATCTCTCAACAGGATCAACCCACGAAAGGCACCTGGTGCTGATGGGATCCCTGGCCGAGCTCTCAAGGTGTATGCAGATCAGCTTGCAGATGTGTTCACAGACATCTTCAACCTGTCACTGCTCCAGTCTGTAGTCCTTGCATGTTTTAAGAAGACCATCATTGTCCCTGTTCCCAAAAAAACCAAAATCCTCTGCCTGAACGACTACCGCCCAGTAGCACTCACTTCCATCATCATGAAGTGCTTTGAGCGGCTGGTCCAACCATTCATCACCTCCTCCCTCCCTGACTCTCTGGACCCTCTTCAGTTTGCCTACAGGCAAAAAAAGTCGACTGCAGATGCCATCTCCCTCACCCTCCACACTGCCCTCTTCCACCTGGACCAGAGGGACACATGTGAGAATGTTGTTCATCGACTACAGTTCAGCATTCAACACCATCGTGCCCCTGAAGCTCGTCACCAGGCTCAGAGACCTTTGGCTCAACCTCGCCCTCCGTGAGTGGATACTGAACTTTCTGATGGGCAGACCACAGGCGGTGCGGATCAGCAGCACCACATCCTCCACCCTGACTCTCAACACCGGTGCCCCCCAGGGCTGCGTGCTCAGTCCTCTCCTGTAGGGAAAGGTAACGTTTCATGCAAGACTGCGTGGCCACCCACAGCTCCAACACCATTGTTAAGTTTGCTGATGACACCACTGTGATAGGCCTGATCACCGGCGACGATGAGAAGGCCTACGGAGAGGAGGTCAGAGCCCTGACATCATGGTGCCAGGACAACAACCTTCATGTCAACGTCAGCAAAACGAAGGAGCTGGTCGTGGACTACAGGAAGAGAGACAGTTTCATCCCCCAGGCCATAAGACTCTTAAACTCCTCTGAACTGCAATAACTCCACCAAACTAGCACTGTGACATATTTGCATATTTGCCCCATTGCACAAATTGCACTATTGTTGTTTTATTTTCTCTTCAGCTGTTTTTATATATATTTAGATATATATACTTTATTTTATATTTTAAATTTTTATATTCTATTTTATACTATTTCTATTTTAATTTTTAGGTTGTAATTACTTGAGCATTGCTAGAAGAGAAGAGTGACTAGAAGAGTGACTCAAGCATTTCACTGTCAGCGACTGCTTAATGTTATTGTTGTGCATTTGATAATAAAAATCTTGAATCTTGAGGTATCAAGGATCTGACAAAGGGCGAAATGAGATGTGCCAGCTTTTATGCACAGCTCTAGGGTTCCACGTCATCGTTTGATATCATGCAGGCAGGACGATTCCAGTGGTCAGACTTTGTCAAAGTAGGGGGTGTATGTTTTTGCGTGTGTGTGTTCGGGAGAGAGATAAGTAAAAAAACGTTACCTTTCCCTCAAGTTCCCCGAAGTCATCACAGCTATGTGTTGTCTCCTAAGGTCCGATGCACCTCTCACCACCAAAACACAAAGAGGTCTTTCTGCAAGTCCACTTACGAAGCATACACTGCTAGAGCAACATATTTTTCTAACTCAATTAGGAAAAACACAATGCTACAACTCTTTTTGACCGTGAACGGAAACGTACCCAGTCAACTAAGCACCTGCTCACTCATTACAGCTCGTGGTTTTCGTGACTTTTTCTTTCTGCTGCAATAATGCAATATAATGCAGAAATGTCAACGATGTTGGGTCCCAAATCGTTGAGTTGATTGTAAATTATTTTGTTTTGTTAGACTCATAACATGCATTTTAGACCCTCTACCAGATAAACGTTCGAAAGATGTCTGACCACTGTTAATTTACCACTTATATTTGGCATCATCCTCACTAATTTAAAAGGGCTGTGGCCAACTGGGACTTAATCTAGGATCTCATATCGGCCAGTTTTTAACATTCCATTCTGTTCAAAAGCACTAGGAAGAGTTGTGTCTCAGCATCTTAAGGTCCTGTTACCTCAAAATAAACTATTTGATGGTTTTCAGTCTGCCCTCAGGGCCGGTCACTACTTTGAGACAGCACTTCCTTTACAGGTTATAAATTATCTTCTGTTCACGATGTATTCAGATTCAACCTCTCCTCGTCTTACCAGGTCTGCAGTCTATTTTGCCTCAGAAGTTTCCTTACTAAATACAATGACCCAGAAGTAGTTCACTGTCAGCTATTATAAGATCTTTTCAAATTCTCTAAATGCAACAGAGCATCTGTTTTGTTCTTGTAACATGATCATTTAATGATGGAAATCCTCACGATTGTCTGAACTCATAATCCATCGATTTAGCATTTTTCTCAATCAGAAGTCATAATTGAGAGTAAGCATATTTTTTTTTATTGTTCCCGATATCTTCTTCATTATCATCAATTAAATAAAATATTCTCTCATTAATAAATATATTGGAAAAGATACCTATTCTATGCTTGTTCTATGCCTATGGTTTTCCTCTGGAGCTACTTAGAATTAGTCGTCATTAGTAAGCCCTCCTCAAACATTTCAATAGATAATGTATTAGCATGCTGGATGTTATTTGCATAGGTTTTTATAAACAGTCTGTGGTGCAGAGTCAAGTTAGAAAACTGTTTGTTCTTCCTTAAGATTGATTTACTTTACTTTTAGATAAGTTTGCACAATTTACATCACATGTCGGCTATTAAGAGGACTTTTGAAAATTCTGAGAATCTTCAGACCCTGGTTCACAGCTTTTATCAATATAAGCTCTGTAATTCAGCTCAATATGAAACATTATAGCTGAGAATGTCTGTCAGTCCAAATCAAATTACAGATTTAACTCTGCAGAATGAAAGCAGGTCCAAATTGCACAAAATTTTAAGGCTGCACCATCCTAGGCCCCTGAGAATACACGTGCTGAGCATTTTCATTCAATCATTTCATGACAATATATTATTTCTGTATTTTAGTCTTGTTTCTTTGTATTAACTTTCAATAATGTCAATAATAGTTTTCTTGTTACATATAGGAGCAAGGTTGGGTAAAGGTATAAACCAGTGGTTCTCAAAGTGGGGACACTCTCCAGGGGGGGGCTTATACTGTTTTGTTCCTGATCCACCAATCAAAAGAGTGTTATCAATTGAACGCGAGTTGCACGTACGCTTCAGAGTATAAAAGTAACTGCAGGCATGTTCAGCGCTCACCCTCACTGAGATCACACCCTGCAGAGCTTGTGCGATTGCTCTTGTTTCCTCTATTATTCAGATATTCATTGCTTTATAAACAGTCTTTTTAAAGACTCACTCCTTCCTTTCCATTCTGTGCTGTCTCTGTCTACATTGCGTACTGTTCGTTTTGATAGGAACCATTGCCTAGAACAGCCTTATTCATTATTCGTGTGCAAGTCGCTCACAGCCACACATACAAACACACTCACAAGACCACGACGTTGCAATTAAAACTTTATTAACATCACATACACTGTATCAGCAAACAAACACAACCATTGACAAGTTTCTGATTCGTAAAAGTCAGGCAACCGATGCGCCAGTTGCGAAGAAGCCAAAGCTTCGCAAATATGACGAGAGCTATTTGCAGTTTGGTTTCACCGTCACTGGCACGACTGAGCAACGTGTTTTGTGTGCCAAGGTGCTGGCAAATGACAGCATGAACCCATGCAAATTAAAAAGGCACATTGACACCAAACACCCGGACTTGAAAGAGAAGCCTGTGGACTACTTTAAACGTAAACGTGATGGCCTCCAGCAACAACAAACCACCATCTCCAAGCATAGCACTGTCTCCAAGCAGTGTCTGGAGGCATCGTATGTAGTTGCTCATGGAATTGCTAAGCTTGGCAAACCCCATACAATTGCTGAAACACTGATTTTGCCGGCCGCGCAAGACATGTGTAGAATAATGATAGGAGAGAGTGCAGCTGCTAAACTCAGCGCAATACCTATGTCAAATGACACTGTCACGCCGAATATCAGAAATGTCTAGTGATATCAAGGAGCAACTAATACACTACATTCAAATCAGTCCTTACTATGCACTGCAGCTGGACAAATCCACAGACATCCCTGGACAGGCCCAGCTTCTCACTTACGTTAGGTATGTGCGGGAAAAAGGAAATTGAGGAGGACATCCAGTTTTGCCGGCCTCTTTAGACCCGTACAACAGGGGAGGCAATCTTTGATGTCCTTGACTCGTTCATCCAAGACAGTGGTTTGGACTGGGGAAAGTGTATTGGCCTCTGCACAGATGGAGCGCAGTCAATGACAGGGCGTGAGCGTGGCCTCGTAGCACACGTCCAGCAAGTTACTCCACTTGTGCAATGGACACACTGCATGGTCCATCGCGAGGCACTTGCTGTCAGGGCACGAACAGCTTTTGCTGCACACTGAAGTTCGCTGGCTCACCAGGGGGAGGATGTTACAACGGCTTTAGGAGCTGCGAGAGGAGGTAAAGTTGTGTTTGACTGAAAGTCAAACAGATCTGGCAAAGCACCTGGATGATGCCATGTGGCTTGCCTCCCTCTCCTATTTGGTGGATATTTTTGACCGGCTGAATAGCCGGTCTAACGTTCTGCTCCTCGCTGATAGAGTGAATGCCTTCATTCAAAAATTGCTCTCTGGCATGGTCGCATCAGTTCTGGAAACTGCAACATGTTTCCCAGCCTTGCAGACTTCAGGTCCGATGCACGTGGCACTGATTTCTCCTCTCGCCTCCAATCAGCTGCTGATCACCTTTTAGCGCTGAAGAATCAGTTTGGGTCCTATTTCCAAGAGGACTACTGTTCATTCGCCTGGGTTCGGGATCCATTTCTCTGCTCAGCAGACGAGCTGTCGAAAGACATGCAAGAGCAGCTTATTGAGCTGAAGAGTGACAGTAGACTAAAGCATCTGTTTACCACCTCCCCTCTTTCTTCATTCTGGGTAGCATTGATGCTGGAATACCCTCAGCTTTGCGACATAGCCTTAAAAATGATCCTCCTTTTCGCGTCGACTAATTTGTGCGAGGCAGGCTTTTCAAGACTGACTGCGCTCAAAACTAAATATCGCAACCGCGCACACATTGAGGATGACCTGAGGATATGTTTGTCAAACATTGCCCCAAGATTTGAGGACCTTTGCAAGGCAAAGCAGGCTCATGTCTCACATTGACAGACCTGCAATAGTTTTTTTTAACGATCACAAAAGGCCCATAATAATAACAGTATCCTAATGATAGCAATAATAACACTTATTATTATTATCTTAATAATAATAATAATGTAATGATGGTGATAATAATGATTATTATAATAAGAAAGCATGCAGGCTCACATAGCTGCTAATATTAATAGCCTATTAACAGGCCTCCTACTACTGATCATAATCATAATAACAATAATACATATTTAAAAAAGTAAATATAATTGTCTGTATGGGCCTAAGAATAGCCTAACCTTGACATGTCAGGCCTATCAATAACAATATGCTATCTATCTATGGAGGTGTAGTTGAGGGCGGCGGTGGCGGGCGGCTGGTGGATGGGGGGGCCCCAACTACCCCTAACCAGCTTTGAGGGGGCCCAGCTTGCAAACGTTTGAGAACCTCTGGTATAAACTGTACAAACTGAAATCTTATTTTCTTGTTAGGAGTGATTCTATTTTGGACTGAAGTTTAGGCATACAGCCAAGTTTGTCATTGTTTGTACAGGATATGAGTAAAGTTGGTTTTAAGAAAAAGCTTAGCATAATTGCGATCTGATTTTCTATGCACCCCAGTTATCTTTCCTAACTACAGATTATCCTGCTCATGTGCTCTAAATTAATTCCTTTAATGATGTTTTCCATCAATTTCAAGTAACTGCTTTTCTATTTTAGCGCAGTTTTTTAGACCAGAGGTATGGAGTGCTTCATTAAAAACTAGATTAAAAAAAAGAAAAAAAAAATCTAAAGGAGGAAATACTGCAGTTGCTCTATCAGTTGTTTTAAACTCAGAGAGAAGCTTTGCTTTGGGGGAAAATAACTCTTCAAATGACATTTTGGGATCTGAAGTCAGTACTTGAGGCTCATCTGGACATTAATAAGTGGTGTTTGCACATCAATGGTTGATTTTCAGAATAAGAACAATGTGTTTAAAAGTTGTAGCTCATCTCAGTGCAGTTTTTTTCCCTGAAAATGAGGCACTGTCTTTTACAGAAGATTAGTTTGCAGTGAGAAAGTTCACATTGACCTAAAATGGTGCGATCAAAGGGGATGGGAAATTTCTCCCTGCTTAAATATTAAATAGACAACCTGATAAGGTGGGTGTGTATAATAGATGGTTGTGGAGAGTGAGGTATGTCACATGATGTATGTCACATGATTTGAGCAGCGCAGCTCGAGTTGGCTGCCTGAACTAGCTCGCTGACGTCGCTCCTTTTCTGCTCTGATGTTACACTTGCATGTGTGTGAATCTTTGCTATATTTGCCCCCTTTTAAGAAAATGTTCAATGGGTGCTCGGAGTAGGGCTGCTGCACTCCCAAAAAGAAATTATTTAAAACTAATCATTCTAAAAAATCTTTGCGGCTGATCGTGATAATAATGTCAGCGGTGGTGAATCATGATCAAGGTGGCAGTTGATGGTGGATCCTGATGGCGGCAGTGGACAATGACTATGGACTATATTGGCATCCGATCTTGATGGTGGATACTGATCGTGGTGGCTGCTGAACATGGACTATGATCACAACAATAACTGATTGATATTCAATATGTCTACTCATATACTCGACCATAACTGATAACAATCCATCAATTCTCTTGACCTTCCATTATGCTACAAACTTTTATTCTTATCAATGCTTCATATACTCTTATCTTTCTGATGTTCTCCTTTACACTTGGCACTTCTGTCCGTCCTGGGAGAGGGATCCCTCACATGTGGCTCTCTGAGGTTTCTACGTTATTTTTACCCTGTTAATAGGGTTTTTAGTAGTTTTTCCTCACTCTTGTTGAGGGTTAAGGACAGAGGACGTCCCACCTTGTTAAAGCCCCATGAGACAAATTGTGATATGTGAATATGGGCTGTGCAAATAAAAGTTTGATTATGATTGATTGATTGAAAGCTAATTTGATAAGTTTATTTTGAATTTATAATAATAGGAATTAGTCCATTATATAATTTATTGTAATGCATAGAGAGATAGAGAGAGAAAAAGAGAGAGAAAGAGACTGATGCATGACGGCAAAAAGTGTGGACAAAAACCTTGTCTTTTTCTTTTTTGAATGCTTTGGATGTTGCCTTTGTATATTACAAAAAGATTTACCATGGCAGTTTTTGGTACCTTTTTTCAGATCAACATTGGAAATATGACGGGGCAAAGGACTTTGTAAATCAACATAATTGATCCCAAAACACAATATATACATCGCATGAAGACCTTGGTAAAGGTTACATCTCTGCCTGCCCCTAGACACTGTACCAAGGGCTCTCGCGTTTGTTGCTATGATAACTTTACTAACCGTGTATTGGTGTTCATGAATGTTCTCTAGAAAGTGTTCTTAAATTGGAATAAATTATGTAAATTAATATTAAATATCCAGTAAATAACGCTATCCATTTAAATTCATACAAAAACCTTGGCATCACCCAATGTCTAGTGTTACTTTATTATACTAAAGACATGATACAATGTATATTCAAATGCACATAGCCATGGTTTCTTCTCCCATTGCAAATGCAGATTTTTAGAAGCTAAAATAAATGGTAAAGTGGTGGACACTGAGCTTCCTGAAAGCTACTACTGTTCAGAGCCAGCAAATATTTCAACCCAGCAATTCAAATTTGCTCCCATACTTGGCTGTCTGTGAGGAGAGAAAGTGGCCATATCTCAGGGTTTTCCTCCACCGGCCTGACGGCTTGTAATTAGAGAAGGGAAAGAGTCTGTTCCTTCAATTAAACAACACTGAAGTAGGAAAAAAAGGACTGCCCTCTTTTTGTAAGGCAGACTAAAGGAGCAGCACGCTCCTAGCAAAATAAATATGGCACCACATAATGAGTACGTGTGTGTGTGTGTACACTGGGTACATTTTGGCAGTCATTTAAACTGGTTGCAGTAATTGATGATCTAATTTGTGAGAGCTTGGTGAAGATTAAATGATACAGCAGAATCCTTTGCTTCCTTCCTGACTATAAAAACTGATTTCAGAGTAATTTTTTCAGTTGATTATCTTGTACTTGTTTAGAAATGGTTTACTCAACATGCACCCCTAACCCTTAAAAAACCTGTACAGACCATTCCCTTGGTTGTGAGCTAATGTTATCTGGCAACATGTTTGGGGCTGTTATATCCCCACACTTCAGTAATTATTACATTTCAGTCAGACAACATTTAAAATGTTTATTGCAGCAGAACATAGTAAGGTTTTTGCATCACTCCCCCAGATATGATTTAATATATATAATGGGAGTGATGTGCAAGTATTTATATCTCCAGCACCCCGCTAGCAACACTTCAGATCTCAAGATGGCGCCACAACCGGCTGCCCCGGTGTGTTGGTGCGCACTTCTGTGTTTGTTTTTAGTATTTAATTATTTTTACTGCGACCTTACGCTGATTACTTTCAAGATGGACGAGCTTCTTACCATCAGGGACACAACACCATCCGATTTAAGTCCAAACTTTCTCGCCTATTCCGTGGATTTAGTGGATTTACTGATCAAAGGTGCTCGGTCACGCAGCAAGACTGAGGCAGAGACGGCGAGGTAAGCGTGCCGGAGTTCTGGTTGTTCAGGGATTGAGGATTACGCTCACCTCTCCCGAGCATTCTCTTCTCCAATGTTTGTTCGCTGTGCAATAAGATGGACGAACTGCGCCTTCTCATCCGGACAAATAGAGACTTTTCTCTTTCTTCTGTCTTGTGTTTCACGGAATCGTGGCTGACCAAAACTACACCGGACTCCTCCGCACAGCTGACCAGCTTTCAGCTGTAAAGCGCAGCCCACGGCCCGCGACCCGATCCTCTCACGCAAGGCAAAAGGTGGAGGGATTTGTTTATATCCTGGCAGGAGTTTACATCCCACCGCAAGCTGACCTGCGCGAGGCTCAATGACAACTCGCGGAGCAGATACTGGGAGTGGAGAGAAGGAGAGAGAACACGTTTTCCCCTGTTATTGTCCTTGAAGACTTTAATAAGGGGAACTTATCTCAGGAACTCAGTTAATCAAATTGTCTGACCAGGGGGGACAATACTCTTGACCACTGTTACGGCACAATCAGCAAGGCATATCATGCAGAGAAGGAGGTGGCCTTCAAGAGTGGGGACATGGATGGTTTCAGACTGGCTAAATACTCGTTTGGCAAGGAGATTAAGGAGGCCAAATGACAGTATTCAAAGAAGAACAACAGTTTGCAGCCAACGACTCCTCGTCAGTCTGGAAAGGCCTTCGGGTGATTACCGGCTGCAAGACAAAATCCCCCCACTCCGTCGAATATCTCCAACTCGCAAACGACCTCAATGAGTTTTACTGCAGATTCGAAAGACAATGGACTAGTTCTAACCCCCCCAACAGCTATCACACCTCGTCTTCCCCGTCTGGAAAAAGACACTAGCCCCCCCCACAAAATGGCCCCAGACTGCCCCATCCCCCCCATCACACCTCTCTCAATTCAGGAGAGAGATGTCAACAAGCTACTGAAGAGACTGAACCCCTGCAAGGCAGCTGGACAAGACGCTCTCGTTGGTCCAGCCACAATAACGCACTGTGCAGATCAGCTTTCTCCAGTGTTCACGGACATCTTCAACACCTCACTGGCTGAATGTGTTGCACCCGCCTACCTCAAAACATCCACCATCATCACTGTTCCCAAGAAGCAGAGGATCACAGGCCTTAGTGACTACAGACCAGCTGCCCTGACCTCTGTAGTAATGAAAAGTCATGCTGACCCAGCTCAAGACCATAACCAACCACCTCCTCGACCCACTGCAGTTTGCCTACAGAGCCGACAGGTCCGTAAACGACGCAGTCAACATGGGACTCCACTTCATCCTCCAGCACTTCAACTCCCCCAGCACCTACGCAAGGATCCGGTTTGTGGACTTCAGCTCCGCAATGAACACCATCGCCCCAGCTCTTCTCCAGTACAAGCTGACACAGCTGAGCGTGCCTGAGCCCACCTGCCGGTGGATCACTAACTTCTTGACCGACAGGAAGCAGCGCGTGAGGCTTGGCAAGCTTGTCTCTGAGACCTGGACCATAAGCACTGGAGCCCCACAAAGTTGCGTGCACTCCCCTCTACTCTTCTCCCTCTACACCAACAACTGCACCTCCAGCCATCCCTCTGTCAAACTCCTGAAGTTTGCTTACGACACCATCCTAATTGGATTAATCTCCAATGGGGACAAGGCCGCCTACAGAGAGGAAGTTAACAGCCTCGCTTCCTGGTGCAGCCAGAACCACCTGGAGCTGAACGCTTTGAAAACTGTAGAGATGGTAGCAGACTTCAGGGGGAGCCCAGCCCAAACCGCCCCCCTCACCATGTGCGACTCCCCATTTAAAACAGTGGAGTCATTCAGATTTCTGGGGACGATCATCGCACAGGACCTGAGGTGGATGGAGAACATCACCTCCACCATCAAAAAGGCCCAGCAGAGGATGTTCTTCCTGCGGCAACTTAAGAAATTCAACATGTCGCGGAAAGTGATGGTTGAGTTTTATACAGCCATCATTGAGTCCATCCTCACCTCATCAATCACCGTCTGGTTCGCTGCCTCCACTTCCAAGGACAAGGGCAGACTGCAGCGGATCATTCGGTCAGCTGAAGGTCATCGGGTGCAACCTGTTGGCTCTCCTAGACCTGTTCCACTCCAGGACCAGTAGGAGAGTATCGTATATTTGATGCAGCCGAGAGGTCAATGATGTTGTAGAAGTTGTTGATGATGAAGGAAGGATTCCGAGCACCCAGTAGTTTCAGTGTAACAAAGTTTATTACAAGAAATTACAGGTCGGGACGGCCATCTAGATACCCAGAGACACACAGCCAATAGTGAAAATCTGACGGGCAGGGGTCTTACACATAGTTATATAGGGAGTTTGGTTCCATCCATGACTTCAGGTAAAACACATCCCACATAGGATTTCTGACTAAATAAGGGCCTGTTTCTGTGTCCAAACATGAAGACACACTGGTCAAGAACATTCCTTCTTAACCCATCCATTAGCCGGTCAGAGATAATTCCCTAGGTCAAAGGTCGTCCCCAAAAGGTAAAGAGTAAATAAGACAAACATCTGGTGGACTCTCTGAGAATGTCCGAGTGTCCAGAGGGCAAGCACCATAAGTGTAAGCCTATCATTATGTTTTAAGCAAATGTCAACATGTTTTACTCTAACGAATACACGACAAGAGCACGCAAGATCATAGCTGATCCTTCCCATCCCTCTCACCACCTTTTCCAGAGCCTTCCATCGGGAACAGGGTTCCGGGCCATCAGGACAAAAACCTTGCGCCAACTGAACAGGCAGTGGGGCCCCATGGCGGTGGGGCTCACAAACAAGCCCCCTGCATCACACTGACTCTGCAGGGGGCTATTAAACAAATCCAACTAATTAACTAATTTCAGTTAATTTATAAAACGGCCCTCTTAAAATGTTACAAGCTGCTTCCTGACTGCTGATTAAGATGTGGTGCAGTCTCTCTTATTCTCCCACAGGTGAACCACTGCTCCACCATTAGCAACTCCAGGGGATTTCTCCTGGGGCATCACCCTGCACCGCCCATTCGCTTTAGAATCCAGTATTCCACGGTTCTAGTTGGCTCCTCATCCAATTTCACCAGCTACCAATGATGCTCCTTTGTCCTCGTGGCCGACAGGATAAGAAACCCTGTGTGATGTTGCCAGGCGTGGCTGTATTTTAATGTGCATCTTGTCTTCATATGTTAACTTGATGGTGTTGTTAATGGGTATTTATTTACTCTTTAGAATTTGGTCAATGTTTTTGGTCAATGTCTTGTGAGGGACTCGTTCTGTGATCTTAAGGGCTTTCTGGTGGGATATTGCTTAGTTTGTTATCTTCCTTATTTCAATGTGCACGTCATGCAGTTTTTTTTTTAGTTCACTAGGTCTTATGGGTGGCAGCCTGAATGTATCTATTATTATATGAAGGATAGTTTAGTTTAGTTAGTCAACTACGTTTTTCTTTTGTACTTTTGTGTAAAACCGTCAGTCAGAGGAGTATGGATAGGGTTTAGGAAGAGGGTTTGCTTTTATTTATTTTATAGTTTGGTTTAACCCTCCACCCCTAATACTTTGTCCCTTACCTTGTTGAATGCTCACTATTGTTTTTTATCGTTTAGCACTATTACAATAAAGGCTGCATTGCTGGATAACCTCTGCGCTGTATTGCTTCCCTTTACTCCTAGGTTGTAACAACAAATGAGTATGATTTTAAAAAAAACCAGAGGTATGGCATTTTAAGGCCTTCACACATTGAAACACAAAGACTCCAGAGTCACATGACATGGCAAGCCAATAAAAAACGTCAAAACTTCAATTACATATTTAATTTACAGCGAAAAGTCTGCAGTATTTGGTGATCTTATGGAATTGAGACTGGTATATTTTTCATAAAAAGTTCCATGTAAATAATTCTGGTAACAGTCAACATGATATCTGCTCCAGTTATATCAAAAAGTTAGTATGCAAAGCAAAATAAGTAATTTGTCTGACTGCAATGAGTTAATTTGCATAATGTTGAGTAGATAATTATTGAATTTTTATTTTTTAGATGACTTATCCTTTAAGTTTTGCATCCTTGATGACTGCATTCAGCGTTGTCAGCAACAAGAAGTGTCACTGCACTACTGCTGACTGATTAAGTCCACTTAAATGGCACTTACTTATGGCACTTTGTATTTTTGCTTTATTTTTGAAGAAATTACACTTTCTTGATTCTTGTCGTCCTTGGGATGTACCCTTGGGGTTGAATGCACTTATTGTAAGTCGCTTTGGATAAAAGCGTCAGCTAAATGAAATGTAATGTAATGATTCAGCTCGAGGCGATAAAATAAGCATTACCATATCATATCACAACCCATTAGATGGCAGGACACTGATTGGCTAAATCTATGGGCCTATGTCCATATCAGCTGTTGTCTACACAGCAACACTGATGAGCTCTTTCGAGACAGGCAACAAAAAGGAAGCTATGGCAGCATTTTCCTCCTCCAACAATACAACTTTATAATTAATTTATTAAACATTTTAAAATATGTTACGACACCCTGATGCCTTTTATTAGATTTAAGATTAAGATACATTTATTTGTCCCAAACACATGCACAGACATGCACAGGAACACTCTTGCAATTGTAGGGAAATTTAATCTCTGCTTTTAACACATCTGGTTCAGGACACACAGAGCAGTGAGCAGCCATGTACGGCACACAGGGAGCAGATGTTGGTGGGAGTAAGGTGCCTTGCTCGGGGCCCTAGACAGGGTAGGGAGAATCCTCTTGGATTTTTGGACAGATCAGTCCAGGTTCGTCTTTTTGTTGTTTCTCCATGGAGTCGAACCAAAGACGAACCAGAGACCTTTCCCGCCCATTATCCAAGTTTATGCCAATAGTCCACCGCCATTGCCTCCCCTGTGCCTATTTTAAAAAAAACATACATATATCATTTACATTTATATGATGTTGGATATTTTCCCCTTCCATATATTCTTTTATATTATATAATTTTGTATCTAAGTGGTTACATACATGAATGTTGTATGAAAAAAATAAATAACAGATCTAGTTTTTTGTCGTAATAAAATCTAAACACAAGTTGGTAGTGCAGAGGAATCGTGGAGAAAACACCTACTCCCAAAGATATATTTAAATTGCTAACATTATTGCTTTAGTCATTAACCATGTGGCTTTGGTGTTACCAAGTGCCAAAGGTCTGAAAACCGACAATAAATTACAAATCAGGATTTTTCTGCGGAATTAAACAACTTTTTATTTCAAAGGTTCAGTGTGTAGGATTAAGTGAGATCTAGTGTTGGAGTAGCATGTTGCTGCTAAATACCCCTTACCTCAACCTCCCCTTCCAAAAATTAAAGAGAACCTCTGGTAGCCTTCAGTTGTCATAAAAACTCAATACTCCCGATGTAAGTATAAAGTATTTAAATATGTTGTGCAATAGTAGTAGTAGATTTGACGTTGGCTTATTATTAATAATCATGAAATATGATTATTAAAATAAAAAAATATTTATTACAAATAATTAAATTATAAAGCTATTAATTAAGAATAGTAAAATAATTATTAAAAATGATATGGTTATCAATTAACACATGTGAAATAATTAATGAAAACAATAAAATTATCAATTAAGAATAATGCAATCTTAAATTGTTACTTATCTTCGTCTTATCTTAATGATTATATAGTAAACAATGAAGGATTTTAAATTCGAGCACAGGCTATAGTAATCCAGCTGTATTCACATACATATGCACAAATAATCACAGAAATACAAATACTTTAATTACAAAAGTATTTATTAAAAAGGGAAATAAAGTTAATGTTATTTCAATGATTCTTCATTTAACAAACTCCAATATTTCAAGGATGGCAACAGCAGCAGCAGCAGCACTTATCACAATTAGAACCACACATGTGATACTGAGTATCTATGTCTGTGTGTGTGGTCGTGTGTGTGTCTGCCTGTCTGTGTCTCTATGTGTGTGTGCATGTGTGTGTGTAAGAAAGAGAAGGGGAAGTGGCTATGGCGTAGTGACGAGGTCACGTGGTGACGTCGTCTGGCCGAAATCAAGATGTTACGTTCAAGTAATTTCAAGATGGAGGTTGATGACCTCTGTGTCGACATGAGTTCGAAGACAAGATGGCGGTCGGTCGCCAGTTACACAAAGGAATATTTCTAGACAAAGAGATTTTTTATCTCCTGGTTCTGGCGCCGAACGGCCTCGAGATGAATTTAGGCTCTTTTAGTCAAGATTTAGCCATGTAACATGAAACATGTGAAGGGAGGTCGGGACGTGTGTAAAATCAGGTTCAAGAGAGAGAGAGAGAGAGAGAGAGATAGAGAGATATCAGATAGAGAAAGACATCAGAAACATCGTCAGAGACAAACTTCCAGCGAAGCGGGCAGTCCTGTTACGTGAGATTTATCTTTTAACAGATTTAAATGTATAAGCGCCGGCTTATTACCGCGCGCTTCTCAAAACACAGTAGACAAAGGAACCGGATGTGACGTCTCCAGTTCGCCTTGTAACACGGATTAAAACAGATTATGCGATCTTCAAACAAACCAACACTGAAATGAAATGACATGCTAAGTATAAATACTAGTCTCTGCCCAGCCAATAAAGCCTCTTACTGTGACCTCTGCGGTGTTGCTTGCGCGTGACGCGCGGATTTTCCGGAAGTCCAGAGAATCACGTGGCCACTCAAGCTCGGTCGCTGGTTCATCTGTATCAGCGGGCGTCGTGCTGGGCCGGATAGAGCAAATTAAACATGCTCTTAGAACGGAATTAAACCTTGTGCGTCTTCTTCGACGGTATTGTGCTTCGTCCTTCTCCGACGGAATTCTGCCTCGACTCTTCTGCAGGGATGAACAGCTGTGGCGCAGTTGTGGATTGTGGAAAGAAAGTCTCTGAGCTCTGCCTGCAAGCAAGTTCCTGTGCGCGGCCTTTTCAAGTTAAAAACAAAAATAGTCTATCAAAGTAAAATGTTGACTGAATAAAGAAATAAAGAAAAAATTAAAATAAAACAAACGTCTGTAATTGCTCCCTAAAAATACCTCCGGATCAACTAACTGGAAAGGTCAGCTCTATCTTCAGGGAATTGGGAATGGCTGCGATTTTTGATGAGCAGCCCCTCTTATTAACCTGTGGAGCCCCAGCCATGACCACTCCTGAGGTGTGGTCATGGGATGATGCTGGCTTTAAGCCAACTGAGTGTCAGAGGTCAAAGAAGAGTGGGAGCGGCCAGGAGCAGAGCAGGGGTCCCTGGGGAAACCCCAGGGATTAAGTTACCACCAGAAGCTACAATCTCCATGCTTGATCTTAGAGGGAAACTTTAGCTGGCTTCATCTTGGCTCACATGCCTCACTTTTATAACCTATTTCCTGGTCAACTCACTGGGCTGTTGCCCAACAAATATAAAGGGCCCATTCTAGGGTCGAGAAAATAACTTTTTGTATACTTTAGATGATTCCATACTAGTGAAAATATAACTAGGATTAATTTTCTGCCAATAGATCCCTTTCACCTAAATCTAACACACTGAACCTTCAGACTAACATTATTTATCAAATATTTTGCTAAAACTAACTAGGTTGATGAAATAGCTCTTCTTTCTTCAAATATGTTGCTCATCACATTGGCTAACATCACTTGAAAAATGTGGTTAATTTGTTTTCACACCCTGGAAGTGCATCCCTAGTAAGTTGCTGGTGCTGTTGATGAGTTTTCTGCAATTTCCTTTATTTGACATTATACGTTTTTTTATGAAATGCATTACGACAGAATTTCTCACAGCATTTCTCTCATGCACTTTCTAGCCATCTCTGTAAACACATTTGATCTTATGTGTGTTTCGAGTGTGTCTCTGTTACTGTGGTTGCTTTGAGTTTCACCTGATCAGAGATCTGTCCAGTTTTAATCATTAGAATTAGGCTAGCAGAGCAAACCTGTGTTATGTATGAAAATTAAAATGCATTAATTTCCACACAAGTGGATTAAATACACTGTAGAAAGCTCAAGGAGTGTTATAAAGCCATTCAAAATATAAAGAATGTGATGACATAAAGAATCTTTACTACTAAGATCAAGATCATCCTGAACCAGAAATAATGGGATGATAGAGCTGTACAATAGGCTCTTACAGCATGCAGCACTGCTAACAATGCAGGGCTGATTTTGGTCTACATTCCCAACTACAAGGCAGCAGCTTGTGATCTATAAAAGGCTGGAACGGACTATAGACTATCATGGACTCAGTGGGGAAGCTGCATTCTCTGTGTCAGAGAGCGACCTGTGGAAAGTCCTTATCAGGGCTGAAAGCAGGAAGGCTGACAGACCCAATGACATGTCTGGCCCTGTCCTGAAGTCCTGCCCTAACCATCAGTGGTGATGGACTGCTTCTCGGGAGCCAAGACGACCCCATCTCCAACCTCCTGCAGACCACATTTACCCACTTGGATGGAGGGAGGGGGAACTATCTGAGACTGCTGTTCATTGATATGAGCTCAACATATAGTTTTCCTCACCTTGCATCACGGATTATATAAACTTCTGTGTTGACTGCACAGCCCCAACAAAAACTATCTGCTGTTACCCAAATAACAAAAGACATCAAAGCCATCCTTAATGAGAAAAAGAGGACTTTCAAACAGGGAGGTGACAAACAGGGAGGAACTGAGGACTATTCAGAGGGACCTGAAAATCAAAATTAAGGAGCCAAAGCACAGCTACAGGAGAAACTCCAGCAGAACAACATGAGTGACGTCTGGTGTGGAATGAAGATCATCACCGGCTTCAGACAAGCTAGGGTGTTCACTGTGTTTTTTTTGGTTGTTTTATTTTATTTTATTTTATTTTATTTTATTTTATTTTATTTTATTTTATTTTATTTTTTTCTTCTTCTTCCTTCCTTGGGGATCTGCATTCAGTTTATTTCTATCTCTAGGAATTTAACATATGGCCACCAATACTAATACTTCTGATGTCCCACTCACTGGGTCCTCTGTGAGATTCTTTAGCTGGAATATTAAAGGCATTGGGAGTCCAATTAAGAGATCAAAGATATTTGCTCATTTGAAACGTCTTAAAGCGGACTTAGTGTTTCTGCAGGAAACCCACATGCGCACTAAAGATCAGGTCAGACTTAAATGACGCTGGGTTTCTGAGTTGTTTCACTCTAATTTCAACTCTAAGGCCAGGGGGGGTTGCTATTTTAATTGGTAAGTCAATTCAGTTTTCAGCTTCTAAGGTGATATCAGACAAAAACGGCAGATACTTAATTGTTACAGGTACGCTATTCCAGTGATTCTCAAATGGGGGTACTCGTACCCCTGGGGGTACTTGAAGGTACTCCAGGGGGTACTTGAGATTTTTTTTTTAATATATTTAAAATTAGCATCCATTCAAAAATCCTTGAAAAATTGTTATTTAACAAATATTCAATAAAATATAAGTGTAAGTTCATGAACTAAATTTTATATTCAGTAGGCTTTTCAATTGAATTATCCTGAGTTTCCCCCATACCGATGGTTTGACCCAACCTGGCACATGCCACCTGTCATCACCTGTCATCACCTGCCTTGAAAACTTCAACAATGGAGTCGAATTGAAGTGCAGCAGCAATGTTGCTGAAACACGGAGGGACAAGTACCAAAGAAGGCGAAACCAGACCAGAGAGCCTTCCCTAAACAACGCCGTGAGAGCTTGTGCCTCTTCGGAGGGGCGCTAAAACGTAAAAGTTTTACGTTGTGAAGTTAATGATTCATAACAAGAAGTCCGCGTCTCTACCGGTACCCTTTCAAAATAAAACCATGTAATACAAAAGCGGAAATGAAATTGTATGACCTTAAAGCGAGCAAATATTTCACAATAAAATAACAGAAAGACAGTTCAATAATATTAACATAGATTGGGTTATTTACACTTTTTGTTTTTTCTGTGGGGAGAGATTAGCCAACAGTGGTATTAAGCCACCACATCTTCAGCGGTATCTCCAGACAAAACATGAAAGTCATGTTGGTAAGCCACCTGAGTTTTTTAAGAGGAAACTTTCTGAATTCAGGTCATCTCAAGACACGGTGCGAAAAGCCTCCCCGAAGCAAACGGAAACAAGCTACCTGTCAGTATTCTTTTCGATCCTTAAAGAAGATATTTTAAGATGATAAATATTAAAAAAATATGTTTTGAGCTAATCTTTTATTTAAAACTAAGTTAATGATTTATTTTTTGGGGAGAAATGTTTAGCTATAATTAAGTTCATGAGTTCAGTTTGAGAACATATCTTTATTATGATCCCAAAAGAGGTCACTTTAAGTTGATAATTATTTTGAGGTGCACAAATCTTTATTTATATTGAGATAATAATAAAAGTCTTTAGTTATTTTTATATCTTTTTATTTCGAAACAGTTCAAGAGAGACCACTACAAATGAGCAATGTTATGGACATTGATTGAGTTTTAAATTTTAATGTGTCTAGTTACAAGGCTTAATAAATCACATTTCATCTTTCTTTCAACCAAAAATGCTTTGCGCTGGTTAGGGGGTACTCGGCAGAATTTTTTCTTCGAAGGGGGTATGTCACTGAAAAAAGGTTGAGAACCACTGCGCTATTCCATATTCCCATTTTATTAGTTAACATATATGCCCCCAATTTCGATGATCCACAATTTATGAATAAGCTATTTGAACGTCTTCCCTCATTGAACAACAGCCTCCTTATAATTGGCGGGGACATGAACAAGGAATATTCCTTCTTTTCTCAGATGCATCAATCATTCTCTCGGATTGATTATTATTTTATTGATGCTAAACTAATTCCCAAAGTACTGTCTGTTGATTATCATCCTATTGTTATTTCAGACCACGCCCCTCTTTCTTTAGATATTCAGTTTTCTTCACAACCCCGGTACTCAACACATTGGAGGTTCAATACATTACTTCTCTCAGATGATAAGTTCACCAAATTTATTATAACTAAAATTGATGATTATATCTCTCAAAATCAAAATGATATGGAACCATTTGTATGTTAACTGCTGTGGGAATCATTAAAAGCATACTTGCGGGGAAAAATTATTTCCTACTCTGCCCACTTGAATAAGTCCCGTAAAGCCAAATTGCAAGAACTCTATCAATATCACCAAATTGGACCAACAACTCTCTACTTGCCCCTCTCCCAGTTTACTTAAACAGCGTGTTGATTTACAGACTGAATTTGATCTCATCACCACTAGTGATGCAGAGCGACTTCTTTTAGGATCACGCTCCACATATTATGAACATGGTGACAAGGCAAGTCGGCTCCTGGCTCATCAACTACGTCGCCAGGCAGCCTCACGTATGATCCCTCAGATAAAAGGTTCATCTGGCTCATTGCATAAGGATCCCATCACCATTAATTCTGTCTTTCACTCATTCTATTCCTCTTCATATAAGTCTGAATCTCCACTTGACACCACTGAATTGAATTCATTCCTAGATAGTCTCAACTTTCCTGTGATAGGCTCAGATGCTGCTAAAAAACTTGACTCACCATTAACGGTAGAAGAGATCACTCTCGCTGTGAGAAGTATGCAGAATAACAAAGCTCCTGGCCCTGATGGATTTCCAGTGGAATTTTTTAAGAGATTTCAGGATAAATTGTCCCCTTTACTACATGCTGTTTATAAGGAATCACTGGAACATGGCACTCTCCCTCCCACTTTAAGGCAAGCCTCCAGTAGTGATCTCAGTCGATGCTGGAAAAGCATTTGATAGGGTTGAATGGGACTATTTATTTACTGTACTAAAGAAGTTTGGTCTGGGGAATGGGTTCATTTCGTGGATACGTCTCCTTTACGCATCTCCACAAGCAAACATTTCCACTAATTGCATTCAGTCCAATTTTTTTACTTTAACCCGTGGCACCAGACAGGGGTGTCCCCTATCTCCTCTATTGTTCGCGCTAGCTATAGAGCCCCTGTCAATTTTTCTGAGGTCCTCCTCCACTTTTACTGGGATCTCACGATTGGGCACAGAATTTAAGTTGTCACTTTATGCTGATGACTTATTGTTGTATGTCTCATATCCTGTCCTTTCCATTCCCACAATTTTATCTGCTTTCCAGAGATTTGGATCATTCTCAGGCTATAAAGTGAATACTTCTAAAAGTGAATGCTTTCCTGTCAATGCTTCAGCATCACAGCTCGCACAGTCAGATGTCCCTTTTAAAATTAGCCTTTCTGGCTTTAGGTATCTCGGGATCATCGTAACCAGAACGTTAAACTCTCTTTTTTCTGCCAATTTCTCGCAGTTAAAATGAACATTTTGCCCAAATTTCTATTTTTGTTCCATTGTCTCCCACTTTTCCTGCCAAAGCAGTTTTTTAAAACAATTGATCAAACTATTTCTGACTTCTTATGGTGTGGAAAGGCTCCTAGGATCCTTACAGATTCAACCTTTCTCGCATGGCATAATAAAGGCCTGAAATGTTTTGAAGATCTTTACAAGGACGATATTTTTCGCAGCTTTACAGATCTCTCTGGAGAATTTCATCTCCCACCTTCTCATCTCTTTCGATACTTTCAAATTAGACACTGCGTTAAAGCTTTGTTTCCAGTTTTTCCCTCCTCGCCTCCGACCCTACAGTGGGAGGTGCTTTCAGACCACGATCCACTTCAAAAATCACTCATCTCTAAAGTTTATAATGAACTGCTGTCTTTTGATTGCTCTCCAGTTACTAAAGTTAGGGCTGCCTGGGAAGATGAACTGGATCTCAACTTGGAGGATGACTGGTGGGACACTGCTCTTAAGAAAATTTACACAAGTTCATCCTGCGCTCATCTCACACTTATACTGTTTAGAGTCCACTTTTCTAAGGCTCGACTGTCGCAAATCTATCCCAGTATCACTGACAAATGCGACAAATGTCATGCCTCATCCTGCAATTTAACCCATATGTTCTACTGTTGTCCGCTACTCTCTCGCTTTTGGTTGAATTATTTTGACACCATGTCAAAAATACTTTCAGTGATTATAAATGTATCCCCCCATGTTGCCATATTCGGGCTCCCAGAGGACCATAAACGGTTTAGCTCTACTCAATTAGACATTTTAGCTTTTACTTCCTTACTGGCAAGACGCCACCTTCTTCTCCACCGGAAGTCGACTAAAACTCCCTCTAGTACTCAGTGGCTCAATGACACCATGTCTTTCTAAAGCTGGAAAAGATCAGATATTCAGTGAAAGGTAGCACTAACAAATTTTATAATAAGTGGCTTCCCTTTCTTACATTCTTCCACTCTCTCCAGTCCCTGCCCCCTGATTGACAGACCCCCTCCCTCTTTCTCTCTTTCTTTTCCTTTTTATTTATTCATTTACTTATTATTATTTTTTTATAATTTTTATTTATTTATACTATGTAGCTTTAATACTTAATTATTACTTAATATAACTTTCAGTTATTAATTTATCTTTATTATTATTACTTTCATTGAATTGTGTAATGTATTGTTCGCATTACCACGTTCATGTGGTCCATAAATTAAGAAAAACATCCTAGGTGGTAGACTGTATATCTTACTCTTAACCCATTTTGATGCATAGTATTTTTATGGTGTCAATATCTCTATATATTGTTAATAGTCATACAGAGATTGTGATACTCAATGTAAATTCGACATTGATTCCTGTTGTACTGTGCCTTACCTCCTAATAAAAATATTAAACAAAAAAAATCAAAAAAATCCAATGATGTCAAACCATTTCACTCCCGCTGTAATACCCTTTATCAGCCACCAGTTGGTGTATAGAGGACAAAATGGCAAAAGTATTAATTCAAAGATCAAAATTTTTGTATTTTGCTAATTTCAGAGAGCACAGAATTAAGTTGAAAGTTTAGGTTGAATTTGTCATCATCATATGATTGATTTGGTTCATAAAAAGCACATAAATGATTTCAGCTCTAAAAAATAAAAGTCAGTATTAGGGCATTTCAACAAGACTCAAACATTAATCCCTTGCTTTCATTTGATATGAAACAGTTGTAAGATTATGCTCACAGACATAATCGATGATTGTTTCAACATAAATTGTAGTGAAATAAAAATAAAAATAAAAAGGGGTTGAATCTGGATTAATATTCCAAAGAGAACAGATAGATTTTCCCTTCTCATCAAACTAGAGCAGAACAAAGCAGACCAGCTCAGTCTAGCTTCACTGGGCTCATTGCATCAGAGAATCAAGTTCTCCATACTAAAAAAACAATTATCATCTTCATTGTCACAAAACCATAGTTTAGGATGACACTTTTTTAAGGGTTTAAATGTCTAAAAAAGAATACAAATCATAGAAAGAAAAATCTAAAAACATTGCACATTAACTGTACTTTCAGTTGGACTTTTAACGGTATTTTTGTAAGGTTCGGTTAATCACTCATCCTTGAAGTTATATTATGAATCAAATTATTAAATTGTGAAGTATTAAACTGGTGTCAACTATTATCCCTGTTGTCAGGTAAAAAATTAAATAAGATATTAAATGATTGGATTCTATTTTCGAGGCCAAAACCATTTTCCTTTCCTCTAATGGATTGGATTGATTATTTTTTTGACTAAATATTCTGCTCCTTAACATGTTCATGTGTTTAAAATGTTTTTAATGTGCACTGAAACATGTCTGTTTTTTAAAAAAAATAGAATTTATAAAAAAGTAATGTCAATTAAATCGTATTAATGTTCATTTGTACACATGAGAATCCTATAGAACAGAAATCTCTCTGATGACATTTAAAGGAGACATGGGCTAGTTAATTTTGAGTGTTTTGTGGGTATCGTGATTTGGACTGGCCGTAATTCCTTTGATATAGGTCACAGAGAAATTGTGCACAGATAATAAAGATAAACCTCGTTTCCAGCAACATATCAGTAATAGTACACCGATCTACAGCATAGCGGAGAACAGTCATCAAACCTTCAGCTAATTAGACTGAATTTCCTGTGGATCTTGCCAAAGGCAGTGAAATACTAATAATTAGTGATTTCACTGTGATATCAGACTGAAAAATGAACCATAAATACCTGATTTTTTGCTTCGATAGAAAGTAGTTTTTAAGGTTAGCCTTTGTGTATAAATTTAGTTTGTGCAATACAATTAAAATACCTTCTAAACAATATAAATGATCAGTTGTCAGGAATAAAAGACATTCTCAAATGTGACTTTTTAAACTTTTTTTAAGCAAGTAACTGTCACAACAATATTTTGCTTTTAAACCAATAGATATGCATAAAAACATGTACAATTTAGGTATTTTTCTCTCAGACAAATTAGTTAAAAGGAACAAAAATGTTTCACAAACTATGGGTTTAACAAGTCGTCAGCAATAGATAAAATATAAATCACTGTTAGAACTGTGGTTCTTGTGAGCTCCAGCTACTTAAACAGCTTTTACAAACACTGCTGTGTAACCGTTTAATCAGGGCAAAAATATTTACATATTGTGGTTCGTTTTGGTCCAGAGGAGCATTACGTGGTAGTGCGTATCACTGTGATGTTAGGAGTTTGCCGTAGAGATTTTGAACCATTGGGAACATCTTGTGCTGCTCAAGTTGTATGATGATTTTCTGGAGCACTTCAAATGTGAAATGCAGAGGTTTAGGGGTAAGCTAGGTTGATGGCATATATACAAGTTTTCCTTGATCAGGTCATCTGCATCTTCTCCCAGGAATATTATGAGGGCTTTCAGTGGACACTCTCTCCAAAGATGAATATCCTCAGTCTAGGAAAAAATTATCTTGATTAATTTTCCAAATCTCTAAAACAGATGTCTTTACTCTTACAGCTAAACTCTTTCATCTGCTTAAAAGAGGCATACGTGATTCTAGATTTTCATAAAACAAGAACAATGTGAGTGCAATGGTGTAGCTTTCCTACAGCTGAAAACACGACCTGTAAATCAAAAACTTGGTCAACATTGGTCTGCCCATGTTTATGTATCTATAAATGTTACAGATAACCTGTGACACCCCCCCTTAGCTACTAAGAAAAATCAGGATCTCCTCTAAAGATAAAGATCTACCTGGTCCAAAGTCTGCATGGTGCCAGCAATCTTATGGCGTGTTGCTCCTCCTTTGGAACGGATGACTCTGATCAGCTCACTGGAGTGCATATCTAACTGGGCCATGAATTTCTCCTCCAGGGGAACAGCCACAGAAGCGTGTATATACAACCACAAAAATATAAATTTACAAAAAAGTACAACTAATATAGAAACTATGGACCACCAATTAATACAAAAGATGAGAAACTTTGATCACTTCAGTTCCATAATTACCTCTTTGAGGCCATCTGTCCTTGAAATCCTTTAGGCTGGGCTCTTTGTTTAGGACCTCTTGTCTTCTGTAGGCAGTATTGTGGCCAATTCTCCATGAGAATAAGGTTAGGAACGCCTTTCTCATTAGCATGCAGACACAGAAATACAGAAATGAAAAAAAATGGTACTTTAAAACGTTTAATTATGTATGTCCTGTTTATTTAGGTATTTCTTTATTTTTTATGCCTTTATTTATTTATATTTACGTCATTTTTCGGCCTCCATTGAGGTTGAGGGACATGCTGACATTTGTCAAATTTCTCTGAAACCAATACACACATCTCAAATGTACTTTCAAAGCATAATTGGTTATTGCAATTATTTTGCTCAATACAGAAAACACTTCCCTGTACATACAGTCAAAATACATTCTATGGTAATGAACCTCTTCATTCTTGGATTTGAACTTACCTTAGGTTAATCTTGTGTCCCGGGCTCAAGTAACCACTTGGAACGTCTGGAACAAAATCTTGTTGACGAAATGGGTACGTTTCTATTCAGCGTCTAGTTAGAGCTGTGTACAGTTAAACAGTATTACATGTAGGTTCATTGTAGACTCTTTACACCAGAAATGGCCCTGTTTATGGACTCAATGGGCACAGCAGTGACTAGTTGAATTTACTGAGCTGGTAACACGGAACAACGGGCGGGTTATCTGCAGTGCTTTCACACAGTGAGCACTTATCGCCATCATCTCCATACATCCCAACATTAATACAAAGGATGTCATGTTGCCCTGGCACAGAAATACTGAGCTGAGTACGCTTAGCGTAACGAGGTGCCTGTGGAGCTTTAACACAGCGAGACTCGTCTCTATACTATCCCGAAGTAAATACGAGGGCCGCCGCAAGAAGTGGCGACCAGCTGAAGCACCCAGCCCCTCTCCGCCCGAGCCCCTCTCACCCGCAGCCCCTCTCCACCCAACCGTTTCAGCGGGGAGATGTGCGCGAAACTCACAGATGTACACAAACATCAAACTTCAGGCAGGATTGAAGCCGCTGAGCCCGGTGACATTTTCAGAGATGCAGATACACTTTAATGTCAAAATGAGGGGCTCAGGCTCCAAACTCACCGACTCTAGTCCGGGTGAAATAAATACTGGGTTCACAGAGTTAACTTGATGTGAATATACACAGTCCTCTCTGTCTCCTGCCCCAGCCTGAGTGGGTGTGTACCGGTATTTTTACGCCGAATGAGCTGAGCATGGCTGGGCAGCGGCCCAGACTCGTCCCCGGTGAAAGTACGGAGCAACTAACCAGAACTGTAAAACACAAAAACCGAGGTGACTGCATATTAACACTTAGCGTAACGAGTTACCTGTGATGCTTTCACATAGCGAAACTCGACTCCATACTTCCCGACGCAAATACGAGGGCCGCCGCGACAAGCATGAATTATATAATAGCTTGGCTCTTATGAAAACATAACATATTCAGGGGACAATTTAATACCTTACATGATATATCATTTGATAAGAGAAAAATCGTGCACTTGACTTACCTGCTTGTTTGAAAAGAAAGATGGTGGACATCGGGCGAAGAAATTCCGCCGGAGAAAACAGAGGTTGTCATCCTGACGTCAAACGCAATATGGTTAACTTAATTGAGCCACTTTGACTCCAATAAGAAATGTGCATTAAAGGAACAAGCTGTTTTATTTAGTTGATAAAGTACACAAATGTGGACTGCCACCACTAAAGCAGAAAACTAAGTGAGATTCACTCAAAACTTTACATTATTTCAACTATTACTCAAATCTACTTTTTAAAGTGTAACATGATATGTTAGAGCCAAGAAAAAGAGATTATATAAGGAGTACTATTAAAGCCAGTGGTGCATATTGTCCCTAAAGTCAAGAAATGGTGAAAATGGCTTAAAATAACGTCTTTCCACAGCAAGACCAACAAGATCAATCTGTCTAGATCCAAGTATGTTAATTTCCTTGACCAAAATGTATGTATATCTCACGCCAATAAAATTGTTTAACTATCAAAACATTTTTTACTGCATGATGACTTTTGTAGTGCAGGGAGGTGCTTCTGAAGACTGTCTATGATTCTGTGGTAGCATCATCATTCTTCAATCAAGCATTACCCCCAAGCTTTCTGACATCTTCTTTGGAGTGGTCTGCTAAGGCAACAGCATCTCAACTGCTGACAGGAGGAGACTGGATAGACTGATTAGGAGGGCCAGCTTGGTCCTGGGGTACCCCCTTAACCCAATGAAGGTGGTGAGACAGGGGAGAAGGATGGTGAAGCTGTCATATTAGAAGCCTACAGGACACCATCACAGCACTGGGCACCCATAAAGTTAGTCTCCCAAAGTGTTTGAAGGCGAGCTGTCTCATGTTGTTACTTACTGAAGCTCTAACGCCTGTGCCACACAGGTTACAGAATGGCTTCAGAAAAACTTTCTTTTCATTTCCAAGTTTTTATCAACAGATTGGAACTACAGCACTGGAGATGTTATATAATGTTGCCCACAGCTACGCACATGCACTATTGAAAAACGGGAATTAATACAACACAAATTGTCTAATTTAAAAATAGAATACAACCAGAATACAGGGAATCTCCCTGTTTAAACAGCAGGGCTTAGTGAACATACACTTAAAAACAAGTGTGCAGGTGATGTCTGTGCGCTTCTGTATGCATAACCTGCAGCAGGCACATTATTGCTGCCATGCGTAAAAAATTGAGGGTTATTTATTTTAGCCTACACATTATTTACATTTCTTAAACACATCAAAGAGAAGGGTGGGCAATATGCATGGAGCAGAGCAAGTCCATTCTGGGCTTTATTTTGGAGACAGCCACTCAGGATCCTCCTCCACATTAAGCCGCGATCTGTATTTATTTTTTAAGTAGGTCAGTGCTGAGGAAGTCTTTTCGCACAAGTAAGTAGAGCCAAGGAATCAGTAAATACATAGCAGCCTTGGATAGCTGTGGGTATTCCCTCTCAATCAAAATCCCAAACTCTAACACTCTGGTGTTAAAGGCTGCCTGTAAGGTTCTGTCACTTGACAGTTCAACCAATCCTCTAGGTCGGATGTCAGATGATATGCCCTCATAACAGTAAATGGTGATCTTCTCTAGTCATATAGCTCTGGAGCAGTTTCCTCAGGAAAATATTTGTTAAAGTCCTCCAAGAGGGACTGAAGGTGCGTTGTGATAGACTTCTTCACTCTATTGACACTCATGGATGAACAGAGTTGTCAAGTAACTAAGTTCAAATACTTTGTTACCTTACTTAAGTAGACATTTTTACTTCTACTCCTTACATTTTCACACAAATATCTGTACTTTCTACTCCTTACATTTTAAAATAGCCTCGTTACTCCTAATTCATTATGGCTGTTTCCATTCCGGTGTGTCATCGTTTAAAAACCCACACAGAGAGACAGTGGCGAAACTACCGGGGTGGCAAGGGGTGGCAGCTGCCACCCCCCAAAAAATGCTTGCCACCCCACTTGCCACCCAGGTTGTTAGAAGTGTCTCCAATATACATTTATTGAATGGTATTATATTTTTTGCTACTGAAGCTGTTGATCTCATTGGTAACTTGTTTAAGTTTAAGAACTAAAATCTTTATGTCCCCCCTCCCCTGTAAAATGGTTGAGTCCATGAATCCTATTTGCTCTCTTCTCACCGTGCGCATCTGCCGCTTCATTCAAATGAAGACAGAAACGGTTTGAAAGCCAAAGAACTGGAGACAAGCCAACTGTACGCTTGCAGTGATGAAAAAAGGTACAGTACAGCTGAAACTTGAATCAAGAAAATGTGATGGGTGGTCATATGTGATAGACAATTCCGTTGTAATTTCATCGTTTATTTAATTGCTAGCTTGCAAAAGTCGATAGGACTAGTAGCTAGCTCGCTATACAGCTGCATTAAAATGTGAGAGGATGACTCGGTTATATGCTATAGACCCTATTGTGTATGTGGTATAAAGGCTGGGAGGAATTTCGAATTATAAATATGTTAACTGTTTTCATTAGCGATTGGTATAAATAAATACATATAGACACCAGGCATGTGTGTTTCCAACAATAAAAATACTTGACTTGACTTTGTGTGTGTGATTTGCCACCCTTGAATTTAACTTGCCACCCTTCTGCCACCCCATGTAAAATTTTCTAGAATCGCCACTGCAGAGAGACATTAAACCCCCCCTGCTCCCTCCGGAGGAGCGAGGAGAGTTTGAGTTGGGTTCCCACCGCACGTGTGAGATGAGGGCCAGGCTGAGGCCGCCACACAACCACACCGGAGGGGTTCCGAAAAGGAGGAGAGCAAAGCCAGAGCTGCGTGCGGCACCGTCCTCGCAGCTTTCTCCATCCCCCCCTCCTCCGTTGACGTGCCTTGCTGACAGGTCCGTCGGCCATCGGAGCAGGCCGGCAAAGGCGCACAGAGGGGGGTGGAAGAGCGGAGATGAGGCACCACACGGTAGTGGACAGTGCTCAGACAAAGTGGAGGAAAATAGAAGGAGTGGGAGGGTAGGTGGGAGAGCACTCACGTGCCACACCAACACAACCCCGGCCTCGGGAGACACGCTGGCCCTGGGGCGCAGCGGGAGACCCTAAGCACCTGTGAGGGGGTTTGGGGTGCCATGCAGTCGAATCACGCTGTACCGGTTATGATCCTTCCGTAGGTAAACCTTGTTACGACTTTTATTTCCTCAAGATAGTCAAGTTACATCTTCTTCTCTAGTTGGGGTTCCATGCTCCAACAGAAATAGGCGCACCTCGTCCTGCACCACATTTCCCAGTGAGAGCCATCGGACTTCGGTATGGGACAGCAGGCCCTCATGCTCTGATCCCAGTTCCTGAATTAATGGGAAATGTGTAAATTTTACTAACACAGTAGTTATATCAGAATAGTATTATAGTAATATATAGTAGTTATATTAAAAGTTAACGGTGATGGGCACTAGTTTCTCTCTCCCTCACTCTATCTCCCTCGTTCTCTCTCTCTCGCACACACACACACACACACAAACACACACTCACACGTTTATGGCAATTTTCAAGTCAAACCCTATGTAAAAACAGAACTGGTAGTAGCACTACTCCTGCAGAAATGTGGCTGGCCGGTGTGAACAACTGACAACCGTGACAAGCAGCTGTTCATAGATGCAACCGCATCCGATGTGGTCCAGGTGTAACCAGGTGTAAAAATGTACAACCATCTCAGCTCTCAGAAGACCACATGCCTGCAGCCCCTGATCTGTGTTGACACTGCTGTTCCTTTCATGTAGCCTGCATTCAAAATGACACAGCTCAAACTGCTAAATTTTCGATCCCTAAACAATAAAGAACAACATTCAGAACATCTTTAGAGATGGAAACTTAGCCTTCTCTGCACTTTTAACACATGGCTTAACCAATTGGATTATATGAAACTCAATCAAGTCTTAAAGCCAATGTATGCTTCTCCGTTTTGACGGACATGGACAGATAGGACCACCTTCTTTGCCGTGGAGCGCCTTCTCCGGGCTCCATGGAGAACTTTTCGTGCAGCTCTGATTTTTCTAACTACATGTCGGCATAGCGGAGAGCATACAGATAGCCCTTGGCTAGTGACTCCCTCTAGTGGCTCACTCACTGTTAGCCTCCTGACGTCATTACGGTAAGCGTTCTGCGTCATTTCCTGTTTTCTTGCTGCTGGCGGTGGTCGCTCTCTGTACTAGCTCCTCCGCTAAACACAGCTGTTTTTGTGTAGCACTACGGCTAAAATCACCGGTCTGTAGTTAAACACCCACACATAACAACCCTTACTCTATCTTGCTTAGTGATTCTGTGTTCTGTTTGAGCTCACCCTCATAGCTCTATAGCAGCGATGTCTTCTCTCTCTCCCTGTTGCTCTACTGCTCTCTCTTGCTCCGAGTGTCTAATGTTTACTTACTCCTCTGCCTCCCTTAACAGTAGAGGTACATGTAATAAATGTAGTGTGTTGATAGTGATGGAGGCGAGGCTTAGCGACTTAGAAGCTCGGCTCCGCAGCCTAGAAACTCTGTTAGCTGTAGTTAGCCGGCTCCCGCTAGCCGTGGAGTCATGTTGTTTAGCACGTAGCTTAGCCTTACCGAGCAGTCCCCTGACTAGTCCCGTGCAGCAGGGAGCCCAGGGCAGCTGGGTGACGACCCGGAGGGGGCATAGTGCTAGACTTAAAAAGCCCACGATTAAAGAGCCACCAGCTCACGTTTCAAATAGATTCGCTCCACTCTGCGAGGAACCCGCTGATAAACAAACTCTGATTATTGGCGACTCGGTTCTGAGACACGTCACTTTAGCGACACCAGCGACCATAGTTAATTGTATCCCAGGGGCCAGAGCTGGCGACATCGCATCTAAACTAAAGCTGCTGGCTAAAACTAAACGTAGATACAATAAAATCGTAATTCACGTCGGCAGCAATGACTCCCGGCTTCGTATGTCGGAGGTCACTAAAGTGAATGTTGAGTCGGTGTGTGCTTTCGCAAAAACGATGTTGGACACAGTAGTTTTCTCTGGCCCGCTCCCTAATACAACAGGCGATGACATGTTTAGCCGCATGTTGTCTTTTAACCGCTGGCTGTCGAGGTGGTTTCCTGTAAATGGTGTGGGCTTTGTTGATAATTGGCAAACTTTTTTGAGAAAACCTGGTCTTGTTAGGAGAGACGGCGTTCATCCCACTTGGGATGGAGCAGCTCTCTTATCTAGGAATATTACTCAGTCTATAACATGACAACCCATAGTTGGGACCAGGAAGCAGAGCTGCAGTGCTAAACACTTCTCTGCGCTCCCTCTGGATCAGTCACAAAACCCCATAAAGATTGTGTCTGTCCACCGTCCGATTAAATTTTTGAAATTGAACAATAACAGAGCGAGAACTCCACACAATAATCTAATTCAAATTAAAACAACCTCTGAAACAACACAGGAAACCCAGACTTTTAAATGTGGTCTTTTAAACATTAGATCACTGTCATCAAAATCTCCTTTAGTTAATGAACTAGTGTCAGATTACAACATAGATTTATTGTCCCTCACTGAGACGTGGCTGCATCCTGATGAATATGTCAGTCTAAATGAATCTACTCCCCCCAGTCATATCAATTCACAGGTTCCCAGAGAATTTGGACGAGGAGGTGGAGTTGCTGCTATTTTTAACTCCAGTCTATCAATTAACCCTAAACCTAAACTCAGCTACAAATCATTTGAATGTCTGGTTCTTAGTCTTCCATGCCAATCCAGGAAACACCAACAGCCAATCATATTTGCTGTAGTTTACCGTGCTCCCAGGGCTTATACTGAATTTTTAACGGAATTCCCTGAGTTTTTATCAAACTTAGTCCTAAAGACCGATAAAATTATTATTGTTGGTGACTTTAATATACATATTGACAATAAGAAAGATTGCCGTAGCGTAGCATTTAGTTCAATACTAGACTCAATTGGTTTCAGTCAGTGTGTACACCAACCTACTCATTGTGGTAACCACACACTTGACCTTATATTATCGTACGGTGTCGGAATTGAACATTTAACAGTACTTCCGCGCAATCCAGCTCTATCAGACCATAATTTAATAACCTTCGATTTTTCAATAACTGAATATATGCCAATAATAAAAAACTCATTTTCTAGATGTCTACCTGATAGTGCTGTAGCTAAATTTAAGGAAATAATTCCAATTACATTTAAACCTGTATTGTCCGTAGATATAAAGAACAAATTCTTTAAAAACCCGAGCTCCATTGAGAACGACCACCTCGTCGATAGCTCTGCAGACTCATTACGATTATCATTAGATTCAATAGCCCCTCTAAAAAGAAAAATGTCAAACATAGTAAATTAGCTCCGTGGTATAATTCCCAGACAAATGAGTTAAAACAATTATCAAGAAAACTAGAAAGGAAGTGGCGCTCCAGTAACCATGTTGAAAACCTCATAGACTGGAAGAATAGTGTTAAAGAATATAAAAAGGCTCTCCACAAAGCAAGAGCCGCATACTATTCAAAACTAATAGAAGAGAATAAAAACAACCCCAGGTTTCTGTTCAGCACTGTAGCCAGGCGGACAGAGAGTCACACCTCCACCGAACCCAGTATTCCTCCATCCCTAAATAGCAATATCTTTACGACCTTTTTTAATGATAAAATTCTAACTATTAGAAAAAAAATCAACCATCTCCTGCCCTCAATTGGCACTAATACCCTCCCAACAACAGAGATCTCAGAAACGGCTGAGAATCCTACCAATTACTTAGACAGCTTCTCTCTGATCACCTGTGATCAGTTTACCAAATTAATCTCAGGTTCTGAACCAACAACCTGTATCTTAGATCCCATTCCTACAAAATTACTTAAAGAAATTCTGCCCCTGATTGATACTTCGTTACTTAACATTATCAATCTGTCATTATCATCAGGTTATGTATCACAGTCTTTTAAAATAGCTGTAATCAAACCCCTACTCAAAAAACCCACTCTAGACCCAGAGGTTTTAGCCAATTACAATTACCAATATCTAATCTCCCCTTCATGTCTAAAATCTTAGAAAAAGTGGTAGCCAATCAGCTGTGTGAGTTTCTCCAGGAAAGTAATATATATGAAATCTTTCAGTCGGGTTTAGAGCCAATCACAGAACAGAGACAGCCTTTGCAAAAGTCACTAATGACCTTTTAATGGCCTCAGATCAGGGACTTGTGTCTGTCCTCGTTCTGTTAGATCTCAGTGTAGCATTCGACACAATCGACCATCAAATTCTATTACAAAGACTCAAACAGTTAATTAACATTAATGGAACCGCCCTTAACTGGTTTAAATCGTACTTTTCTGATCGCTCCCAATTCGTGCAAATTAATGATGAGTCATCTGCGCGCACCAAAGTAAACCATGGTGTTCCCCAGGGCTCTGTGCTCAGCCCAATTTTATTCTCATTATATATGCTTCCACTAGGAAACATTATAAGGACACACTCTGTAAATTCCCACTGCTATGCGGATGACACCCAGTTATACTTATCAATAAAACCTGAACAAAGTAATCAATTAACTAAACTTCGAGCATGTCTCAAGGACATAAAAACCTGGATGACCCGCAATTTTCTCTTATTAAACTCAGACAAACCAGAGGTTATAATACTTGGCCCCAAACACCTTAGAGATACATTATCTAATGATATAGCTGCGCTAGACGACATTGCCCTTGCTTCCAACAAAACAGTCAGGAACTTGGGAGTGATCTTCGATCCTGATTTATCCTTTAATAGTCACTTAAAACAAATTTCTAGAACTGCCTTTTTCCACTTGCGTAATATCTCAAAAATCAGACATGTCCTTTCGCAAAAAGATGCAGAAAAACTAGTCCACGCCTTTGTTACATCGAGACTGGACTATTGTAATTCATTATTATCAGGCTCCAGCAGTAAGTTGTTAGACTCTACAGCTTGTCCAAAATGCCGCAGCACGTGTCCTGACGAGAACAAAGAAAAGAGAGCACATTTCTCCTGTGTTAGCATCGCTACACTGGCTTCCAGTTAAATCCAGAATAGAATTTAAAATTCTCCTCCTCACCTTCAAGGCCCTTAATAATATGGCGCCATTTTACCTTAAAGAGCTGTTAGTACCTTATAAACCCACTAGAGCACTCCGCTCCCAGAATTCAAGCCTACTTGTCGTCCCTAAAGTCTTTAAAAGTAGAGTAGGAGCCAGAGCTTTTAGCCATCAAGCTCCTCTGCTGTGGAATAAACTACCACTTTCAGTTCGGGAGGCAGACACCATCTGTTCGTTTAAGAGTAGGCTCAAAAACCTTCCTTTTTGATAAAGCTTATATTTAGAGTTAATTAGTGCGGCAAAACGTTACTTGTTCTATTTTATGACACATGACACACGGAGCTTCTTTTTCCAGCTTCTCCTTCCTCTTCGCCATCCCTATCCCCCTTCCCCGGAATCCCTTTGCTTTATCACCCGCAGATCCAGGGCCTCTGTGGCCGCACCATGGATTGCGGTTTGTTGATCGTGCACAGGGGGTCGCGGTGGTGGATCCAGTGTGGCGGATTCTGTGTCGTGTAGGCTGATCGTGGTGGTGGTGGCGGACCCTGTGTGGCGGATTCTGTGTCGTGTGGGCTGATCGTGGTGGTGGTGGCGGACCCTGTGTCGCGTTGGCATCGGGTACGGGCATTGGACCAGGACCGCGGCGGCGGCTCGTGGTGGGTGGCAGTGGACGGTGACTGAGGACTGTAGTGGCGTTCTGGTCTGGATGGTGGATCATGGTCCTGCTGATTGCTGACCATGGACTGTGATTGCAGCGGGACTGCTTGGCATGTCATGTTGGGGTTGTCCTTCGGGATGCTTACCCTCATCAAATGCTGCTAGAGACTTTAATCTTTAATCTTGAAGACTTTAATCTTGATGATGTTTTCCTGCACGTGGCATCTATTGCACTTCTGTCCGTCCTGGGAGAGGGATCCCTCACATGTGGCTCTCTGAGGTTTCTACGTATTTTTACCTGTTAAAAGGGTTTTAAGTAGTTTTTCCTTACTCTTGCTGAGGGTTAAGGACAGAGGATGTCACACCCTGTTAAAGCCCTATGAGATGAATTGTAATTTGTTAATATGGGCTATACAAATAAAATTTGATTGATTGATTGATTGATTGATTGGTCTGCTAACGTACGCTAACGACATTTCCGGACCTCAAACTTCCTGTTTCTTTTCCTATAGCACAATAAACCCAAAACACAACTACGAGTCTAGGATTAATAATAATAATAATAATAATACATTTTATTTATAAGGCGCCTTTCAAGATACTCAAGGTCGCCGTACAACAGTCAACAATGCACAAAGCAGAGCAGCAGCAGAACAACAACTTCAGCAGACAGGAACATTCAAAGTTATACGCCTGCCTAAACAGGAGGGTTTTGATGCTAGATTTAAAAAGAGCGATTGAATTTGGGTCAATGTTCCTGATGTCAGGAGGGAGGGAGTTCCAGAGGTGAGGGGCAGAGCGGCCGAAGGCTCTAGATCTCATGGTGGACAGATGGGCTCGGGGGACGGTCAGGCTGATGGAGGAGGCAGACCTGAGAGAAAAGGTAGGGACACAAGGTTATGGATGGCCTTTAATGTATGGAGGAGGATTTTATAGTCAATGCAGTGTTTAATAGGAAGCCAGTGGAGTTGTTGTAGAACGGGGATGATGTGACTGATGGATGGTGTTCTAGTGACGATACGGGCAGCAGCATTCTGTACCAGTTGAAGTTTATGGAGGAGTTTGTTTGGGAGACCAAAGAGAAGGGAATTGCAGTTATCCAGGCGGGAAGTGACAAGGGAGTGAACCAGGATTGCGGCGGTGTTGGGAGTGAGTGAGGGGCGGAGGCAGTTGATATTGCAGATGTGGAAGAAGGCGGACCGGATGGTATTGTTGATGTGGGTATGGAATGATAGGGTGCTATCGAGGACGACACCCACCTCTTCACCTGAGGAGAGGGGGAACCCAGGAGTTGTCTATGGTGAGGGTGAAACTGGGCTGTTTGGTGAGGGTGTGCTTTGAGCCAATGAGGATTGCCTCAGTTTTTTCACTGTTCAGTTTGAGGAAATTGGAGGAAAACCAGGATTTGATTTCCTGTAAACAGACACAGGGAGGAGGGTGGGAAGGTGGAAGTGGATTTGGAGGAAACATAGAGCTGGATGTCGTCCGCGTAACAGTGGAAATGAATGTTGAATTTACGGTGGATCAATCCAAGTGGGAGGAGGTAGATGATGAATTCACTGTGTGTGAGGAGCCGGGAGGATGTAAAAACACAAGCGTGGACTTCTTCTACATACCTCATGAGGTAGGCTTCTCTAAGCTCGTCATCCGTTGCGCCAACTACTGTTCTGGCGGTGAATTTTTTTAAGCACAAACCGCTCATAGAACCATAAATGAAAAAGAGTCCGTCCGATCCGTCCGCGTGTAAGGGACTCGGAGAAGCATACTTTAGCCTTTACCCCCAGGCTATGCAAACACATGGATAATGCACTCCATGTGCCAGCGCTGTGGAAATGCTGTCAAGTACTGAGTCGAGATGAGATCTTGGTTAAGGAACTTCTAGTTGTCAACCAGGTTGTCTTCATACATCACCCACATAAAAAGTCTTCCTAACCTTTAAATCTAATCTGTCTTAGCTTCTCACCCCTGTCTGCTCCACACCTCCTACAACAACTTTGCTTGGTGACTGCAACATTCACATGAGCTACTGCAGCTGCACGCTGGCTACTATATTCTGAACACCTAAAGATGTTTTATCTTTATGAATCTGTGCTAGAGACAATTAAGTATTTGTATGCATACAGGCATATGTGACATTATGATTGCATTATTGCAAAAACCTTGGCAGCCCTATATACGAATACATTTTGAGTTACTTGCACTGTAAAATTATATGATGCATGTTAAAAAAAGATCAACAGAGTTATTTATTTTTGACTCAATAATCGTACCTATACATACCACTCATAATAATGCTTTCATTTTCAATCCATCTATGCACAGTAATACATTGTAGATCCTGAGCATGCATGAGAGAAAAAATATAAGCATTACTTTGTTATTTTGTATAGAAATGTAGCTCATTATTTCTTAGTAGTCAATCAATCAAATTTAGTCTTAGTATTCCCATCTATACCGTATTGTAATAGGCCATTCTGCCCCTCCCGACCACTGCACCACACCACCATGAAACTAGAGGTCAGTGTGTTAGTGACTGCAGTGTTTAATTTGTTAATAAAGGAAAAAGACAGAGTACTAATTTGTCCAGATTTAACTGTGCACTAAACAGAAAAGCAGTCCACATATCAGTGCAGCAGGATGACATGGAAGAGAGAAGGTCAGAAAGAAAGAGAGTGCGCTGCAGTCAGCGTTATTCTGGTTCCACCATGATAAGACAGCAGCATCAGCATTCCTCAGCCTTTGCCCCAACCAACACTCCATCTCAATCGAGCCTCCCCAGTCTCTACCTGTATGCCCTGTTCGTGTCCCTCCTGTGAACACAGACATGGACAAACACAGGGACACACACAAACACACACATGTATGCACAGACACTCTCTCTTTCTCACAAATACACACACACACACACACACACACACACACACACACAGTCTTCTCTGTGGTGAACTAGCCCCTTTTGATTGAATCTGAGGAGATGTCTGAGGAGGAGAGTACTGTTCAGGATATGGGGAATGGACTACCCTCAGCTCTCAGCTAATAGATAGCACAGATTGTGTGTGTGTGTGTGTGTGTGTATGTGTGTGTGTGTGTGTGTGTGTGTGCGTGTGTGTAAGAGAGAGTACAGATTGCCTAGTGCAAGCTGTTAGGCAGAGAAGCCTGTCTTTTCACAGGCTCTATTGAGTGAAGCGCAGCGTGGAAACGCTTCAAGCTTGATGATAGAGCCAATAACAGGCCTGATGTTGCTGAATGAGCCCCGTCAGAGCCCAGCGAGCAGGGAAATACGATTAGTTAAATAGTGATAGTTACTTGTGTGAGACAAACAGCCCATTTGGTCAATAATCAAGACAGCTGCTTGGACAAAGTGGATAAGCAAATAAAAGAGACTGTTTGCCTGTGGTGGATTATTTTCGCAAGAAACAGGCTGAAGTCAGGTTCATATTGGTAGACTCATCTATGTGTTCCTGAAGCCATCAGTGTGCTGTTTCTTTGTTGACTCCCACAAAGGAGGGATGTAAAATTCAGCAACGAGACTAAGGTTGATACACTCTTATATTTTTAATTCCCACTATATTATACTGTACTAATACCTGACAGGGGGATCATTCATCACCAACTACCATTCACTGCAGTGCATATGGCCAACTAAGCTAAACATATATGAAGATGATCAATCAGCACCCCCAATTAGCTGAGCTGAGTCATATGAATTATGTAGTTAATATTGTGGAATTTTTTTTATTTTGAAACATTATATGTTGACTGTAGATAAATGAATGGTTACCTGATAAATATGTGTTACTGCTATTTATCTTTGGATTACGCTGATGCAGAGACCAGTGTTCAAATGGTCATCCCCCCCCCCCCCCCTTTTAAGAATGATGCTGTTTTGCTTTAACAACCACTGTTATAAGTAAATTATACACATGTACACACAAGTTCAGTGAAAGAGATAATGGAAAGGAAGCACATGCAAGTAGGAACTGCTGAGGTGCCAGTATAGACTAGCGCTGCTGTAAATAAAAAAAAAATTAAAACCACTTGTCGTTGTATATCCACATACTGATAAATAAATGCTGTAAGTCCATTTGTTATAAAAATAAAATGCTCTGCAGTGATTGGTCCTCCTTTGAAAAACTCTGTAGTGAAATAGTCTCTTTGTCCCACAGTTTCAGCACAGCGCTCTGTTCGCCTTGCTGCAGTGCCTTCCATTAATAACCGTCAGCCAGGCCTGCGCCCACATCATATTTCTGCTGTTCTGCTGCAATATATGGAGTGTCTGTTAAGCCAGCACTAAGGAAACCCTGCATAATTTACAACAAAACAAGGAATACTGGTACCCCTCTGAGCCCACATACAGCCATAGTTACTTACTGCTACACAGTGCATTGTAGTGCATACACAATTTATAATTATATTTGATAAAATTGCTCTGATGAATTTTCGGATCATAAATACATGATATGCATGAGACACTGGAGTTGCAGCAGCATCATGGTTTCATGCTACCATGCATGGTTTTGACCATTTATAGTAATCATACGATGTGCAATTTTTTATTAAACAATGTGAACACTGTTGCACCTGGCCAGTGACTTGAGGTCCTTTAAGAACTCCTGTGTCAGGATGAGAAGAGAGGCTTCCAGTTTGGGGACTGCTGGTTCCACTGGGCCTCAGCCCGAGATTTTAACATTGTGTGCTGTCGTGTGATGTAAATAAATCCAAAGGTTTGGCCTGTTTTAGAGGGTTTCTGTTGTTAATTCAAGTCAGTGGTGGTCAGTGATATTACATAATGTCTTGCCCCATAGAACCGCATAATCGTTGGGCATAATACCATATTATCATGGACAAACCATATTCACAGACAGTTCAGATTATATTTAGGGCCAGAGCACCGAATGGTGAGAGGCCCTATTGAAATTGTAAGGATTATTGTTATTAGGGCCCGAGCACTAACGCTAGGAGGCCCTTTTGAAATTGAAAGGATTATTAGGGCCCGAAACCCGAAATCTGTGGGAGGCCCCATTGAAATTGAAAGGATTATAAGGGCCCGAGCACCGAATGGTGAGAGGCCCTATTGAAATTATAAGAATTTTTATTAGGGCCCTGGCACCGTAATCGGTGGGAGGCCCTATTGAAATTGTAAGGATTTTTCTTATTAGGGCCCGAGCACTGAAATCGGTGGGAGGCCCTATTGAATTTGAAATGATTATTAGGGTGGGAGCACCGAAATTGGTTGGAGGCCCTATTGAAATTGAAAGGATTATTAGGGCCCAAGCACCGAAATCGGTGGGAGGCCCTATTGAAATTGAAGGGATTATTAGGGCACACAAACCCTTGCAGGAAAAGAAGAGATCATTAGATCTTATCTTATTAGATCTTAGATATTTATATTTAATTTGAGACCTGCTGATTTGGGCCTGCGTACCATAAATACATTGAAAAAGGTATCGCTGCAACATACATTGGAGGAACGGCTTGCTTTTGTTGCAGTGACTAGCTAATATTACAGAGTGAATAAATAATGTGAGGTAAAAATCTTCAAAAATAACACACAATACATAGTATATACACCTCTGTTTTCTTAATCATATTCTGAATGTTGCCACTGGTATGAATAACCATCAAATTGATCAAAAAGGATGGAAAGAGGACTGATTGAATATTAAATATCAGTATGCAGGTACCAGTGTGGCCACAGTAGGGTTAGGGTTAGGGTTAACTTTGAAAAAGTAACTTAGTTACTTTAAAGATTACTTGATTTTAAAAGTAAATAAGTTCGATTACAAGTTACTTTATTAGTTACATTCAGCAGCTGCCGACAACACCTCCACCGCCTGAACATAAAAATGACAACCGGTTTTGCCAACACTCACTTTATTAGCAACTGCCTTCTGCTCCGGCGACAGACACCGCCCCGCGGCCCAAGACAAGGAAAGCCCCCGTACCAGCGATGCCGTGAGGCACCGCGTACGAGGACCTCCCCCCCCAAAAAAAACGTAGAGGCGTGCCGCACACCGAGCCTCCGGCGGCGTGGAGAGGAGGGCGACTGCTCCCCCAGCCGCTGCACGTGTCGAGTGGTTTAACCACAAATACCGAAATAGTAACGTACAGTGACTTGGACAAGTAACTTTAATCTTATTACTGGTTGTAACGCGTTAGATTTATGAAAAAAGTGGTCAGATTAGAGTAACACGTTACTAAGTAGCGCGTTACCGGCATCACTGGCAGGTACACACGTGGACAAAATTGATGGTATTTGGAATGCTATACTCTTCATGACCATGTCGGGTCCTCAGTGTTCCAGTTTTCCTGTCACGTGTGTGGACTTGATTGTTTCATTGTGTTCACCTGTGCCTTGTTTGCTAGCCTTTATAAGCCACCTCATCTTCTGTGTATTTGCTGAACCTTGATATTGACACCCTGCCGTTAAGTTACGTGAATTGCGCTGAGAATCTCTGCTTTAGATACTAATACCTGTTTTGAACCTTTTTTGTTCTTGAGATCCTTTTGTTACCTGTTTTTTGGACATCCTTAGTTTACTCCTTGTGGAATCCTCTGCCTGACTCAAGTAAAGAAACCTTTTTTTATTCTATCCAACAAACTCTTCTGTCTCTGTCTCTGCATCTGAGTCATCACCCCTTGTAGCTCAGCGGTAGGCAATCCGCCTGCTACATGTGAGACCCAGGATCGAATCCCAACTGAACCTTACAGCCTTCCGTTAAAGATATAATAAACCCACAATGGTCACTGAACTAGCAGGTTGTGTTATTTTGGTTTGTTTTGTTTTTTATGGTCAAGTATGTGTCGTGTTATTTAAGTTAGTAATTTGTTGTCTTTTTAAGACTCACCTTTCATAAAATGCCTGTAGCTTTCATGGAGCAGACTGTTTAATAAACACACCAAATCCCTCACTTCCGGTCCAAGGCAGACATAAAACACCTACCGTACAGCTGCGTCTCAAGGATGGTAGCAGCGGAAATGACACCCCTTTCGACGTATTGCCGTAATTGATGACGTCAATTACGTCAATGCGTTGCGCCAGCCCTATAACCTAGTTCCATATTAAGGCAGTTGAGACTGTTAAAACTGCTGAGACCCCAAAGGTCTCCGCCATTTACCCTGCTCTGAAGACGTCAACTGACCGAGTCTTCCAGATGATTTAGTTGCTAAAAGGGGGCAATTACAAACATTTGTTTGTTTAATTTCATTTTCTTTTATCTTAAGTTGAAGCTTACTTTGAAAGACTATTTTGGTTTTTAACTTGAAAAGGCAGCAACAGGAAGCTCATTCGACAGGCCACATCACGACTTTCTTTTTCACGATCCCCACAACTGCGCCACAGCGTTTAATCCCTCAAAGATGGACAAAGCACCATTCTGTCGAAGAAGAAGGACGAAGTTTAATTCCGTTCCAAGAGCATGAGAAATTTGCTCTATCCGGTCCAGCACGACGCCCGCTGCCACAGAGGAACAAGCGACCGAGCTTGAGCGGCCACAAGATTCAATTGCCAGAACCAGGAGATAAGAAATCTCTTTGTCTGAAAATTCCATTATGTAACATATGTGACTGACCGCCATTTTGTCTTCGACCTGTTGGCACAGCCAAGGTCGTAAAACTCCATCTTGAAAATTACGACGTAATTATGACGTAACATCATCTTGAATTCGGCCAGACGACGTCACCACGTGACCTCGTCATTACGCCATAGCCACTCCCCTTTCTCATTCTTACACACAAACACACATAGAGACACAGACAGGCAGACACACACACGACTTAACATGGATACCATCAGTATTACATGTGTTTAAAGATTGTGATAAGTGCTGCTGCTGCTTTTGCTATCTTTGAAATATTGGAGTTTGTTAAATGAAGAATCATTGAATAACATTAACTTTATTTCCCCTTTTAATAAATCCTTTTGAAATTAAAGTATTTGTATGCTGTGTTTATTGGTGCATATGTGTATGAATACAGCTGGATTACTATATCCTGTACTCAAACTTAAAACCCTTCATTGTTTATAATATAATCATTAATATTAAATATTGAGATTATTAATATAACATATTACTTGAGACTGATTTTTAAAGATTGAATTGTTGGTCCCTGTAAACAGGGGGGTGCCCCGCTACGATAAGCAATGATTACAGATCGTATTATTCTTAATTGATAATTTTATTGTTTTCATTCATATTTAACTATTATTAATTGATAACCGTATAATTTCTAATTGATTATTTTACTATTCTTAATTAATAGCTTTATAATTAATTTTAATACATATTTTTTGTTTTAATAATCATATTTCATTATTATTAATAATTAGCCAACGTCACATCTACTACTATTGCACAACAATACTTTGAAAATAAATGTCTTGCAATGTGGTCACATAGTTTTACCTAAATCCTACCTAAATTTCATTGAATGTGAGCCTCCCCTTGGAAAAGGTAAGGAGGACCAAGCCCCCCCCCCCCCCCCCCCCCCCCCCAACCTACCCCACACAGGTATTTTGTGTTCCTGGAATACTGTTTCAAAAACAACTGATAGCCCAATAGGCCTACATGTTTTTTTTAATTGTATTTCTTTTAACAAAGTACATTCACAAATGTCCATCCAATATTTCCATGTCAGAGGCTACTTTTATTGAAACATAACAAACAGAGGGCCTATGCCTACTTTTAAAATTGAACTGTCATTGCAAATTCATAAACGATCGTTTTCAACAGCAGACAACTTAACAGACGCCAGTGTCAATCTGAACTTGCGTCAACACGAGACGTCAACTGAAATAATAATAATAATAATAAAGATATCCTGAATTTAACAGACGTCAACACATTCCATATTCCGATTTAGGCCTACTTTTAGGCTAATTATACACTTGTCGCTATTCTCAATGCGAACAGTGCGGGCGCTCCTTTGATGCGCACAGCTGTTCAATGCGAGGTTGCACAGAAGAAAGAAACAGCCTCAAGTCATCCTGTACTTGTAGCCTTGACCGGTATTTGTTTTTGATCAGGGTCAGAGCGGAAAACCCACATTCACATAATAAGTAAGGTAAGTGGAGGTGAAGGGGATCAGGACTCTCATGGCTTTGGCGGACACATGGGGAAACTCGCTCTCGATACTCAACCAGAATTGCGTAATCGGCATTTCCACCAGTCTCTGTTTCAAGTCCACATTTGAGCTGAGCTCGACAAGAGCCTCCTCCTCGTGTATGCTCAGATCATCTCGGACTGTGGGTGGGAAGGAGAAGGGGTTCCGGACCCACTGGTTTCCCAGTGGCTCCTCTCCAAAATACTCTCCGAACTGGTCACGCAGCCCGCTCAGATGCGCGCTGATGACCGGTTTCACAGAGCTGAGCGGCTGCGCTGTCTTCTCCAGCGTATCCTCCAATGTCGGGAACATTTCAACAGAGCCCCTTCCAATACGGGCACACCACACATCCAGCTTCTTCCTGAAGCCAGACACTTGGTCGTGTGCCGTATACACATTGCACTCTTTGCCCTGGAGAGAAGTATTCAGGGTGTTGATCCGCTCGAAAAGGTCAGACAGATAAGCCAACAGCGCGAGCCAGTTCATGTCTTCCAGATGTTTTGCGAGTGGGGAGTTTATCTCGGTGAGGAAGAGGAAGGCTTCTTCTCGCAACTCGCAGAGCCTGGTGAGGACTTTACCCCGAGAGAGCCACCTCACCTCGGAATGCAGGAGCAATTGCTTGAATTGAGCGCCCATTTCATCGCACATGATTCTAAACATGCGTGCGTTTAAGGCACGTGATTTAATTATATTCACAATTTTCACTGCCTCATCCAGAACCGCACGCAATTCTTTGGGCATCTTTTTTGCTGCTAAAGCCTGGCGATGAATGATGCAGTATCTCCAGACAGCGGCCAGGGCAACGGTCTGCACTTGTTTCACAAGACTGCTGTGACGGCCGGTCATGGCCCTTGCTCCATCCGTGCATATGCCACAACACCGGCTCCACTCAAGGCCTTCGGCCTGGTAAAAATCATTCAGAGCCTTGAAAAGTTCATCTGCTGTTGTGCGGGCAGGGAGGGGAATGCAAAACAAAAAATCCTCGCGCACATTTAGCTCTTCAATAAACCTGACGTACACCATCAATTGAGCGCAGTGTGCAACGTCAGTGGACTCATCCAGTTGAATGGCGTGTATGGGGCTTTTGCGAACACTGTTCACCACCTGTTCTTTGACGTCGTAAGCCATGTCGGATATTCGTCGCTGGATGGTGTTGTCAGATACTGGGATCGTGTCAAGTTAAGCTGCAGCTGCTTCTCCCAGCATCACTGAACACATTTCTCTAGCTGCAGGGAGCAGATATGTTTCTCCATCAGTATGGGGCTTGCCTGCCTTCGCTATACGGAGAGCAGCTCGATAAGATGCCTCAGTTGCCTTGACGTTAGTGGTGCCAAACGAACGAATTACTGCTTTTTGTGATCGCAATTCATCACGTTTCCACTCAAAAAACTCCAGTGGCTTGTTAACTAAAGTCGTGTGCTTTGTTTCCATATGACGGCGCAGTTTGCATGGCCGCATACTATCGTTAGCCAAAACCTCTTTGCACACCACACATTGTGGCAGAGGTGCGCTCTCGGAACCCGACCATGTAAACCCTATTTTTAAGTAATCGGGATCATATTTCCTACGTTTTTTTGTGGGCTCCTCCCTTTCTGCTGACTTCGGTGGTTGTATCAGAAAGCGATACATTTTTCAATGGGCCAACTTGTTCACACACGCAAGCACGAACAATTAGTTAACTGCTATTGTAACTGCTAAGTGCTAATATTTCTTCGCTTGTTTCGTGCCTCCTCTGCGACTCTTTGGCGCCCCCCAGGGGAGGCACGCCTCACCTATTGAAAACCACTGGTATAGGGCCTTTGAAATCAAAGCAAAGTGTATGTTGATAAATAAATCAAGTTCTCTTTTTCCAAAGAATAATACTTAAATGAGCTCAAGATTATCAATTCATGTGCTTGTGCTTGTGTTTGTGTAGTGAAGAATATCTTACATACTGAAATGAAGACGCCCTCTCCAATCTTATTTGATACGCAAAGGGGTGCAGTTGCACATGGGGACACTCAACTCTCAATGTTTCAATCCCTGTCACAACCCTCATGTCGCAACAGAAGTAATGACGTCAAATGTCTAATGTTTCCACTATTTGAAAACATTGTAGCCACCGTACACCCACTTCAGATAGTATTATAACAAGTCGCCAGTGAAATGGAAGGTCAAGGTCAGAAGAAAAGGATAGGTGGAGCAGAGAGGGAGAGAATTAAGAACAGTAAAGCTCTTGCCTCAGATGCAGCTAAATACTGCAAAATAAGCAACATGTTCACCAGGGAGGGACCAGGTCAGTCAAGTGACAATGTGCAGCAGTAAAGGACTGCCGTCAAACCAGCCTCCAATCCGAAACACAGAGTCAAACTAGTCCCCAGTCATTTCAAGGTCTGCATTGTTTCTAAGCATAAAGTTAATAGTGTGAGTGATTTCAAAATAAAAGCGACCGTCCTGGAAATGGGACATTACATTTGTTCAGTCTATGAATGCGTGAATGAAAAGGAGGTAAATTAAATAATGAAAAAAATAAAACAAATATTTGAAATGAATAAATTAATTATAAATAAATAAATTGAATTATTGAAAAAATTACGAAAGTTGTCACCAGTGTGTTGATTATCAGTCAAACTTTATAATGAAAAAACTTAAATTCAAGCAACAAAATAACAGACTGTCATTGAGAAACTACCTGTTTCCACATATAATTTCCTTGACATTACACTTCACCACCTCAGTGTCGCACTCTGACAATATCAGGACATTCTGATTAGAAATTCATAGTAAAAGGAAATATCTAAATATTTTTGGTTTAGTTTTGGTTGTGGCAACAGAGAAAGAAATTATTATGGTACTTGACAAATGTGATTTAAAAGATGGAAGAGGGCAGTGAGTTACTGCGTCGCCTTTTGTTTACTAGTCTGTTAACCGTCAAATAAATAAATAGTGTTAGCTTACAAAATTAGAGGTCTGGGGCCTCATGTACTAAGGTTGCGTACGCAGAAAAACGTGGCGTACATCCTTTTCCACGCTCACGTTCAGATGTACAAAACGTGAAATGACCGTAAAAATGTGCGGTCCCCACGCCAGCTCCAGAGCTGTCGTACGCACATTTCTACAGCTATTGTTCCTTTGGCGACACTTAGAGGTGACGCTGGGAAACTGGGAAAAAAGGTGAAAACAATGACTCATCAGAGTGATTTGCAAATCAGAGACACACTAATGAACAATTAACACACCTTGCAATTATATGGGTGGCTATAAAAGCATGCGCAATGGATGAAGAAAATTGTTTTAACAATGGCTGTGTTAGCGTTGTTAGAGGACATCGCAAATGGTCACATCCGAAGGGAACGTATATTTAGGGAACGCGAGGACTTACTCGCAAATGATGACAATTTGCTCATGAGCCGATTTCGTTTCCCCAGGCCAGTATTACTGGAGCTGTGCGCAGAGCTGCGGCCGGCCCTAGAGCGCCACACAGCCAGGAGCCAGGGGTTGTCCGTGCCCACACAGGTGCTGACCACGCTGGGGTTCCTGCCAACAGGGGCCTTCCAGCGGGAGCTGGCCGATCGGTCAGGAGTGTGCCAGTCCACTCTGAGCCGAGCCATGCCAGCTGTGTGGGACGGAATCATCCGAATGTCATCCAGGTACATCAAATTCCCATACAATGCTGTTGAACAGGCCCACATTAAAGCGCAATTTGCAGCAACAGCCGGTTTCCCTAATGTAATCGGAGCTGTTGACTGCACACATATTGCCATAAAAGCGCCATCACAGGATGAATTTGTTTACATTAACAGGAAACACTTTCATTCTATCGCGCAGGTAAATTAAACACCTATACAGGCGAATGTAGCCCCGCCCACCTAGTGCGCGAGTATCCATCCTCACTGCCCAGCGGAGTTTCAAAGTTTTACAAGTCTAAGTAGAGAATCAAAACAACACAACCTGTCTCATTGACACTCGTGGTGATCAAGCGAAGCTTTAGGAGCTAACGTAGGTGACTCTAACCCACTACTAAGCTGTAGAATACAGAATGAATGCAGCAGCAATAACGACACGGAGCATTCAGCTCCTCATCCAGACTACACCTGGCATGTGGGCGGACGTTACCCCCAAAGAGACAGGACGGGGTGCAACTACTCCCGTGCCAAACGTTCCACCTGAGTGCTGCTGTCATTTACTGATTTCTCTTATGAAACTACTTAAATTACTGTTAAAGTAATTAAATTATTTTGCACCATACCACATATAGAAGGGGGCGCAAAAAAACTCTGCCTAGCAGTTTTTGGCGCCCCCCTCTGAGTGGCTCCCTAGCAACCGCCTATGTCGCCTGTAGGAAAGACCGGCCCTGTCCTCACTGTTTCGGCTGTAGCTTCAGCGTTGTCAGAGCTGTCAAAGCGTCTTGGTGTGACGTGTCTTAAAACAGCTGACAGGGCCGGGAAACCTTTCAAAATAAAGTTCCCCAGCCCAGCCGTGCCCGTCCTCCGCCCTCACGCCGCCGGTGGAGAACGGTGTCCCAGGTATGTGGGAGACACGTTACACCAAGACGCTTTGACAGCTCTGACAACGCTGAAGCTAACTCACCTTCGACATGCAACATCAGAGCAATATTGTGTCCCGACGTCGACACCGAGCGACCGTCTTTTCCAAAGAGAGGAAGGGATGTTCGGATTTGATTGTGTGGTAGGCAGCATTGATGAAAATAAATATGTATGCGAGTTAAAAAGAAGTGGTCTACGTATTTCTGATTTGATTTGGCTTTTCATGCATTTGGTTTAACACATGTAGTAACAGGAGAGAGAGACAGTGGAGCGAGAGAGAGAGAGAGAGAGCTGGGTGAGCGACATTCACTTTTAACGGGAGAGAGAGCGGCGCACCGCGCTGTTAAAGCTCGTCTACAGCAGATAAACACAAACAAGTCAGGCAGGGATCATATAATAAGTATTATTTTTCCTATTAAATAGTGGCCCATCCAAAATTGAAATCCTGGCGTTACCCATGCCAGTCACTGGCCCGTTCGGAAAAAATTCGAACGTCATCTCGTTTAAGTTCCACTTAGTTTATGTCCAATAAAGTCTGTGAATGTCCGTGAATGTCAGCTGTCTATTACTACATCTTACAGAAACAAACTACACCGATGGCATATAGAAGAGTTTAAACACTCACCGAAGCACCATTGTTGGACATGCCTAGTCACTGTGCTAGCTGACAAGTCAAAGCTGCATTGGTGTCGGTCACTCCCGCTCGCTCTCGTTGCTTGACGCACGCTCCCGATCTTGAATCTGGAATCGATTGCTCCTCCTTGGATCCCCGGATGTTGCAGTTGAATTTTTTGAGGTTCAATTTTTGAGGTTCAATTTTTTGCGGTTGAATTTTTTGCGGTTGAATTTTAAACGTTGAAAAACCTTCAAATACATAATTCCCATGCATAAATATTCAGTGCTAGAAATTCAATGTCTTTTTTGTTTCAAATCCCGATGACACAGATTTACTTCCATAGGTTGATAAGGTATTAACAGCTCTTTAAGATAAAAAGGCGCTATATTATTAAAGGCCTTGAAGGTGAGGAGGAGAATTATAAATTCTATTCTAGATTTAACTGGAAGCCAGTTTAGTGATGCTTATACTGGAGAAATGTGCTCTCTTTTCTTGGTTCTCGTCAGGACACGAGCTGCGGCCTTTTTGTACAAGCTGTAGAGTCTTTAAGGACTTACTGCTGGAGCCTGATAAAAATTAATTATAATAGTCCAGTCGCGATGTAACAAAGGCGTGGACTAATCTTTTTGTGAAAGGACATGTCTAATTTTTGAGATATAAAGCAAGTGGAAAAAGGCGGTCCTAGAAATTTGTTTTAAGTGACTATTAAAGGATAAATCAGGATCGAAGAGCACTCCCAAGTTCCTGAGTGTTTCATTGGAAGCAAGGGCAATGTCGTCTAGCGCAGCTATATCATGAGATAATGTATCTCTAAGGTGTTTGGGGCCAGGTATTATAACTTCTGTTTTTTTCTGAGTTTAATAAGAGAAAATTGCGGGTCATCCAGGTTTTTATATCCTTGAGACATGCTCGAAGTTTAGTTAATTGATTACTTTGTTCAGGTTTTATTGACAAGTATAACTGGGTGTCATCCGCATAGCAGTGGAAATTTACAGAGTGTGTCCTGATAATGTTTCCTAGTGGAAGCATATATAATGAGAATAAAATTGGGCTGAGCACAGAGCCCTGTGGAACACCATGGTTAACCTTGGTGCGCACAGATGACTCATCATTAATTTGCACGAATTGGGAGCGATCAGAAAAATACGATTTGAACCAGTTAAGGGCGGTGCCATAAATGTAAATTAACTGTAAGTCTTTGTAATAAAATTTGATGGTCAATTGTGTCGAATTCTGCACTGAGATCTAACAGGACGAGGACAGACACAAGTCCCTGATCTGAGGCTATTAAAAGGTCATTAGTGACTTTTGCCAAGGCGGTCTCTGTACTGTGATTGGCTCTAAACCCAGACTGAAAGTCTTCATATATATTATTTTCCTGGAGAAACTCGCACAGCTGATTGGCTACAACTCTTTCTAAGATTTTTGACATGAAGGGGAGATTAGATATTGGTCTGTAATTGGCTAAAACCTCTGGGTCTAGTGTGTTTTTTTTGAGAAGGGGTTTGATTACTGCTATTTTAAAAGACTGTGGTACATAACCTGATTATAATGACAGATTGATATGTTAAGTAACAAACTATCAATTAGGGGCAGAATTTCTTCAAGTAATTTTGTAGGAATGGGATCTATGATACAGGTTGTTGGTTTAGAACCTGAGATTATTTTGGTAAACTGATCATGGTGATCAGAGAGAAGCTGTCTAAATAATGGGTAGGATTCTCAGCCGTTTCTGAGATTTCTTTTCTTGGTAGGGTATTAGTGCCAATTGAAGGCAGGAGATGGTTGATTTTATTTCTAATAGTTAGAATTTTATCATTAAAAAAGGTCATAAAGATATTGCTATTCAGGGATCGAGGAATACTGGGTTCGGTGGAGGTGTGACTCTCAGTCAGTCTGGCTACAGTGCTGAAGAGAAACCTGGGGTTATTCACTTCTATTAGTTTTGAATAGTTGTTTTAACTCATTTGTCTGGGAATTATTCCACGGAGCTAATTTACTATGTTTTGTCATGTTCTGTCAGTTTAGTTTGTGTATTTCTGCCTCTGTGTTTTCTGTTTCCTGTTTTATTTTGTAGTCTCTGTTCCTGGTGGGTGGTTTCTGTCTTCACTTCCTGTATTGGTGATTGTGTTTCTAACTCCTCATGTGTTGCACCTGTTGCCAATTACCCCTGCCTTCCCTGTGTGTATTTAAGCCTCTGTCCTTCCCGTTGTCCGTGCCCTTGAACGGCCACGGGGCCGCCCTCCCGAGCTTATGGACTCTGTCCCTGAGCGGCCACGGTGCCGCCCTTCCCGAGCCCCTGAACTCTGCCCATGAGTGGCCACGGGGCCACCCTCCCAAGCCTCTGGACTCTGCCCATGAGCGGCCTTCGTGCCGCCCTCCCGTGCCTGTGAACTCTGTCCTTGAGAGGCCACTGAGCCGTCGGCCCGAGACCCTTGGCATCTCCCGGATTCCCTCCTCCCTCCCGTCTCGGTTCACATTTTGGACCGTCTTGAATCCGGTCCTTGGGGGGGGGGGGGGGGGGGGGGGTACTGTCATGTTCTGTCAGTTTAGTTTGTGTATTTCTGCCTCTGTGTTTTCTGTTTCCTGCAGTGATATAAACCTAATATGGGTTTAAATGTAATTGGAATTATTTCCTTCAATTTATCTACAGCACTATCAGGTATACATCTAGAAAATGAGTTTTTTATTAGTGGTTTTATAATTATGGTCTGATAGAACTGGATTGCGCGGAAGTACTGTTAAATGTTCAATTCCGACACCGTAAGATAATACCAGGTCAAGTGTATGGTTACAACAATTAGTAGGTTGGTAATATGTAATATGATTGGCTGTTGGTGTTTCCTGGATTGGCATGGAATACTAAGAACAAGACATTCAAATGAGTTATAGCTGAGTTTAGGTTTAGGATTAATTGATAGACTTTAGTTAAAAATAGCAGCAACTCCACCTCCTCGCCCAAATTTTCTGGGAACCTGTGAATTTATATGACTGGGGGGAGTAGATTAATTTAGACTCACATATTCATCAGGATGCAGCCACGTCTCAGTGAGGGATAATAAATCTAAGTTGTAAGCTGAGGCTGGTTCATTAACTAAAATAGCCTTAGTTGACAGTGATCTAATGTTTAAAAGACCACATTTAAAAGTCTTAGTTTCCTGTGTTGTTTCAGAGGTTGTTTTAATTTGTATTTGATTATTGTGTGGAGTTCTCGCTCTGTTATTGTATAATTTCAATAATTTAATGGGGTTTTGTGACTGATCCAGAGGGAGCGCAGAGAAGTATTTAGCACTGCAGCTCTGCTTCCTGGTCCCAACTATGGGTTGTCATGTTATAGACTGAGTAATATTCCTAGATAAGAGAGCTGCTCCATCCCAAGTGGGATGAACGCCGTCTCTCCTAACAAGACCCGGTTTTCTCAAAAAAGTTTGCCAATTATCAACAAAGCCCACACCATTTACAGGACACCACCTCGACAGCCAGCGATTAAAAGACAACGTGCGGCTTAACATGTCATCACCTGTTGTGTTAGGTAGAGTGCCAGAGAAAACTACTGTGTCCGACATCGTTTTTGCGAAAGCACACAACGACTCAACATTCACTTTAGTGACCTACGACATACGAAGCCGGGTCTCTTTGCTGACCTGAATTATGATTTTACGAACAAGACAGTCGCATGCACATCCACCAGGTATCCTCTGCAAGTCTGTTTCAAGTCCAATGAAAATTGGTCTAACCAACAGTATTCTCCTCTCAAAATGTTATAAGGTTAAAAAAAAAAAAATCATAAGCAGGGGAATATTAGATTATTCTCATAATGCCAGATCTGTAACAAATATCACTCAAAAACTTTAATCAAATCATAGAGTATCTTCAACACATACAATTCTGGCCCTTTCATGCTATTCCACAGCAGGACAAGCATTCCTTCTAATTGTCCTATGATTTATTCTACTGAATTTGTAATCCAATAGATTTTTTTTTCTTAATTAATGTCTCATCAATACATTCTACAGTTTAAAAGATATACTCAGATACCAGCAGAGCCAGATGATATATTTTACCAAGACTGTTGACAAAATGCATTGACTCCAGCTATTTTAGTTAACACAGCATGTGGAAAAACACTCAACGGAGAATAAAGCACACAAAAGTAATCCTCTGCGGAACTTTGACTTCACATCTTAGCCATTGGGTAAAAGTCAAAATAATTGTCTACAGAGTTTACTCGTAGTCTGCCCTTGACACATGCACAACACATGGCATGAGTGTCACTTACAACAGCATTATTGGTTAGCCTGGTGCAGCAGAAACAGGCAGGAACTGACCTATTAACTCTGCTTCAAGGATCACGTGATCATGTTAACAGCACCCCGACACCAGCGTTGGCTCTTATTCAATTCAATTTTATTTGTATAGCGCCAAAACATAAAATACATTATCTCACGGCACTTTACATTGAAGGTCAAGACCTCAACTTTTTCATAGAGAAACCCATCAGATCCAACAATGAGCCGCACTTTGGGGGCCGTGGAGACGGAAAACTCTCTCATTAACTGGAAGAATTCTCTAGCAGAACCAGACTCAATGTGGGTGGCCATCTGCCTCGATAGGTTGGGTGAGCAGGGTAAATTGGGAGGAAAGGAGAGATTGGTGGAAAAAAAAGGGAGAGAAGAGAGAGAGAGATGGGGGGTGAGAGAGGAGAGGGAGACAGGGACATGTATTCATATAGTAATAAAGTAATAATAGGTATTGTGTCGGTCTCGCTAGCGCGGGCGCTAACTATCCAACCAACTTAAACAGTCAAAAAACTCCACAGTAGGTATTTTCGTGAACTTTATTGAAATTTGTAAAAAGACGATGCGTTCACCCGCAGAAGGATGACACAATTTATGAGTGGAGCTGCTGTCTATAAACAACAAGTTTATAGACGGCACATGGCCACATGGCTCAAGCATGGCATAACAAATTGAGAGACACGCAGTGACAAGTTTTTGGTATATTTATTTAACAATAAAAAACCCTAACAAGGAAATTAAGTATCAGTGTAGATGGCAGCTTAACTATGTGTAATGTGTTATGGACTGGTGTAATGAGAATGTACAACAAAACCAGAATGAAGACGATGAGGTTTGGCAGCAGCTTCAGTCACCCAGGCAGCGAGAGCCCGACAGGCTGGATGTCTTCCTCCTTTTATAGGCCAACCAGGCCAATCAGGTCAATCAGTTGCACCTGCTGCAGAAAGGGAAGAGCCAAATGGCCCAAGTAGTGAAGCAGCGCCTCCCCCCACCACACAGGGGAAGGACACCTTCCCTGACCGCCAGGGAAGGGGGACGTAACACCCTCCCCCTTAAAACAGAGGCCCAACATACGTATGTGGCCTCTGTAAACAAGGCTGCTGCAACAAAGAAATTAAACAATATTAATGTCAAAGGGAGGAAAGGCAAAATGTTAAATGGGATCGGTCAGGGAAAACGGGAACTGGTTTACTTGAACCCTTCTGGCGCCCGCGACAGCGCATCGGCTATTACGTTGTCCACGCCACGAATGTGTCTGATGCTCAAGTTATAGGGCTGTAAAAAGAGTGTCCACCTCATTAACCGCTGGCTTGGACTCTGCAGAGAGTGGAGGAAGGTTAGAGGGTTTTGGTCTGAATACACAACCACCGGATGGACCCCACCTCCCACGTACACATCAAAATGCTGCAGAGCCCACACCAACGCCAGCTCCTCCTTCTCTATTGTAGAGTAGTTCAGTTGATGACGGTTGAACTTCTTAGAAAAGAAGCTGACCGGTCTAACCACTCCCTGATCATCACTCTGCATCAGGACACCCCCAGCCCAGACCTGACTGGCGTCCACCTGCAACTGGAATGGCTGATCTAGGTGAGGCGCTGCCAGGACAGGCGCTGTACTCAACAGCATCTTCACTTGGCCAAAAGCCTGCCGACAGGCCAGAGACCATTCAAACTTGACCTTCTGCTGTAGTAGGCCGGTCAATGGGGCGACGCTGAAGAAAAATTAGGGCAAAAACTTCTATAGTAGCCAACCATACCCAAAAATCGTCTAAGCTCAGTCTTGGAGACAGGCGGTGGAAACTTGTCGATAGCACGGACTTTGGCCCTTACTGGCTTGACCTGTCCTTGTCCCACAACCTTCCCCAGGTACGCAACAGTGGCCCTGGCAAATTCACATTTAGCCACGTTAACTGTGAGGTTAGCGTCTTGGAGACGAACCAACAATGCATGGACTCGATCCCTGTGCTGTTCCCAAGTGTCACTGTATACTACGACATCATCTAAATAAACAGCTACGCCCTCCAGCCCTGCCACTACTTGGTTCATCAGACGCTGAAAAGTGGCAGGCGCATTTCGGAGCCCAAAACTCATGACCCTGTAGGAATATAGCCCCGATGACGTAATGAAAGCAGCGATCTCTTGGGCACGTGGCGTCAGCGGGACCTGCCAGTATCCTTTTAATAGGTCAAATTTACTCACAAATCTGGCAGATCCTACCGCATCCAAGCAATCCTCCATCCTCGGTAAGGGAAAAGAATCAGGTTTAGTCACTTCGTTTACCCTTCTGTAGTCTGTGCAAAACCTGTCTGTCATGTCTGATTTTCCCACCAGTAGGCATGGAAAGGCCCAACTGCAAGCTTTTCTGAGTTTTTGAGCCGAGGACGCAGCACGCCATCCCCAGGCCCTCTCACATCCGACTCTTCCTCATCCCCTGTTTCCCCTACTGAAACAGATGCCGGGAGCATGTGAGCTATGGTAGTCAACATAGCAGGCTTAACCTCCTGAACCACATCCGCTCCTGGCACAGATATACGGGCATAGTAAGTTTTCAGCAAGTTCACATGACACAGTTGTGTTGACTTTTTACGGTCTGGAGTATCAACCAGATAGTTCTGTTCAGAGACCTGTCGGACCACGGTGTACGGTCCAGTGAACTTGGCCTGGAATGGCGAACCAAGGATAGGCAGCAATGCCAACACCTGGTCTCCAGGACAGAACACTCAAGGCTCTGTTCTGCGGTCATAGTACCGCTTCATCTTACTCTGGGCAGCTGTCAGATGATCACCCGCCATCTTAACCGCCAGATGTAGTGTACGATGAAAACCGTTCACATAATCAATCAGGTTGACAGGCGGTTCTGCAACTTTTAGGCCATCCTGCAAAACTGAAAGGGGACCCCTCACTTTGTGTGCGAACACCAACTCACTGGGGCTAAACCCTGTGCTCTCCTGCACCACCTCCCTGGCTGACAACATAAGCCAAGGCAGCCCTTCCTCCCAATCCCCCTTAAGCTCAGTACAGTATGAACGCATAAGCGACTTCAGGGTTTGGTGGAACCTTTTCAGTGCTCCCTGACTCTGAGCATGGTAAGCACTAGCTTTGTTGTGCTTGACCTTCAGCTGGCTCATAACCTCTGCAAACATTCGTGACGTAAAGTGGGATCCTTGGTCACTCTGTATGACTCGAGGAATTCCAAAGTAGGATATGAACTGTGATAAAGCCTTAACAATCGATCGTGTGGTGATGGAGCGGAGAGGGTACACAGCGGGGTAACGTGTGGTCTGACACATTACCGTCAACAGATAGATGCACCCCGACTTGGATGGAGGGAGCGGCCCCACACAGTCGATGATGAGATGCTGGAATGGCTCACTTACTGCTGGAATGGGGTAAAGAGGTGCAGGTTTGATAGTCTGGTTAGGCTTGCCTGTGATCTGGCAGGTATGACAAGTCTTAATGAACCGGATAACCTCTTTATTTAACCTGGGCCAGAAGAAGTAATGCAGCAATCTGTCACAAGTCTTCCTAACCCCCATGTGTCCAGCCACCTCACCGTGGGCTGTCTCCAAAATTACTTCTCTAAACTTGGCAGGCACAACTACCTGAAGTACGGGATCACCTACCGAACAGTCATCATGAGGAAGCCACTTACGGACCAGCATGTCATCAAGTAGAAAGTACCCACAGGCTAAACTCTCCATCTCGTCTGTTGGCTTCACCTCACTGAACAGTCCCTTCAGCTCAGGATCCTCCTGCTGGGCTATAATCAGCTCACTCTTGGACAGGGCAAGAGGCAGATCAGGAAGTTGAGACACAGCATTTTTAAATCTTCCAGACTCTTTAATCCCCCTTTCCGGCCCTGTCCCACTCATCGAACGAGTTACTACGCAAGCAGTAAAAACCTCTGGAAACTCCTTCTCACTAATGTCTGGCACAGTGGAGATAGTCGGCCCAGAAGTCACCACAGGAGGCGGAACACCTCCCAAAACCCACCCTTTAGCTAAATCGTTTCCTAGAACGACAGACACTCCTTCTACAGGCATCTTTGATTTCAGTGCTATTGCCACTTCTCTTTTTACCAGCTCATGGTCAAGTTCGATTCTGTGTAAGGGAGCCGGCCAAGTATGCATCCCCATGTCTTGGATCAAAGCACTCCTCCCCAGACTTGACTCCTCAGAAAAATCCAACACCGAGTCTAGGATGAATGATGCTGAACCCCCAGTGTCCCGCAAAATCTTTACAGGTACTTTCTGTGACCTACCCACCAATGAGACAAATCCTTCCCTGATGAATTCACTGTAATCAGGCGGAACCATATCTGCCCATAGCAAGCTAGAACCTTCAGAGATGCCAGGAAGGCTTGGCACAACAGACGCCACCATGGCCGGTTTTTCAGGACACATGTTCTCTGCATCTAGGCCTAGTGCCCCCTGTCCTCCACCAACCGGAACTGCCAGGGCATGAGATCTACTAGTACCCCCAGATAAACCCTTCCCATCATTTCTTTTACTTTTCAGCACAGGACAGTTCAATTTCCAATGTCCTTTCCCCAAGCAATAGTTGCATGTGGAGTTAAAATCACCCTTGCTGGGACGAACTTGTTCATATTGTGGGTTAAGAGTAGAGAATCCCAAGTTCCCACTAGGGAACTTTGCAGGGTACGGAGCTAAGAAACTAGAACCTCCCCCGCTATGACCACGTGACTCAGATGGAACTTTGGTAGTTAACACAAACTCATCTGCCCACCTGGCCGCTTCAAGGGCGGTTTTTGCTTTACGCTCATTGAGATGATTTACAATGCGCTCAGGTGTGACATTCTTGAACTGTTCTAGTAACAACACTTAACACAATTCGAGAGTAGTGACCCTTTCTGCCTCACGCCAACGTTTAAAGTGGCTTACCATCTCCCTCGTCACCTCCACATATGTCTGCGTCTCAGTTTTTCTCCAATTCCTGAAGCGCAATCGATAGGCTTCTGCACACAGCTCATAAGACAGAAGTATGGCATCCTTTACCTTAGTATACACTTTCCTCTCTACAGGGTCAAGTGCTAAGTAGGCCTCTTGAGCCTTCGGCGGAAGCACACTCTGAATCAGTGCAGTGCGGTCTGTAACTGTCCAACTTCTCTCCTCTGCCAGACTTTCAAATAATGAGAAAAATACATCAGGATCCCTCTCATTAAATTTCGGCATCAGACGGAACATATCACCCAAGCTGTCCCTAGACCTTGCATCAACAGCATCAGGTCTTGCCTGGCGCAACCTCTCTAGCTCAAGACGCACCTCCCTTTCTTTCTGGCATTCTCGGGCCTGAAACTCCATCTGCATGGCTAACAGTTCTTTTTGCTCTGCAAAGGATAGACCCGTACCCACTGAGACAAATCCAGCCCCTGCCCCTTTAATGGGTGAACCACCTGGGCTAGATGTCTTGTCATCTTCTAACACACCCTGGTCAATTAACCCCACATGTACTGCAGCATGTGGGGATAAATTGACTTCGGATTACATCCGGGTGAATCACAACTTGACCCCTGGCAATATTGTATGCCTGAACTTCCCCAAGGGGCGCAGTTGCAAAGCTAAATATAGTATGCATTTGTGGACAGAACAGGTATTAATGTTTATAATAATAGTAATAACTAGAAAATTCCTCCTGCCGAGAAATTTCAAATGAGTGCAACTGGAGCGAGGAATGCCAGTGGGTCGTATATGGAGCTTACATATGATAAAACTCCTCTTCTTGTGACTGGTCTCTGGCTGACATTGACCCGAAACTTGAAGCAGTCTGACTCAATGCACCAGAGCCTAGCGCTCTTTCAACAGGAAGAGCATCCGTAGACAGGTCCAAGTCCTTAACTTCTTTTGCCCTCTCATTTTCAGGAATAGCCGCTAAGAAAGCTCGGCTATTGCTTGTCCCTATGTCAGATGGAAGCCTCCAGCAGCACACAAGGTCATGAGGTCACTGCTTAGGGAAATAGCATCAGAATCACTGCTGACTGACTTTAGACAGTCAGCAGTGATTCTGATGCTGACATAAAAGTTCCTGAGAACTGTGTCCACAGCCTCAGGTGATGATTCAGGTCTTTTTTCTTCTGCTGTTTTCCTTAAAGCATAGTTGGCATAGCTAGCGGATGAGGTGGCACCGAAGAGGTGTACAACCATTTTGTACTCTTTAACTTCCTGTGTCAGATTTCCTTGTTGCCACCACAAGAAACGCAGGAGGTCTGTGTCCTCTTCTGGAACTCTTACTTGGTGGTACATGGCTTCAACATCTGCCATTAGCGCAACATGCTCCTGTCTGAATCTTGTTAACTCCAAGGAGAGTGTTTGGGAGATCTAGTCCTTGAAGCAGCTCTTTGATCAGCGAAGTGCCCTGATAACTTGCAGCACAGTCAAAGACCACACAGAACTTTTTCTTTTGTGTGGTGTGGGATGTACCAAACCTTCCCGTTCTGTAGGTTCAGCAGTGATTCTGGCACCTCAACTGCACACCCCTTTTTTAACAAGTTATTCATACAGTCTTTGTATTCCTGGTGACATTTGTGGTTCTTGATGAGCTTCTTCTTGAGGTTCAGCACTTTGGTTGTTTGGCATAACAACCAGAGGTTTCTTTGTTGGTAGATTAATGTAATAATGTCCGTTGGCATGGTTAACTAAGTTAGACACAGTCTTGTGACATTTCCACCTCGTCATTATTGCAACGCTCTGGAAAGTCAGCGTTGTATTGCTGTATGAGCAGATTTTCGACTGTCTCCACTGAGATGAGGTTAATCTACTGGCTGTAGGCGTTCTCTTCTCTGTATATGTGTAACATTCTGGGATGCTTTCCTGAACATGTTTGGCATGACATTTTCTTTTTACATTCTTTACTTGTATGCCCTTTAACTAGGCATCCGAAGCAAAGTCCAGCATTCCATATGAAATCCAGCTTATCCTTATGTGGTTTAACTGCAATACTACGACACTCCTCTAGTGTGTGATGCCTTTTGCAGAACAAGCATGGCTTAGTGAGGGCTACAGTAGTTGATGTACTAAAATTCCTTGTCTTTGACCTTTCATCGTTCTTCTCTTTGGCTGTGGCCACGTTTGTAGCAAAGCTGCTTCCTTTTATTCTTTCTTTCCGGAAATTTCTCTCCATGATTGAAACTTTCTTTTCAGCAGCAGGGCCATGTAAATCTCAAAAGAGAGGGTCTGTGATGATCCTTGCTTGCCTGTCCACAAAGGCGACTAGATCTTTAAATCTTACTCTCCTTTGACTTTTTTCCTGGATCTCGAATGCCAGTCCCCGCCATCGCTCTTTCATTTTGTAGGGCAGCTTGTAGACAATAACTCTCATGTTCGTAGGGTTATCCAACTCATCCAGGAAGTCCACATCTTATAACGCATTACGACAGCCCAAGAGAAAGAGAGAAAATGTTAAGTGCCACACCGTCCTCAGATTTTATCTGCGGCCAGTTAAACGCTTTTTCCATCAAGGCTGTGGCAATTTTCAGCAAGTTGCCATAGCGACCAACCAGCATTTGCATGGCTTCATGGTACCCACGATGTGCTGGCATATGCTGGCAACTTTTCACAAGGTCCTGTGGATCACCTCGTGTGTACTGCTCCAAGAAGTACAATTTATCAGCGTTGTTGTCTGTTCTTGAATCCACAGTGTGCTCAAAAGCCTTGAGGAAAGATCTAAAATCAAGAGGGTCACCACAGAAAACAGGAAATGTCTCGTTGTGGCAGACGTTCTTAGTTCAGATTTTTCACAAGCAACTCTGTGATGTCAGCCTGCTGCTTAATGACATTGAAGATATCCTTTGTTGTTTCAATTTGATGCAGCGGAACCCCATGGGATGTTGCAGCTGATTCTTCATCTCTGTGTTCTTTATATCTTGCTCCACCTGCAGTAAACATCCTCTCAGGAGGCTTTTCATACCTGAGTGGGTTGTGTGTTCGAAGGTGTCCTGCCTCTGGCTGGGCAATTTCCTCATTTAATTGAGTGTGTGACGGGTTTACAGCATCTAGGTATGTGTTCATAGCATCACCTTTAACAGGGGAATCATATTCTTCATAGATCTTGATCTTAGCATTAGTCATTGCCAAAGCGGTTTTAAGTTCCAGTTCCTCCTTCTCCGTATTTAACTGTACTTCAATTAAGGCTAAAGCTTGCTTTTCTTTGAATACAGCTGCCTTGGCTTCCAGAGCTGCTCGCTTGGGCAGAAGATGCTCTACTACTTCCACTGCCAGAATTTGACATGATAGATTGAGACACCACAGACACACTTTCTGTATGAGTTACATCCTCATCAATTGCTTGAGACTTTTCATTTTCCAACTAAGCATCTTTAGTCTTCTGAATGAATTCCTGCACCCTATCTTCCTTAGGATAGAACCACTCTTCTTGGTCCTTATTTATTTCATCCTGATGAAGATAGAGCAGAACCGTACTGATGCATTCTTTGAAGTCCTCATAAGTTGCTTAAAGAACTTTCAGCCTTGACTTAACTTCCTCCAAGTTGTAGTTGTTTTCCATTAACAGATCCAGTTTGTTTGACTTGTTTGTTAACATTCTTAATTTTCCTCTTCTGGCATTGATGTGATGGATCCTTTCCTCCATTGACTTTTCCTTGGGCTTGACTGCCCTTTTGTGGCAGTGGTCCGCAAGTGCGTCATAATCATAATTTTCATCCGCCATGACGTATTGCTGATGTAGGGTCTCACCTTGACTTTGTCAGCAGCCTGTTCTTAGAGACCTGCAGCCTTACTGAAATGCGCAAGTTGCTGTCCGTGCTCAATAATCCAATTTCCTGCGTAATTCCTGTGGTAGGTCCTTCCACAATCACACTGGCATTTGTCCGTGCGCCCAGGTAATAGTCAGATCCCTCCTCGTCACGATTGCTGCGCAGCTCGCTGCGATCAAATGTTTTTTACTTATTGTAGTGGCCGTTCCACTAAGTTCCAATACGATGGCCACTTGCTTTTGTCTGAGGAGTAATTTCTCACAGCTGACTCTTGTCCAAACATTAGACCCCGTCCTGTTGTAACCCAATGTTAAACAAATCCAGGAGACTGATTACACTTGAAGTGATGGATTTTATTTTCCTTTCCAGCACAGTTCAGCATCACCGTTCAAACGATCCATTATTGAAGATTGGCATGCCTTATATCTTGGTTACAATGTCACTTTATCTCTTATCACTGACGTCAACAATCACTTTCCCATCATCTTCACGTAAATGTCACTCACATTTTACGCACCAATGACAGCAGTGAAATCCTCACTCACCACTCTTCTTGCGCATTACTAACCACTCGCGCTGGCTCCAGCACGCATCTATATGAAGAACCGTCTTATGACCTCTTCAAACTGTTGAAAAAAAGACGCAAACAGCGCTCAAAACAGAATATACTTGAATATAGAAAACACAATATACAAAATAGATTTGTCCCGTGCGAGATGCCATGTTTCTCAAACTTTAGATAGATAGATAGATAGACAGATAGATTACTTTATTCATCCCCGAAGGGAAATTAAGTCATCATAGCAGCAGGTACATTTGAATACAATAAAATACAATAGAATAAAATAAAAAATATTGCGGTAGAAAGAATAAAAACAGAAACACAAGATAAATAGGTAGATAAGGTGCAAAGGCAGATGATGGTAATAGTACTGATAATATGACGGTAATGTTATTGTTAGACAGTATATAAAAAATAGTACAGTATATATAGTATATAATATAATAGCAGTTTATAGTAATAATAGCAGCAACAGTATATATAATAATAATAGTAAAATATAATAATAATAACATGTACACATGTATAAATATGTGTATATAGACTTATATATACAAAGAATATACAAAGAGTATGATATAATATATGATATATAGTACGGGTATAAATAATAAGTATTTGGCGATACAATAGATAATATAATATACTATGAGTGTAAGAACATGTAGACAGAGTGTGCAAAAGACAATATTATTGTACAAAATGATGAATTGAGACAGGTATATTTAGTGCAGTTCTGTAATGGTGGCTCTGACAGAGGTAGATGACTTGTACAGTCTTATTGCGGTTGGGAGGAACGATTTCCTGTATCGTTCCTTAGAGCAGCGGGGTCGAATGAGTCTGTGGCTGAAGCTGCTCCTTAGCTTGTCCAGTGTTTTGGGGAGGGTGTGAGACGGATTGTCCATGATTGCCAGCAGTTTTGCCAGCATCCTGTCCTCCACCACCTCCTCCAGGGTGACAAGCTTAGAGCCAACCACAGACTCTGCCTTCCTATTGAGTTTTTTCAGTCTGTTGGCGTCCTTAGCCTTGATGCCTGCACTCCAGGACACCACAGCTATAGAACATCTGCAGCATCTTGTTGCAGACATTGAAGGACCTGAGCCTCCTCAGGAAATAAAGCCGGCTCAGGCCCTTCTTGTAGACGGCCTCTGTGTTGGTGGAACAGTCCAGTTTATTGTCCAGTGTGACACCCAGGTACTTGTATGCAGGGACCACCTCCACAGCCGTCCCACCGATGCAGACAGGAGAGGGCAGGGTCTTGTTCCTCCTGAAATCCACCACCATCTCACTCGTCTTCGCCACGTTGAGCTGCATGTGGTTCTCCCCACACCACTTCACAAAGCGGTCAACCAGGTCCCTGTACTCAGTCTCCCTCCCGCCCTCAACACACCCCACAATGGCCGTGTCATCAGAGAACTTCTGCAGATGACACGTCTCTGTGCAATGCTTAAAGTCAGCAGTGAAGAGGAAGGGGGACAGTACAGATTCCTGGGGGGCCCCGATGTTACTGATCAGACGATCAGACACACAGTTCTGTAATCTCACAAACTTTGGTCTGCCCGTCAGATAGTCATCGACCCAAGCGATGAGGGGAGCACTCACCTGCGTGCCCTCCAGTTTGGCCTTCAGCAGTCTGGGCTGGATGGTGTTGAAGGCGCTAGAGAAGTCGAAAAACATGATCCGGACTGAGGTGTTGGGTCTGTCCAGGGAGGAGTAAAGGCCGGCGCATGCTTCTACGTTTGCACGGCCCCGCAAGCACAAGAGCCCTTCCTGGCCCCTTACGTGCTTATGTATCTCTTCTTACGTGCGTCGCCCAATTTTTTTAACTAGACGGCAAAGCTCCGCAAGCCTCCCGCAGCCCGCAAGGGATGTGATTGGTCTGCTAACTACATCCTTCCCGGAGTTGCATTTCCGGTTTCATGCCACATAATACCGGCAGAAACAACGGAAGATTTAGAAGAACGAATATGGACCAAATAGAAGAGCGTTTTGGCAGAAGAGATTCGACAAAATAAGATCACTTGGATAACCCGTCACTGACTGGCGGATTTGTCCGCCAGAAAAAGGCTACGAGGAGCCGCAGTGGCTATGTAAATAAACAATTGACGAAGAAGAAAGAAGGTGTCTCTAAGGTCGTCTTCGACAAAAAACATTACTCCGCCTAGTGTTCTGGATGGGAATTGCTTTATAAGACGCGCAGTGCTTGGGGAAGCTTGGGGAAGCATGAATGACAAAGAGTCCTGCAACACAGCTGCGTGAAAAGCTGCCGATGCAGTTGCAGAAGCATGCACCGGCCTTTAGGCAGATTACAAATTGCAAGCCCACAGCCCCCACTCCACTAACGACTCACGCCTGGCCAACAACTTGAACGAGTTTTACTGTCGCTTCGATAGACAATGGGAAAGTCCTGTAACCATCCCACATGACACCACACTCCAGCCCATCAGCCGCAGCTCCCCCACCAAAGCAAGAGCCTGCACCTCTGCACTACTTCCAACCACAGTGACGACTGTGACGACCCCTTCCACCCTCACATGGACACTAAGTGTCCCTGTTCTCCCTTTTTCTGAGTTACAGGTGGAGTGGGTGTCAGCAACAATCAGAGCACATCTCGGCCAGGTGTGCTCTGCCCCTTAAAAAGCTGTCCAGATTGGTCGCGCTCTCTCTCTCTCTCTCTTGCGCTACCTACGGGACGAGGTTGGCTCTCCCGGACGCCAGTACATTTTCTCTGTTTTGTTTTTGAAGAGTTGGCTGTTGTTTGTAGTTGGTTCCATTAATAAATGTTCTAAAAGAGCAACAGTTTTCCTGTGTCGTCTCCCTCCTTGCTGCAGTCTTGAGCCGGGCTGTGAGGGGGCTCGTCCGTCGCACGCTTTTCCTCCGCGTTTGTGAAAGACTGGATAGGCGGAGAAGGCGACTTTTGTGAATAAGACCTGTGATCAGGTAACGTGTGAGCGTAGTGTGACGTCACACACCAAGTCAGCTGTGCGCCTTGTGTTTTTCTGAATGAGCGGCGTAGTTTGTTTTTGTGGGAGATGTTCGGGTAAGTTGCTGCTGTTCTGTCCCAGTTAGGTTAAAGGGCGGACTCCCTCTGGAGTTCGTTGGGGTTTGGTAGTGTGGTGTGAAAGTGGTTAGAGCAATTGTCTCGGGAGCACGTCCGAGGCTGCAGGTGTAGTCGCCAGTTTGGATGCTTCGCCCGGGTTTGCGGGATTCAGTGCGTAAATACCCACCACAACTAGCACCTGAAGACTAGGGGGGACCTTTAGTCAGTTTCTGGTTAGGTAGTCAGCGGGACAGCGCTGCAGTGGCGTGTTGCTGTGTACGGCTATATGAGTGTGACCGCCGGTGCACATAATTAAAATTGTTAATATTCAGGCAGGTTAGCTGTGTTTTCAGTCATGGCTACTGTTGATGAGTTTCTGAGTGCTCCGTCAGAGGAGTTATTAGACCGCTGTTCGCGGCATCAGTTAATTAAAATTGCTGATCATTTCCAGATGGATGTCGGGGATAAACGTTTAAAGGAAAATGTCAGGACTATCCTCTGTGATAATCTGGTGGAAATTGGAATAATTGACACAAAAGTCAACGTTGTTTCTCCAGAGTCTGGTGCTACTGCTCAGTCTTTCTCTGAGGCTGTGTTAACGTTTTAAAAAGCGTAAAGAGCTGCTATCGTTACAGCGGGATGTGACTCATGGGGAAATTAAACGAATGGAGCTGGAAGTTCGCCGACTGAGTTTATCTCAGGTTGAGGGCTAGGTCCCTGTTTCTCCTGCGCTGTCACGCTCTTTTGATGTAACCAGTTGTGTGAGTCCGATTCCTCATTTTGGTGAACTGGATGTAGACACGTTCTTCTCTCTCTTTGAGCGCGTCGCCGACAGTAGAGACTGGACGGATTCCGAGCGAACATTATTGTTGCAGTGCGTGTTATCAGGTAAGGCTCAGGAGGCGTACTCCGCGCTAAGTATTGCTGATAGTAGGATCTACGAGATGGTTAAATCTGCAGTGTTAAAAGCATACGAGCTGGTGCCTGAAGCATATCGCAAGAGATTCAGATCATGGGAGAAATTAGGTAAACAGACTCACATGGAGTTCGCCAGAGAGCTAAACATTCATTTCAATCGTTGGTGTAATTCACTAAACGTGGACACTTATGTCGTTTTGTGTAATTTAGTCGTTCTAGAGCAATTTAAAAATACAGTACCCTCTCAGATAGCGATGTATTTAAATGAGCGTAAAGTAAAAACTGCGACAGAGGCCGTTGCTCTGGCTGATGAGTACATACTGACGCACCGCGGGTACGGTGAGTACAGGGCTCCTGATGGTGCTGGCTCTCGAGGGGACCGCACGGCGGGTAAACGCTGGCAAGAGGGAAGCAACCCGCGTCCTTATAAACCAGAGAGATCCCTGCGCTCTCAGCTGCAGTTTGATCCGAATAAATTGTGTAATTATTGTAAAGGAAAAGGACATTGGAAAACCGAATGTCCTATTAAAGCAGGGGCTAAAGGTGGTTCTGAACGTGGACAAGTGAGGCCCGTTGCATTGACTGCTCCTGTCAGAACATTAAGTCCCAGATTTCTACCATGTGCTGATCCTCCATGTGAACAAGTAAAGCGTTCAGTAGAGCTTGCTCAAGAGAAATCCGATTATTCTGCTTTTGTGTCTGATGGTCAAGTGTCTTTAGTAGGCAGCAGAGTAAAAGTGCCAGTGAAAATCCTGAGAGATACTGGAGCTTTCGATTCATATATTCTAAGCTCTGTGCTGCCGTTTTCTAAGCACACTGACACTGGAGATTACATTCTGATGCAGGGAATGGGTTTGACTGTGTTGCCTGTTCCGGTGGTCTAGTGGCAGAAACTTGGACTATGGGCAGAGAAGGTCTCTGGTTCGTCTCTGGTTCAACTCCATGGAGAGACAACAAAAGACGAACCTGGATTGATCTGTCCAAAAATCCAAGAGTCTCCCTACCCTGTCTAGTGCCCCTGAGCAAGGCACCTTACTCCCCCAACATCTGCTCCCCGAGCGCCGTACATGGTCGCTCACTGCTCTGTGTGTCCTGCACACAGATGGGTTAAATGCAGAGGTTGAATTTGCCTGCCATTGCATGGGTGTGTTGTGCATGTCTGTGCATGTGTTTGGTATGAATAAACATATCTTAATCTTACAAGTTAGAACTGGACTGTGGCTTAGTACAGAGGGAAGTAGCCATGGGGGTGCGCCCTGCATTGCCAATCCTAGGCGTGGATATCATTCTGGGGAATGATCTGTGTGGTAGCCGTGTGTGGGCTAGCTGTCCGCCATCTCCGGTGGTAACATCCTCTCCTTCTGTCAATACAGAGTCGGATGAGAGTGCACTGTGTTTCCCTGAAGTATTCACTGCCTGTGCAGTTACTAGAGCTATGTGCCATGAGAAGGCAGAACCTGAAGTTGAACATAGCATGGCTGAGAGTACTGGAACCTACTCTGTGTCCGTGCCTGACTCTTTGTTATCAGTTTCTCACACCGTACTGGCCACTGAGCAGCGAGCTGATCCTTCACTTGGATAGCTTTTTGACAAAGTGCTATCGGACGCTGATGTAAAGAGTGCTGCTATTGGTTATCTGTGTCAAGATCAGTTGTTGGTGAGGAAGTGGGTTCCTCATGGACTTAACTGTGTCGGTGATCCGGTTTTTCAAGTGGTCGTTCTGTTGAAATTCCGCGAGGAGGTACTGAGGACCTCGCACGATCAGTTGGGGCACTTGGGGGTACGTAAAACTTACGATCACATCCTAAAATATTTTTTCTGGCCGTGCATGAAGAGGGATGTATCTCAATATATCAAGACTTGTCACACTTGTCAGATGACCGGTAAACCTAACCAGAACATTAAGCCGGCTCCTCTCTTCCCATTCCTGCAATTTCTCAGCCTTTTGAGCATTTAATAATCAATTGTGTTGGTCCCTTACCACGCTCAAAATCTGGAAGTAATTACTTGCTTACAGTAATGTGTCAGGGCACGAGACATCCGGCCGCATATCCGTTACGCTCCATTACAGCTAAATCTGTGGTTAAAGCTTTAACCCAATTTATTTCTGTTTTTGGGATCCCTAAGGTGATCCAGAGTAACCACGGCACAAATTTTACATCCAAACTTTTTTCTCAGGTTTTGAAACAGCTGGGTGTGAAACATAATCTGGCCTCAGCGTACCACGCTCAGAGTCAAGGGGCGTTGGAAAGATTTCATCAAACACTCAAATCTCTGTTGCGTAGCTATTGTGTGGAGTTGACTCAGGATTGGGAGGAAGGTTTACCCTGGTTGTTGTTGGCTGCCAGATGTGTTCTTCAGGAGAGCACTGGATTTAGTCCAAACCAGCTTGTGTTTGGTCACACGGTGCGAGGGCCATTAACAATACTTCATGATCAAGTTATGCAATCTGAACCACCCCTTAATCTGCTGGATTATGTGAATGGTTTCCGGCATAGATTGTATGTTGCGGGCGAGATGGCTAAGGAAAATTTAGCATCTGCTCAGAGAAAAATTAAAAATATTTATGACCGTAAAGCCGAGACTCGCATCTTCAGTCCGGGTGACCAGGTTCTGGCTTTGTTACCACTAGTGTGTTCACCGTTTCAAGCCAAGTTCCACGGCCCTTTTTCAATTTTGCGTAAAGTGTCGGAGCAAAATTACCTACTTTCTACACCTAAACGTAAAAAGTCAACTCAGCTCTGCCATGTGAATCTGTTAAAGCCTTATTATAGTCGTGAGTCACCATTTTGTGAGAGAGTACCGCAGCAGACTGTAAAACCTGTGCTAGTGACAGACACTGTTGGAAGACACTCGCCTGCTGCGGAGATGTCTGTACAGGTAGAAGATGGTGTGGTTTCACCTGATGAAAGCAGGCTGCGGGGTCGTTTGAGAATTCTGAGTCACTTTGTGATTTAAAATCAGTATTTGTCCATTTGTCCAGTAAACAGTCTGCTGAGTTGTCTGATTTGCTTAACAACTATTTGTGTTTGTTTAATGATGTTCCAACTCATACACATTTGTTGAAGCATGACATTGATGTAGGTGATGCACAACCAGTTCGCCAGAGGTTTTACAGGATATCTCGTAAGGTAAGGTAATGGCCAAAAAAATAAAGTACATGCTAGACAATCGCATTGCTGAACCGTCAGCTTCCAGCTGGGCGTCTCCATGCTTGCTTGTGGATAAATCAGATAAAAGTCCTCGGTTCTGTACTGACTACCGTAAGGTAAATGGTATAACAAAACCAGATGCTTATCCACTGCCACGCATGGAAGAATGTGTAGATCAAGTTGATTCAGCTAGTTTTGTTAGCAAGTTTGATCTGCTCAGAGGGTATTGGCAAGTACCTCTGCCCCAGAGAGGGAGAGAGATCTCTGCTTTTATTACCCCATTTGGACTGTTTTCCTATTCAGTGATGAGTTTTGGATTGAGGAATGCACCGGCAACTTTCCAGCGCATCATGAACATGGTAGTGTCCGGGCTGGAGGGGTGTGCTGTGTATCTTGATGATGTAGTGATTTATAGTGATACCTGGGAAGATCATGTCTGCCGAATTAAAAGTCTGTTTGACCGCCTGCGTGACGCCAACCTAACTGTCAACTTGGCAAAGTGTGAGTTTGCTAAAGCCACTGTTACCTATCTGGGTAAAGTGGTAGGGCAAGGGCAAGTACGGCCTATTCAGGCAAAGATAATTGCAATTCAAAACTATCCAGTACCCACCATCAAGAAGGAGCTGATGCGTTTTTTGGGCTTGGTGAGATACTACCGACATTTTTGCAGGAACTTTTCTTCTGTTGTTGCTCCTTTAACAGATTTGTTGAAAGCTAGAGCCAAATATGTCTGGTCGGATTCCTGCCAAAATGCCTTTGTTAATGTAAGATCTGTTCTGTGCTCATCCCCTGTTCTCATGGCACCCTGCATGAACCGTCCTTTTGCCTTACAGGTGGATGCGAGTGATGTAGGAGCAGGTGCTGTTTTGTTTCAGTGTGACAGTCAGTGGTGTATAAAGTACTTGAAAGCCATACTTGAGTAAAAGTACAGATATCTTACTTGAAAGTGACTTCGGTAAAAGTAAAAGTCACCCGTCAGAAAATGACTTGAGTAAAAGTCTTAAGTATATTTAATAAGAGCTACTTTAAGTATTAAAAGTATCTGGTGTTGAAATTTACTTAAGTATCAAAAGTAAAAGTACAAGTACCAAAATTAAAAATCTAAAGTGCTTTTTATAGTCTATACAGGCACAAAACTACCAAAAATGTTTCTCCTCAAGATTTATTTCAACTGATTGAAAAATTATAACAATATGGATATAATCTATAATTTTACAAATTTTGAACCCTAGATACTGAGGTTCAAATAGTAATGGACCAGTGCATCTAAACTTCTAGCGACAACAAAGAATCAACAAAACAGAATAAACAAGTGCCTCTTGTGTCTGTCTAAGAACATTAATAAACCACAGTATAATAACTAAAACATTGTGTAAATATCACAAAACCTGGACCTTTCATCAGTAGCAGGAGTGATACACAATGCCCCTTCTGATAACTCAGCAACCAGAAACAAGTTCTAGCCACACAAAATAAGATAGTTTATCTTTTGTTAACAGCTGCACTTTGCTAGTACAGAGAAGAAAAACTCACTGGACACAATCTCGTTTTGCTACCAAATTTCAGACCGAATAAAAGGAGTTGCGGGAGTTGCTGGGTGGCAGGGAGCAAAGTGAGTGGACTTTAGAGGTGAGTATGGTATACTGCAACCCAATTTCCTTATCAATTTAAGTTACTTAACTCTCTTGCAGTTTACCATTTGTTGAAAAATTTATTGAAATGTATGAATGTATATATGTTAGTATGTCGTGATTCCCGTTGGGAACCCCTCTCTTATGGGGGGGGGGGGGGTGTGACGACCCCTTCCACCCTCACATGGACACTAGGTATCCCTGTTCTCCCTTTTTCTGAGTTACAGGTGGAGTGGGTGTCAGCAACAATCAGAGCACATCTCAGCCAGGTGTGCTCTGCCCCTTAAAAAGCTAGCCAGATTGGTCGCGCTCTCTCTCTCTCTCTCTCATGCGCTACCTACGGGACAAGGTTGGCTCTCCCGGATGCTAGTACATTTTCTCTGTTTTGTTTTTGAAGAGTTGGCTGTTGTTTGTAGTTGGTTCCATTAATAAATGTTCTAAAAGAGCCACAGTTTTCCCGTGTCGTCTCCCTCCTTGCAGCAGTCTTGAGCCGGGCTGTGACACGACTCTCTCCATCCTGGAGAGGGACGTCAACAGACTCTTCAAGAGACAGAACCCACGCAAAGCAGCCGGGCCAGACTCTGTCTCTCCATCAATCCTGAAGCACTGTGCTGATCAGCTGTCTCCGGTGTTTACTGACATTTTTAACACCTCACTGGAGACATGTCACATACCAGCCTGCTTCAAGACCTCCACCATCATCCCTGTCCCCAAAAAAACCAAGATCGCTGAACTCAACGACTACAGACCCGTAGCCCTGACCTCTGTGGTGATGAAGGCATTTGAGCGCCTCGTGCTGTCCCACCTCGAAGCCATAACTGACCCTCTCCTGGACCCCCTGCAGTTTGCTTACAGAGCAGAACAGGTCTGTAGACGATGCAGTCAACATGGCCCTTCACTTCATCCTCCAGCACCGGGACTCATAAGGAACCTACGCCAGGACTTCAGCTCTGCCTTCAACATTATCATCCCGAATCTGCTACAGGAGAAGCTCTCCCAGCTGAGTGTGCCTGACTCCACCTGCAGGTGGATCACAGACTTCCTGTCTGACAGGAGGCAATGCGTGAGGCTGGGTAAGTATGTCTCTGAATTCAGATCTATTAGCACCGGTTCCCCTCAAGGCTGTGTTCTTTCACTTCTTCTCTTCTCCCTGTATACCAACAGCTACACCCCCAGTCACCAGTCCGTCAAACTCCTGAAGTTCGCGGATGACACCACCCTCATTGGGCTCATCTCTGATGGGGACGAGTCCGCCTACAGGGGGGATATGGACCACCTGGTGACCTGGTGTGACCAGAACAACCTGGAGCTCAACGCGCTGAAAACAGTGGAGATGAGGAACCCAGCCCCACCCACCACCATCACCCTGAGAGACGCCCCAGTCATCACTGCGGATTCCTTCCGCTTCCTGGGCACCATCATCTCCCAGGACCTCAAATGGGAGCTGAACATCAGCTCCATAACCAAAAGAGGGCAACAGAGGATGTTCTTCCTGCGGCAGCTGAAGAAATTCAACCTTCCAAAGTCATTGATGGTGCACTTCTACACCTGCATCATCGAGTCCATCCTCACCTCCTCCATCACCATCTGGTTCGCTGCTGCCACCGCAAACGACAAAAGGAGGCTGCAGCGTATCATCCGTTCTGCTGAGAAGGTAATCGGCTGCAATCTGCCATCTATACAGGACCTGTTTGCCTCTAGGTCCCTGAGGCGTGCAGGCAAGATTGTGGCTGATCCTTCCCACCCGGGTCACGAACTCTTTGAGGTTCTTCCCTCGGGCAGGAGGCTGTGTTCAATCAGGACCAGAACCTCCCGCCACAAGACCAGCTTCTTCCCAGCTGCCGTCGGCCTCATCAACAAGGCCCGGGACCCCCACCTGACTCAGACTTTTATTCCACCCCCACACCTCAAGGATGTGTTAAATTAATAAATTAACACATTATCTCATATTATATTATACTGTATTACATTGCATATTGCAATCGAACACTGTTTACTGTTTTGCATTTTGCATTTCACTTTTTACTTCACTTTCTATATCTTTTATCTTTCATATATTTTTATTCAGAAATGTTTATGTCAAAATAAATTCTACTTTGTATAAACATTGGAAAAAAGTGAGTAAATAAGAAGTAAACAGTGAGTAAATATATACTGGTTTTCAATGTTTTTTTATTGCTTTTCCTATGTATGTTGTATGTATTGCGTTTTATGTTTCTATGTTCATTGTATGCACCAATAACCAGAGCAAATTCCTTGTAGGTGTAAACCTACTTGGCAATAAAAAACTTATGATTCTGATTCTGATCAAATATTGGTATTTGATACCAAATATTGGTATTTGATGTATTCTATGATGCTGTTTTCTTTTTGTACCTTTTACTTTGTGAAGAACTTTTGACAAACAAATTGTTTTAAATCTATTTTTTTTTTGTCATTAACACATAGGCCATCATTTGAAATACCAGGAGTGAGTGTTTTGGTGCGTGTGAGATAATAGGAGCGTTCACATGAAGCAGCCCGTAAAATCCTTTTTTGTATACTAGTGGAACAAAACTGAGTGAGTTGCATGCCTGGTCCACAGCGTCACAGTGATCAGAACAGGGGCGGCTCCCGGCATAGGCGACATAGGCGGTTGCCTAGGGCGTAAAATGCAGAGAGGGCGCCACAAGAGGCTGATTTATCATGACGTGATACATGCAATGTTGACCAATGCAGTAACGTCACACCATCATCCTCTAGCCCCGGAGGCACACCGGAGCCAGAAGCGCAGCACAGCGTCTCAAAAAAGCCCTATGAGACGAATTGTAATTTGTGAATATGGGCTATACAAAAACAATTTGATTGATTGATTGATTGAAAAAGCTGTACGCCTCATTTCCACGGCCGTTAATCAATTCGGCAGTTCGCACTGGCAGCGAAGTACTTGGAAGCTCTGAGAAGCGCAGGGAAGCGCCAGGCAACACCGGGAAGCTTCGCGGGCGGCTCGCAATCTAAAGCGATGGTTTCAGGGTCTGTTCTATTTTTTTCACACTCCGAGAGCGAATCAGGCAGAAAACACACAGAAAATGAAACGATATAAGTGATATATTATATAAATGATCGAATAAGCATCCCATACTTTCGATTTCCCTGCTGTTCTCCAGGAGTTTCAATTACACCGACTTTTGCCCCCACATGATGAAATTTCACATGATGAAATTTCATCATGTGGGGGCAATCTCGCCATTTTTGGAATGGTGAACATAATAAATTAAAAAAAAATTGGGATGTGAAGTAATCCATTTTCATACGTACAATATGAACTAAACTTTGACCTAGTTATTTTTAAGGGTGATCTGGCACAACTCTGGCCAAACCAACAGACATGAATGTCCAGCACACCTGAACAAGTCTCTGCAGCTCTCTGGAAGTATGGTATAGGACATTACTAAAATCCACAATGATTTTAGAAAAAAGAGTGTGATAAATGATTAATTTAGCAGTGTTTTCTGATAGCAGGCACGTCAAGTCCCTCGACTTCTCTCAGTGTCAAATGTATGAATAAAATATATGAATATTTAATACATATATCAGTATAGCTCTTTAATTACACTAATTACTGAATTATAATTAAAGTAATTCGAGCCCATATCAAAACATTGGTTGAGGGAACACCAGATAGATACTATTACATGCAACGTATTATTTACTAATTTAAATTTAAATCTTGTAACTCATAGCTAACGTTATGCTAAAATCTAGACTGAGGTTGATTAACCTAACTAATTTTCCATTAGAAGTGTGGTAGATAAACTATACTATACTATCAACACATCACAAATTACAACAATTACATATTAAAAACATGTTGAAGCGTGGTGAAGTGGTTCAGCCACCAGCCACCAGTCTTCTGAGTCCTACTCAGATCTACACACTGTCCACCTTTTTGGCCATATTTGGATTAGCTTGGAACTAGGAGGAGTTAGGCACTTGCCAGCTGCCCAATTTAAGCTTAAAAGCTGCTCTGCAGAAACCTATCGGTGACGTGACGTCTTTATATACAGTCAATGATTAACAGTGCTTGAGTGAACACACAAATGCGCACAAACACTGCAGTATGTGTTGTAACAGCATGAGACTTACTGCATGGATATAATTATAAATATATCTATTACTCAAAATGAGTAAGCCTGATTCCTAATTCTGCCCTATTGGAGCCTTTCGAAAGAGTGTTTTGATTTGTCTTTGTGCTTTGAGTTCTTTGTTTCCAGTTACCTGTCCCAAACGTTTCCACTGTTTTTCACTTAACCCTGTCTCCACCACAATATGAGCAGTTTCACATGCCTATGCTCTGAGGGGGAAATGCACTTTTCAGGTGTCGATTCAGATGTGCTCCTGTCAGTGTTCAATGTGGGGAAGAGGTAAGTAGAGGAAGAAGGGTTTAGCTGGGAGGAATAGAGATTGATGTTGGTGTGTGTGATTGTATTAGTATATATGAAGAGCATAAAGGGAAAAGCGCATGTTGCTAAAGTAAGGGTCTTCCACAGCACGCCAGCTTGGCCTCTCCTCCACTCTGCTCTGTCCTTATATTTCAACCGTCATCAATAATTTATATATTAATGCCTTCTCACCTTACCTACACTTGTCCATGCTCCCCTCCTCCTACACTTTCCCACTGTCTCCGTGTTTCTTTTCTCTCTGTCTGCCCTGCTCCCTACTTCTCGTTTATTTGTCTCAAAGGGCAATGTTGTGCTCCTCCTCTCCTCTTTATTTCTTCTTCCGTCATTCTCCTCAATTAAATCACTTAGCTCCTGTCTTCATTAATTAGATGCAGTCCAAGTCAATTTTTTTCAAGTCTTCAATATTTAGTTTGTCTTGATACATGGTAATTGAGTACAGAAGGATTCATAATATCCCATCACAATAATTCAATTCTGACAGACTGTCAACTCCACAGAAATGAATAAAAATCGGGTCACAGGTCATTAGTAAATTATAGTGAGGAACATTTCTTTTAAAGGCTGAAACATACAAAACATGGTATAAACAAACTAGGAAACAAGAAAGAGTGATAACTTTTTGGCAAACAAACTCAGACTCAGCAAAAATAATAGATCACACAAATTGCGGATCTTCTGCCTGATTGGGCCTCATTCACAAACAGTGCTTAGGGGAGAGCGGGGTAATGTGAGACATTTTTTACATTTGCTCCCCTCTAGGCGAGCTAAAATGATATATCAGTAAAATTTACACATTTCCCATTAATTCAGGATGTTTCCTAGCAATGGAAATGATCAGAATGTCTTCAGGTCAAAGGGCAGTGAAAATAGGATTGTTTTTAAAAAAGTGGCCTTGTGTCTCACTTTACCCCTAAGCTGGGGAGACAGACCAGAGAAATCAAGGGGTTAAAGCAATCCACTTTAGAAATACCATAACAACACATGTTGTAACAGTTTAAATCCTGACAGCTAGATTGACAACCACACATTCCAAAACTAATATCTGACTAGTGAATCATGGGGATTGGTCAATTAAGAACATTTATGATTATTATGATTCATGTGATCTCTTGCATACCCTAGCTTACCTGCACATTGTTTCTCTGTCCATTTGGCAGGGACAGGGATATTGTTTTTCTCTGTGTATTCAAATGCCAGTTCACTGCATTTAACTGGAGCAAGGGCTTGGAACTGGTCAGCTAGTTGTTTCAAGTGTTTGGCAAGCTCCTCCTCCATCTCATCTGTGAATATTCTCTTTGCCTCAGCTACTGCACCCCAGGCTACTGATTTTAATCCCCTTTCTCTTTTTTCTTTATGAATCTTTTGAGGTTTGTCTTATCAATATTTCTATCCCTTCCAGCTTTTCTTAAGGACTTCTTTCCTTTCATGACCTCAGCGGCTGCACTCTCAATCTCTGCGAGGGGTGTTTGGCCCCAGGTTGACTTCCTGGTGTAGTTTCTTGGCATGATGGCTTTTCTACCGGAGGCTGAAGCGCCGTGCTGCGACAAGGCTGCCTAGCGCAGTGCAGCTATCGTTTCGGCGTCGAGTCTATTTTTTGCGCTTGACACGTGCGTATCGCGTCACACACACTGACATTTTTAGACGATATTGATGACATATTTTATATGATATAAATGATCAAATATGCATCCCATACTTTGAATTCCCCTTCAGTTGTCCTGGAGTTTTAATTTAACCAATGACATTAAATGTCCCCCTCTGCCCACCCACTTCAGCCACACAAGCAGGGATAAAGAGAAAAATGAGAGAGAGGGGGCTACGTATTCTCCACATGGGCTTGAGTGGAGAATATGTAATTTACCCTTGACACCTGACATTTAACAGAGCAAACAGCGAAGAAGTTCTTCAACATGGATGACATTAAATCAATAATTGAAGTGGAGAAGTACAGTGAGTAGTATGATCCTCAGAACATGTTGTATAAACACAACACCAAAAAGACAAATGATGGAATGCTGTTGCTTAATGTTGGAGCAACAAGTAAGTATATGCTTGAATACTACTGGATCAACGGATTATTAGCGCTGCCCGGCAGTTCAGCGTTGCTTCAGCGTCCGGTGTGAACAGCCAAGCGCCGGCGCGATAGGGATTAGTGCGGCGCTTTGGCGTCGCGTCCGTGTTCTCTGTTCCTCTTTCAAAATGAATGTGTCGATGTCTTCTAAAACAGACTCAATGACAGCATCTACACATCTCAGCTCTCCAGCGGCAGGCACGTTTGTTGAAAACGAATTCAACCCAAGCGCACTTTGATGACGTGGTTGATAACGTGCTGTTGATCATCTGTCCATCATCGTATAAAGCCCGCCCTGACAATCTGATTGGTCCGAACAGTTTCTATTAGTTTATAATTTGTCCCGAACGAAGCGACTCCAGACCGAACTTCCCGACCTCAAATGTTGTGGGCGGGGCTTAGTTCGTCTTGCATCCAGGCTAAATACCACAGCACCAGCACCCAGAAATGGGAGGGGCTCGAAAACATAATGGTCGCATGACCACAAATGTGTACCGTTGCTTAGATACAGGGGGTGTCTCACATTACCCGATGTCTCACATTAGCCCGCTCTCCCCTACATACAAAACTGTGCTTAAACCGTTGGTACGTATGTTTGAAGCACAAATTTGGGCTTCATCAACATGTTCTTATTGTAGTGTTGTCTGGAAAATGAGGGTAAAAGGCCATCGTTTCTTTCTCTAACTTGTATTAGCTAACTGTAGAATAACACTGAATACAAAGACTGGGTGCGGATGGCAGACTACTCACCCACTCATTCCGCCCAGCATTTCAATAAAATAGTACCGTTACACTATATCACCATTCCTTTGAATCTTTTAGAGCGAGGTGGAAAAATGGCAGAACATCAATATTTTTTCATTTTTATTTACTTTCATGGTCCAGTTAAAAATAAATGATCCACTATGCAACAAAGTTTCTTCATAAACATATCTTTACTGTCAAACATCTTTTAGGATCTTTCTTTTTTGTCTTCTTTGTAAACGGAAGGCCCTTTAATGTGAATTTAAAATTCTGCAATACTACCTTCTTGGACGTGAGTTTGATTTAGAAACAGACCACCGAGCCCTCATCTAATGTGAGTGACAATTAGTTGCAGTTGTACTCTTTATAGTTAATACCTCTTGTTTCACAAATTTCATTAGATTTTTCTAAAGAGGTGATATTTTCTGATGTATAAAGAAGTTATTGTAAGCCGTTATTTATGTTTCCATTCACTGGTTTTGACTAAAATATTATTTGATTTGGTAATTTAGCCCACTGGGAGGGTTTGAATGTATAAAAGGGCAGCTTCAAGCCCTTGTGAGGGATCTCTGAGTCTGGTTACAGAAGTAAGTAACGAGTAACGGAATAATTTTCCCTGTCGTTTTTGATTAAAAATTATTTTCTTTTTATATTCTTGTAAATATGTCAACGAGCTACTTGGGAGACGGCTGTAAATAAATTGAAAACACCACACTTTTTAGACTACAACTGTGTTTCAGACCTGTTTTAGGAGTTTTAAGAGAGACCCCGCCACATATTTGTTTGAAAAATAAAAGAGATTCTGTAGGAAGTCGGGAAAGAGGGACAAGGTCTACACAGAGATTGGGATGTGGATGATTAGGTGGGTATCAGAAGCTTCATCAAGAAGCTAATTTAGCTTATCAACTTAGTTATTTTCAGTTTCCAGCTCATTCACATTTCTGCTGATTGGTAAACTGAATGTTTTGCTGCTGTAAACCTTAGTTGCTGAACATGGAGAGTTCAGAGACCAACAGCTGCTTGAGCCCACATTCACTGAGATACGGGAGACTCTGTTCAAGAGAGAATGGCAATTATGTCCAAAAGGATTTGAAAAGAGATGCTAAATGTTTCTTTAGAAACTATGGCAACACATCATTAATGTGCTTTTTATTATTACATTTTTTTCTTTTTTGAAATGCTAACAGTTTTTAGTCTTAACAACCTATAATTCTTATTTTTGACAGGTTACCTTATTATTTTTGTCAGTTTTCACTAGTCTGTAATTATATAAATTGGATGAATTGTTGTTACTTTACCCTTCAATAGGCCCTTCATATTTAAATACTTTTACTCCAGGAGGGGGTGTCAAGTCCCGTCCTGTCCGATAGTATGTTTCCCCTGTGTGGTCATTATTTATGTTCTGTGTTCTGTTTACCTAATCATCTCTCCTCTCGTTTCAGACATGTCATGCCCTCCCCTTGTGTGTGCCCGCCCTTTTTGGATACTCTGCCCGATCATCGTCTGCCTTCCGGTGTATCGACCTTGGACCGTACTTACTACGAACTTTGTCGCTGCCTGTTCCCATTTGGATTTGTGTACTTGTGTATGGACTGCCTATCCGTGTACCGAGCCCAAACAGTAAAGTTTGTCTATTGCACATACCTTTGTCTCCGAGTCGTGTGTGATTGGATCTTCAAACTACACTCAGTCATAACAGGGGGTCCTCTTTATGGAGGCTGCCATGTTTTTTACAGTAGTCCAAACTGGAACATCTAAACATCTTTTTAGTTTTTATGACAACTGACGGTGACCACTAGTTCTCTTTCACGTTTGGAAGGGGAGGGTGAGGTGACAACAACATTAGACTCCACCACTAGATCTCACAAATTTGGCACACTGAACCTTTAATTGTAAGGATCATGAAAATAAGTGTGAGGTGCACTGTAAACATCATTGTAAAATTACCAAAGTAATCGGTAACTTTGTTGCCATCCAAGAAATAATTAAATTTACTCAAACTTTTTTTCAGTGGCGGTGGTTTAGGAGTTGAACACTACCTTGAAGGTTGACCATTCACACCTGTTCCTCCAGATGCATGCTTGATTGTGCTTGGGCAATACACTGAACCCTTAATTGCCTCCGACAGCTATTCTGTGGTAGTGAAGTGAGAATACAATGTGAAAGCTCAGCATATAGAGGTGCTGCATGAATTTGTGTGTGTGAATAGGACTAGTATTTTAAAGCAATTTGAGTGGTTGGTGACTTGAGAAGTGCTATGTAAATGCAGTCCTAACCTTTGTATAGTCACGAACCTGTAAGTTTATGATCCTTATTAATCCAATTTTAGAATTCTTACTTTTCTTCTCCAGGTAGGCTCTCCCTCAGGCATCTGGTCCAACTCTTTCTCTACAGCTTTTTTCCCTCACTTTCCTTTCCCATCGAATCTCATCATCAACCCCCACAGTCTTGTCCCGAGGTAGCTTTCAATGAGATATATTAATGTGTGCAGTTTAATTAGCGAGAACCCACATGGCTATTGATTATGCACTTGCCTGGGGTAAAGTTTACCTTCTGCTCTCAGTCATATTGATCTCTGGGTGGGAAGGAGCACATCGACAGTCGCAGAATTCGCATATCAAGTGGGGGATCCTCAGAGCATGTTTGGATGTACCAATTGTGTCTCTCTTAAAGTCAACAATATTTGATGTTAGGGGCAGACTTTACACTTACACAACTGCATGCGCCCCCCTACAAACATACATTAATTGTGATGTTGATTTATGATGAATTATATAGATAGATAGATGGATACTTTATTAATCCCGAAGGGAAATTCAGATCATCCAGTAGCTTGTACACTTCACTGACATATATACATAAATCACATACATCACATACGGAGAGCATATATACAGATACAGGTATGGAATGCAATGATGTGATTGTGTCAGTGTCCAGTATTAAAGTGATTTTGTGCTGCTGGAGTGGATAGTACAAACAGAACAAAATATAAACAGATCTCCCCCCCCCACTCTCCCTCTGTGTGGCGTTATGAAGCCGAATGGCCCTGGGGACAAAGGACCTCCTCAGCCTTTGCGATGAGCATGACAATGACAGGAGTCTGCCACTGAAAACGCTCCTCTGACCTATGACAGTTTTGTGAAGTGGGTGGTGCTCATTATCCAAGATAGACCGCAACCTACTCAGGGTCCTGCTCTCTGCCACTGTTGTGAGGCAGTCCAGTTCAGAGCCAACGACAGCTCCCGCCTTCCTCACTAGCCTATCCAGTCGCCCTGCATCCCTCTTCTTTATACTGCCTCCCCAGCACACAACAGCATAAAAAAGGACGCTGGCAACAACAGACTGGTAGAACATGCGCAGGAGTTTTTTTGCAGATGTTGAACGACCTCAACCTCCTCAGGAAGTAGAGCCGTCTCTGACCCTTCTTGTAGATGTGTCCACATTTGCTGACCAGTCCAGTTTATTGTCCATATGGACTCCTAAATATTTGAAGGTGTTGACCACCTCCACACTGACCCCCTCGATGGAGACGGGGAGCAGAGGAGGCTGAGACCTCCTAAAGTCTACCACCATCTCCTTGGTCTTAGTGGTGTTCAGCTGCAGGTTGTTGAGTGTACACCACTGCACAAAGTTATCCACCTGGCTTCTGTACTCCCCCTCCTGGCCATCTCTGATACATCCCACAATAGCAGAGTCGTCAGAGAACTTCTGGATGTGGCATGACTCCGAGTTGTAGTTAAAGTCAGATGAATACAGGGTGAACAGGACTGGTGAGAGCACAGTCCCCTGTGGAGCGCCGGTGCTGCACAACACAGTCTCAGAGACACAGTCTTTCAGCCTGACAAACTGTGGTCTCTCTGTCAGGTAGTCAGTGATCCAGGATACCAGGTGGATGTTCACACCCATCTGCAGGAGCTTGTCACTCAGTCGAAGGGGCTGGATGGTGTTGAAAGCACTGGAGAAATCAAAGAACATGATTCTCACAGCACATTTCCCCTTGTCTAGATAGGAGTGTGCCCTGTGCATGAGGTAGATGTTGGCATCCTCCACGCCCACCTTCTCCTGGTAGGCAAACTGCAGCGGGTCGAGTGCATGACGAACCTGGGGTCTGAGGATGTGAAGAAGCAGTCGTTCCATAGTCTTTGAGATGTGTGATGTCAATGCGACTGGCCGGAAGTCATTCAGCACACTGGGGTGTGGCTTCTTTGGAACAGGGATGAGGCAGGATGTTTTCCACAGTGCAGGGACCTTCCCCAGTTGGAGGCTCAGATTGAAAATATGTTGCAGCGGCTCACCCAGTTCCACAGCACATGTCTTGAGAAGACTTTGACAGACCCCATCAGGGCCGGCTGCTTTCCTAGGGCAGTTCTGCTGTGACCTGCTCCGCAGTGATGGTAGGGGGGAGGGGGGAGCTCTGGGTGATCGCCTGAGGGAGGGGTGCAGCTGTGTGGAATGGCAGAGGGCTGGAAGCTGGAGGGAATGGGGCCTCACTGGCTGTAGTCTGAGCAGGGGGGAGAGGGGGATCTCGGGGACATGAGGGTGAGGGGGTAGAGGCATGCAGTGAGCAGGTAACAGCAGCTGATGGGGCTGACGGGGAGGGGGGTGAGGACTAGGTGTACAACAGTTATTTCCCCCTGTAGCCGGATTGTCAAACCTACTGTAGAATTGGTTTAACTGGTTTGCTCTCACCACATCCCCCTCAACAGTGTCGCTGTGTGATCGCCTGATGGAGGGGTGCAGCTGTGTGGAATGGCAGAGGGCTGGAAGCTGGAGGGAGTGGGGCCACACTGGCTGTAGTCTGAGCAGGGGGGAGAGGGGGATCTCGGGGACATGAGGGTGAGGGGGTAGAGGCATGCAGTGAGCAGGTAACAGTAGCTGATGGGGCTGACGGGAAGCACCGCACCGTTTTAGTGGGAGCGACAATGTACATGCAGAAGTTCAGGTATTCAGTAGTGCAGTGTGTGACCCCATCAATGTCCTGATGTCCATCAATATCATATTATGTTGCTGTGTTTTATGCAAATTCAGAATTTGCATCAATGCAACATTCCGTCAACCCATCATCAAAGTCAATGAGGATGTCACAACATCGCAGCGAGTATAGGGGGTTTAGTTCTTAACAATCATTGTGAGAGAGAAAAAGCATGAGGGAAGGCAAAAATGTATACTTGCAATAAATTATAAATTTTTTTACAGGTACTTTTGAAAATTATGTTGTTGCTTTACACTGGATGGTTTTGATAGGAACCATTGCCTAGAACAGCCTTATTCATTATTCGTGTGCAAGTCGCTCACAGCCACAAATACAAACACACTCACAAGACCACAACGTTGCAATTACAACTTAATTAACATCACATACACTGTATCAGCAAACAAACACAACCATGGACAAATTTCTGATTCGTAAAAGTCAGGCAACCGATGCGCCAGATTCGAAGAAGCCAAAGCTTCGAACCAAACACCCGGACTTGAAAGAGAAGCCTGTGGACTTCTTTAAACGTAAACGTGATGGCCTCCAGCAACAACAAACCACCATCTCCAAGCATAGCACTGTCTCCAAGCAGTGTCTGGAGGCATTGTATGTAGTTGCTCCTAGAATTGCTAAGCTTGTCAAACCCCATACAATTGCTGAAACACAGATTTTGCCGGCCGCACAAGACATGTGTAGAATAATGATAGGAGAGAGTGCAGCTGCTAAACTCATGTCAAATGACACTGCGTCACGCCGAATATCAGAAATGTCCAATGATATCATAGAGCAACTAATACACTACATTCAAATCAGTCCTTACTATGCACTGCAGCTGAAAGACATCGCTGGAAAGGCCCAGCTTCTCACTTATGTTAGGTATGTGCGCGAAAAGGAAATTGAGGAGGACATACTGTTTTGCCAGCCTCTTCAGACCCGTACAAAATGGGACACAATCTTTGATGTCCTTGACTCATTCATCCAAGACAGTGGTTTGGGCTGGGGAAACTGTATTGGCCTCTGCACAGATGGAGCGCGGTTGATGACAGGGCGTGAGCGTGGCCTTGTAACACGCGTCCAGCAAGTTGCTCCACTTGTGCAATGGACACACTGCATGGTCCATCGCGAGGCACTTGCTGCCAGGAAAATGCCACCGCTCTTCGAGTCAGTGCTTCACCAGGCCGTGAAAATAATTAACCATATTAAAGCTTGTCCACTGAACTCCCGTATGTTTGGGGTCCTCTGCCAGGAGATGGGGTCAGGGCACAAACAGCTGTTGCTGCACACTGAAGTTCGCTGGCTCTCCAGGGGGCGGGTGTTACAACGGCTGTATGAGCTGCGAGAGGAGGTAAAGTTGTTTTTGACTGAAAGTCAAACAGATCTGGCGAAGCACCTGGATGATGCCATGTGGCTTGCCGCCCTCTCCTATTTGGTGGATATTTTTGACCGGCTGAATGGCCTTAACCGTTCATTTCACAGCCCTAATATATATATTTATATATTTATATATATATTTATATATATATATAAATATATATATATATTAGGGGCCCATATTTATATATATATTTATATATATATATAAATATATATATATTAGGGCTGTGAAATGATTAAAAATGAAATCAAATTAATCACAGATTTCTATGGATTAATCATTATTCATCACATTACCAATTTTCTCGGTATATTCTTGTGAGAACAAAAAGATTCATGACAAAAGTCGGATATATACACAACCGTTCAAAAGTTTGGGGTCACCCAGACAATTTCGGGTTTTCCATGAAAATTGTATTCATCAAATGAGTTGCAAAATGAATAGAAAATATAGTCAAGACATTGACAAGGTTAGAAATAATGATTTTTATTTGAAATATTAATTTTGTATTCAAACTTTGCTTTCGTCACAGAATGCTCCATTTGCAGCAATTACAGCATTACAGACCTTTGGCATTCTAGCTATTTTTATGTTGAGGTAATCTGTAGAAATGTCAGCCCATGCTTCCTGAAGCACCTCCCACAAGTTGGATTGGCTTGATGGGCACTTCTTGTGTATTATACAGTTAAGCTGCTCCCACAACAGCTCAAGGGGGTTGAGACCTGGTGACTACGCTGGCCATTCCATTACACAAAGCATACCAGCTGCCTGCTTCTTCCCTAAATAGTTATTGCATCATTTGGAGGTGTGCTTTGGGTCATTGTCCTGTTGTAGGAGGAAATTGGCTCGAATCAATCGCTGTCCACAGGGTATGGTATGGTGTTGCAAAATGGAGCGATAGCCTTTCTTATTTCAAATCCCTTTTACCTTGTACGAATCTCCCACTTTACCAGCACCAAAGCAGCCCCAGACCATCACATGACCTCCACCATGCTTGACAGATGGCATCAGGCCCTATTCCAGCATCTTTTCCCCTGTTCTGCGTCTTACAAATGTTGTAGTTTAATGTTGATAAAGGATTAAAAAAAACTGTTTAGGTGTCAGTACCAAAATACTGCCCCCAGTATTGAACAAAAATGTACTGGGATCATGGATTGACCAAAGTATGATATCTCTAATATATCAAGGCAAAAGGAAAGATAACTTCCTGAACATTTAGAAATACAATATTCACAACCAGCACTGAACTATTTGTCCGCTTGCATCTGTTGCCATCCCAGACTGTACTTTGACCAACAGCGTTAAAAGACTAAAAGTGCTTTTGTGTTTGGTTGGCTGGGGTTCATTGAGAACTATTGTCTCCATTAGTCTTCTGACCTCATAGTAATTCCTGGAAGTTCCATTTGTTGTGTCAGATATCTTGTTGGGCCCGTGATTCACTTAAGTCACTCAGTAATTCATATCACATTTCACCCAATCATTGCTTTACCCACTAATTCTTTCACATTTTTCACAGATCCGATTAAAGTTATTAAATAGGTAACAATGATGAAGAATGTTTTTGTTTATGCGACAAAGGATGTCTGGAGCAGATTGCTGTGGACTTTCAGGGCTGATAACCAAATATTTTCTGGGATTTGTTTTATCGGCAGTTTGTTTCTCTAAAGGCCAAATGTCGGGCCCAGCTGTTGTCCCTCAAATTGATGTCGGGCCCAGCTGTTGTCCCTCAAATTGATGTCAAGCCTGAGGTGAAAGTAAGTAGCAACTATTAAGCCACCACAAATGCTGAAGAATGCTGAAGTTTTCCGGATAGAGGCATCACAGCAGTTCAAATTCACATCCACAACAAGCAGCATATTTACTGTATGTCCCTCAATCTGAGTCCTAGGCGCATGCATCTTCTCCCTGAAGTCTCTTCCCAGAGTGTATGTGAAGTGCGTCTCATCCTCACATTATGTGTGAGTTTGCTTCCTGAAGCTCCATCTCTCCAACATGTTCTTATATGCAATCTGTTCAGAGGTATGTTGTTTTGGTGAGATGACGATACAAGTGGGAGTTGGCTGTCGCCATTTTGTAGCCAAGTTTGGTCAAAACAAGTAATTCAACATTGTTCATGGGGTCAGGTTGACCCCATTATAATCCCCCCCTTTTGGGGTCCCTAGATCCAAAACTATCTGAAATTATTGTTTTCAAATCATATCACAACACTGACAACAAAACAACATTTCACTCAACAATGGGCAGGAGAGAATGGGGATACCTTTGAATGAAGGATAATCTGGTGGTCTAGGGCAGGGGTTCCAAAAGTGGGGGTCGGGGGTCGCGAGAGACCCCCTCTAAAATAATTTAATTAAAAAATTTTTTTTGTATAAATATATATGTAGCCGAGCGTATTGTTGTCTTATTATGTCAAGCCTCAGCCGAAAGAGGACACAAGAGAGGGTCATTAACTCTGGACATCACACCCGTTTATTTCCCGTTTCATTCCACCACAACTCTTCTCACAAACCCCTGTCAAAATAAGAGTCCCCACAAACAACCCGCTTTCAACAGGAACTACTCATTAAGCCCTGAAAAATAAAGTCACTAAATAAAATAGCTAACATACACATAAATATGAGTTGAAATTAGAATGAAACCATGCAATAAAAACATTGCATTTAACTACCTTTAACTAGGCAGCACGAATCACTGCCTGTCTGACCGACATCTCTCAGTGGATGTCTCAACACCACCTGAAGATTAACCTTGACAAAACTGAACTTCTTTTCCTTCCAGGGAAAGACTCTCCCATCCACGACCTGACTATTAACTTTGACAACTCTGTGTTAACCTCCACTCCGACGGCTAGGAACCTGGGCGTAACACTCGACAGCCAACTCTCCCTTACTGCCAACATTTCTGCAACAACACGGTCCTGTAGATTCATGCTGTACAACATCAGGAGAATACGCCCCCTTCTCACTCAGAAGGCGGTGCAGGTTCTGGTCCAGGCTTTGATCATCTCACGTCTAGATTACTGTAACTCGCTCCTGGCAGGTCTACCTGCTACTGCCATCCGACCTTTGCAGCTCATCCAGAATGCAGCAGCTCGACTGGTTTTTAACCAACCTAAATTCACTCACACTACTCCTCTCCTCCGCTCCCTTCACTGGTTACCAGTGGCTGCTCGCATCCGGTTCAAAACACTAGTACTTGCGTACCATGCTGTGAACGGATCCGGTCCAGTCTACATCCAGGACATGGTCAAACGTTACACCCCATCCCGTTCACTCCGCTCTGCTTCGGCCAATCAGCTCGTTGCTCCCTCACTGCGAGCTAAACAATCATCAAAAACACGACTGTTTTCCGTCCTGGCTCCTAAATGGTGGAATGAGCTCCCCATTGACATCCGGACATCAGAAAGTCTACACATCTTCCGCCGAAAACTAAAAACATACCTCTTCCGACTTTACCTTGAATAAATAAAAAAACAAAAAAAACAAAAAAAAAACAAAAAAACAAAAAAAAGAACACTAACAACTTTTTGAAACTAACACTTTAGTAGCACTTAAATGGCACTTACTTATAGCACTTTGTAGTTTTGCTTTATTTGAAGAAATTGTATTTTCTTGATTCTTGTCGTCCTTGGTATGTACCCTCGGGTTTGAATGCACTTATTGTAAGTCGCTTTGGATAAAAGCGTCAGCTAAATGAAATGTAATGTAATGTAATGTACCTATGCAATCGCGGCCCATATCGGGCCGTGAGAGCCCACAAGGTGTGTTTTTTTATCGATCAGAGTCAAACATTTGTATTTAAAGAACTGTGTCGTACAGCTAGGTACTAATGCAACATATCGGTAGAAAGCTAAGATTCTTCTGATTCCACTGATGTAAACCATTTAAAGATCCGATCACAATCAACGTAACAGTCAGACAACTTACCAAAAAAAATAATTAAGACAGTCAACGTCACTAAACCTAAGAAGCAGGATATTAATCCACAGATCGATAACATTCCAACAAAAACAGTGTTGGTACATTGCCAAAGGACCAGACGATCGAATCCAGTAACATAATCACTCCATAGCACACTATTTCATCACAGAATAGCCACAGCCAGCTGATGCGTAATCTCAGAGTAGCCAGCAGCTAAGTGCCAATTTTGACTTTTTTTCCGTCCTAACTTCTGTTAGAAAGTAAACCCAGCGACTCTCTGGATTTCAAAATGGAGGGTGCACTCTAACCTTTAGATGGACAGCTCATTCGACCCAATTGGAGAAGGCAGGGGTTGTCCACATTCGGCAAAAGCCAACGAGAGCCCTCGTTTACAGACAGTGCACGCCCTTCTTCTGACGTGGCGAGGCTCAGCCAACTGCAGTCGATTTTTGTTATGACTGACTTATCGTTTAGCCGATTACATTTTCCAGGAAGTACATGTCCTCCGCGACCTGATAGATAACTATCAACACACAGCAAGTCACTACACAACAGCGGACAGGTGCTTCCAGAGCATCTCATCCCTGTGCGTAACAGTAAGTGAGCACTGGTTTTGAGATTGGTGCGTAAAAGTTCGGGGGCGTTGCTGTGAGATCCGTGTGCAGAATTCAGTCTTGCTATGGAGAGTTTTGAAGCTACACTATGAAGAAACGTTTAGAGATATGAAACTTGACGACCGAACAAGCAAAGGGATCTGTGTTATCGGCGTGACAGCGACAAGTCTGATTATGACGTATCAGAGGAAGACAGCGACACGTCGTTTGACTACGAGGCAGACGGCATGTTTCAGGAAGGACGAGACATTACTCTTGACAAGTACGTACTTTATTATAATAAATAACTAAATTACTGTGTGTGTGTGTGTTCGTGTGTTTTTTTAGGATTTACTGTTGATTAGTAAAAGGTGTGGATTTAGATGTGGGAGAGATAATAGTTGTTTTTGTTTGAGAATTAGAATGTGCATATAGATGGTGGAGAGATGAGTGTGCCTTTGTGTGTCGAGATGAATGTGAACAGATATGCATATAGGTGTGGGTGTGGTGCCTCTGTACGGCTCTTCTAATAGCTCCTGATTAATTTTTCTTTTCCCACATAGGTCCATCGAGGTTCATGGGTGCTGACATCCTGATAGGGCACTACAAAGTCCCTCCACAAGACTCCTCCTGCAGTCGTGACTGCTACAATGGCTGGCATGTATCCAAACATTTTAAAGATGTATATTTTAATACATTTTTAACCATATGACCAGTTTTGTCTCCTTTATATAAAAGTATGATTTTTAGTGTAAAAGTAGCCTTTTTACCATGTTACCATGGGTCCTTTGGAGCCTCCAAATTTTTGGAAAATGCCTCGACATGCCCTTAGTAAAACATCTGTAAAATATTCATTTTCTGTGGTATTGTAGTCAAATTTGAACTTGGGCTAGTCAAGGCCCCATGCTAGGGTCCCATTATGTTATTCAGCTCATAAGTCACAGCTAGAGTCATCAGCAGGCATCTGTTTACCAAAAATATTCAGGCGACAATAAAAACCTTCTACCTCACTGTGTGCCAACTGCTATTACTCAATGCCAGGAGCAGTTAGATTGATTCTGACTGTTTGGGGGGAAAGTTCAGGATGTTACCTTTCAAAAGAGACCAAGATCATGCATGTACTCCAAATAGTTCAAGAACAGCATTCAATTTAATTTTGGTGTCCTCAAACAGGCGTTTTAGGCGAATTTCACCCGTTTCTTAAGAGGTTACCTCCTGCTGTAGATATAAATCTGGCCATGCATGGGAATAAATTATAAGACTGTGATCTGGAATCAGTGCTGCTGTCTAAAGGGACTATTGACCAGTGCATCACCGACATGGCCCAGGACCTAAAGTGCCAGCTGGTGGATATAGTTAAGAAAGGGAAATATGCTTTACAGTTAGATGAATCCACAGATATATTAAACACTGCCCAGCTGCTTGTTTTCATCAGATACATTTTTTACGGAAAACGTAATGATGTCCTGCTCTGCACTCCGGAGTGGACGTGCAAAGGTGAGGAAGTGGCGCCGGACTTAAATTCAACAAACTGTATTATTCACAGGGAATCTCTTGCAAGCAAAACACTTGAACCAGAGCTTAAACATATTCTTGACATTTCGATAAATATGGTCAACTACAGAGTGAGTTTAAGAAGTGAAATTAATGTTTAGGCTAAAATAAATAGCCCTAAAGTTTTTGCACATGGCAGCATAATGTGTCCGCTGCTCGTTATGCATTCAGACATCACCTGCTAACTTTTTTATACATACAGCATATGCTCACTCAGCACTGCGGTTTATACAGGGAGTTTCCCTGTATTCTGGTTATATTCCATTTCTTAAATTGCTATAAAATAATATCATGGCTGTAAGGCTGTTGTTCTTTTGTGTTGTATTAATGCCCGTATTTGCATAGGCCTAATTGTGCGTGTGTGTGGCTGTGCGCAACGTTATATAACACATCAAGGGTCGGTGGGGTTCGCCAGTATCTGGCACTGTTATTTCGGGGTTCCCAATCGTGTCAACGTGTTTATCCCAAATATGAGAAGAGCCGGTCTGGTCTAATTCAACAAGTATTTATTAAGAAGCAATGAAAAATTAACAGCATAGCTATGGGTACTCATCTTCCTGAGGAGACTGAGGACGGCTCATCTGTCTCCTCAGATTCTGGTGAATTTCTACCGCTGCACCATCGAGAGCATCCTCACCAACTGCATCTCAGTATGGTATGGCAGCTGCTCTGTTGCGGACCGGAAGTCACTGCAGAGGGTGGTTAAAACTGCCCAACGCATCACCAGTTCCTCACTCCCCACCATTGCAGCTGTCCAGAGCAAGAGATGTCTGCGGAGAGCGTGCAGCATTGTCAAGGACAGCTCTCACCCCAGCCACAGACTATTTGCCCTCCTCCCTTCTGGGAGGCGCTACAGGGTCCACCGTTCCCGGACTAGCAGGTTCAGGAACAACACTTTTTTTAACACACACCCTCCTCCAACCACTGAACATTTGAACACTTGCACTACACTGTTACTTTTTTCACTACTGTATTATCCTGCCTATAGTATATTCATATTTATATATTTGTATATATATATTGCCTAAAGTTATTTATCATACAATATCTGTTAATACTGTACTACTTAAGATATATTACTTACTGCTCATAGTTCTTATATCATACAATACCTGTTAATACTGTACTATTTCCTTTATTACTGCTCATAGTTCTTAAATCATACAATACTGTACTATTCCATATATATTTGCTACTGTTCATATCTTATTTATTTACATTCAATTTTAAATACGCACAATACTCTAGACTTTAACTCCTTTTTTTGCACTTCTGGCTAGACGCTAAACTGCATTTCGTTGTATAAGTACTTGTACTGTGCAATGACAATAAAGTTGAATCTAATCTAATCTAAAATAAACAGCCTCGGCTAAATCAGTAGCACGGGGTAGTCAAAAGTTGTGCTGCACGGACGGCGTTTGTAATCTTTTATAACAGTAGGTAGATTAAAGCTCCCAAAACAGGCATTATCAAACAGGTATAAGATTGAACAGCGATGTGACGCACACACATTTTAACCAACTTCAAGATTAACACCAAGCAGCAAAGTTTACTAAAAGTCACTATGTGAGGGCCACATATGTCCCACATATTCAGCCCAAACTGCCCCCAGCCCGTCTAACATACTGCATTTTGTTTAAAGTTGAGTTTCATTGCCATCTTCACCGACACACACAAATGGATAATATAGATTTCAGTCTTAACAGACCCACGCTTTGAAAAGCAGTGTTCTAGGGGTCTCGTTTCAGCATAGATTTGAAAACAAATAGAGTTTACCAGATTCCCACTCATGAGCAGTCCCTAGTGGCAAGGTGGCCGCCCACTTTTGATCAGGGTATGTGATCCCTTAGAAATATGTATAAATGTCATGGCCTAGAGATGGTTGACACTAGGTAAGCGTTGACCCTGCAAGGTCCAAGACAGTTATGAAAAAGGAGTGGTGTTATGACCCAGGTTCAAACCATAAAAGTAAATGTTCTATAAATTTGGTGATGAATGAGATTTTTAAAACCAGCATTAACTTATTTCATCAAATAACTGAAAATTTAGTTTACAGTGTGCAGTATCACAAATTTTTCTTATGTTTTGTCTTTAGAGTAGTCATCCATGACCTGAAGAGTATAAAATATGTAAGAATTAAAATGGATGTAGCTGGGCTAAAGCTAACATTCTATAATTGACATATTCACACATATTCCACATTAGGTACAATAACTCCTGTTCAATTGTCATTTCTGCCTTTTTACATTTTATCATATGTAAATACTTTAAACATAGTGACACTTTCCATTATGTAAAATACTTTTTGTTCTCATAAATGTAGTAAATACTTTTATTTGTTGATTATTTTTGTTACACAGGGCATCAATTGCACTTCTGTCCGTCCTTGGAGAGGGATCCATCGCATTTTGGGTAGTTTTCCCCCTACCTTTGTTGAGGGTTATGGCTAGAAGATCGGGCAACTTGTTATGCCCTATGAAACAAACTGTGATTTGTGAATATAGGCTCTATTACTTCCAATTTTAGCAAGTCGCCCAACTCCTTGCTTCCTTATGTCATTTGACTGTGATTAAGGAATTTTAACACAATTGAGGATGTTTGTGGATAGTACATCAAAGACAAAATACATAACCCCTCACACACAAATCACGTCATACACAGTGTTTTCAAATCAACACAATGAAACAGACCTACAAAATATTGAATATTATTGCACAATCTACACATCTATTTCTAATAACAATGCTGTAAGCTAAAATTGTGTTTTGTGAGGCACAGAGCAATGACAGGAATATTGCACATTTCTGTAACAGTGTCCTACAATGCATTAGGGAAATAAAAAGAGAAGCATCTGACAGCTTTGCTCGTTGAGAGTGTGGGTAAAGAGCTTCATGTTCACATCCAAAATGTGTCCATATATTCTCTTTTTCCATGTTTTGTTGACGAGCCAAATTAAAGGATTTGAGCCAAAACCGTATATGCTGAGAATGTCCTCTCTACAAAAACAACACATCTACATTGGTGTTTTGTTCGAACATCTTCAAATTTTCTTCAGTACATTAGCTTTAAACCCAGTGCCAAGAAAAAAGTTAAGTGATGTTTGATTAATGCAGACTGTGCAAATGTGAAGTTTAGACTGTAAGGTTCATCCCTCTCCCAGAAGCCCTGTGATGCTGTTGCAGATAGTTTAAACATAATTTTGTTCCCACTATGATGTCCCTGATTACCTCAGTCCATTTTGTCCATCTCCAAGTGTCCATAATAATTGTCATTATATATTATTATGGATCAAGCAATTCAACTGAATGTATATAGCACTTTTTAATGTTGTAAAGTGCTTCACAAAACAACCCTTCCACACTAAGTACTGCCAATCACAAAGCAGGAGTTAATATCGCACTACTGGATTTTAAAAAAACAACTGAGGGAACTGAGGAATCGCTTTCCGAAGCAATTTCATATAAGGAAACAGAGGCATAATTAAAAAAAAGAAAGACTACAATTAAAAATAGCATAATAAGAAAGAAAACAGGACAGAATAGAAACTAATAAAAAAAATTAAAAGAGGATGAAATAATAAATCCCTAAGACATAAAGTATGTATGAAAGTGAGTAAAATCTAAAAAGAAAATAGTGTATTAAAAGTAAGAAACGAAAATTATCAAATAAATTTATTTAAATGGGTAGTTCTGAGTAAAACAGACTAAAATATAATTAAACTGATAAATAACTGACTAAATTTGATTTAAGACTAAATTAAAGGGACATCTTGAATTTGCTTTTAAAGATATCAACCACCTGTGCTGCCCTCAGGTCTTCAAGAAGGCTGTTTCAGAGACATGGGCCATGGTAATAAAATAATATCTCACTGTGTTTTTTTGTTCTAGCTTTAGAGGTTCATAAGTTGAAAGTAAATCTGATAGATAAGAAGGATCAGGACCATTAAGGACTTTGAAAATCATTAAAAGGTTTTTAATACCTTATCGGCTTAAAGATTGGCATGTGTATTGTTCTTTTGCTCATACGCCTCTTCTATATGTTCCTCCCATGGCACATTGAGTTCTAGCATGATAACATGGGCCTCATTCACCGATATCTTCTAAAGAATTTTCTTAAATCTGTTCTTGAGAAGTAAGCAAACTCTACATCAGGTTCATGATGTGTTCTTAAAGGTTCAGTATGTAGAATTTTGTGACATCTAGTGGTGAATTTGTATGTTGCAGCTGAATATTCCTCACCTTACCCTTGCTTCCCAAACATGAAAAAAAACCTGTGGTCGCGGTCAGTTGTCAGTTAGTACAGTTTGGCCTACTGAAAAAACATGACGACCTCCCTAGAGAGGAACCCCTCCTGATGTTAATATAAAGTATTAAAATATAAAGGGGCGACGGTCACGTGATGACGGACTAGGAGACGGGTTTGCGGGAGCTCCAACAACATCCTTCATATATTTTGCATTCTCTCTTAAACCACATTATATTTTTATAAGACCAGTGCACTAGTATGACTCTTGAAAAATTCTGGACAAGACAACACCGAACAATGCCAAAGGGAAAGAATAAGTCGCGACAGCCAAATGACAACTCGGCTACGGAGCTAGCCCAACATGGCGGCGAGCATGACGAAGACGACGAGGAGACAGAACTTGAACCTGCACTCGCTAAAGCGCTGGACTTGATGACTAATAAGTTAATGATGGCTATTAACGACAAACTCGAGCCTTTGGCTAAAACAGTTCTCTCTCATACTACCGAGCTGAAGAGGGCTAATGACCGCTTGGATGAGGCAGAGGCGCGGGTGCTACAGCTACACTGGAGACCGCTAACGAGCCGCAAGCAGAGAGTGATGGCAGCAGTACGGAGAAAAGCAGCGGGCGGGGATATCACTCTGGAGGAAAGAAAAATATCCTTCTACCATGACCTGTCTGCCGCAGTACTTCTTAAACGGAAAGAGTTTAACGAAGCTAAACAACGTCTCAGGCAAATCGGCGCTGATTACGCCATGCTCTTCCCTGCAAAGTTACAAGTATCTCTGAATGGCACCAAGAAAACCTTCCTCTCCCCGACAGAGGCTCTGACCTTTGCAGCCAGTGCAGCATGTCAGGAATGATGGATTCTCCGACCATATGAGGGTTAAGTTTTGACACTCGGTCATGTATACTGGTGATTATACTCTGTTATGATACATCTTGCATACATGTGAATGATTACTCGTCGTTATAATATGTATTAAGGTGCCCCCCTTGCTTAATAATACACCAGTATTCATTCAGTGGAAGTCCAGCTGATTTAAGAGTAGATAACGATTCATATTTAGAGGCTTATATTAGTTGAAAACTTTTGTTTATCTTGTAGTAATTGGGTGTTGATGTGAGCCCCAGTTAACTGGGTGATGTCACTTGCTTTATTTCTTTTCTGTTTGTGTGCTGTGAGAGGCACATTTGGCCCTAGTGAAGGTGCCTTACAGAACAGCAATCCCCCCACAACCTGGGGAAGGACCCCCATTATCCATTTTCTTTTCTTTCAATATTTCCCTTTTTTTACATGCATAATTTCTTGCTGTTATAGTTTCATGTGTTCTGTTTTTGTTACTTGTAGTTCATGCTCAGTACTGGTCTTCCACATTCAGTGTATCATGTCGACGTATTTGGATAAACTGCCTAAATTATATTTACCAATAGAATAATGCCACCTTATAAGTTAAAACTCTGTTCATGGAATGTAAGGGGTTTAAAAGGTAATGTGAAGCGAAGAAAGGTCTATTCTTTGTTGAAAAGGGAGGGGGTGGATGTGGCTCTATTGCAGGAGTCCCACTTAGAGGACAATGAGCATCTTAAACTTAAATACAGTTGGGTTGGCCAGGTGTACTTTTCCTCTTTTACCACCAATAGCAGAGGGGTTGTTATATTGATACACAAGAATCTACCATTCCAATTAAAAAAGTGTATAAAAGTACGGAAGATTTGTAAATTTAATGGTGTCTTACATGGTAAAGAAATTACTATTATGAATCTTTATTGCCCACCTAACTATTCCCCTGACTTATTAACTAAAGCATTCTCAGAATTTGCAGAAGTGACTTCGCCATTGGCCTTTGTGGGAGGTGACTTTAATTGTTTACTTAATCCTCGACTTGATAGACATCCCCCACGAAATTCACCTCTGTCAAACCAGGCTAAGGCCCTCTTATCGACTTGTGGGGAAATCAACCTGGTTGATACATGGCAAGTATTGCATCCGTCTGATAGAGAATTCACCTTTTACTCTCCTCCTCACAAATGCCACACACGGATTTATTATTTTTTCGTACCCCAGTCTGTGATGCAATTTGTGTCTTCCTGCTCAATAGGCAATATTGTGGTTAGTGATCATGCAATTGTGCTCCTTGAATTGTCTCTTGACATTGAATCTGCAAGAAGTAAACGCTGGAGATTCGACACGCGTCTCCTGAAAGATGACAAATTTTTCTCTCATCTGAAAAGTGAATTTAGGATATTCCTGTCTATTAACTCACAATCTACTAGCAACCCATCCTTACTGTGGGAAACTACAAAAGCATACGTCAGGGGTTTAATTATAGCCTACTCGGCCTCGAAAAATAAGAAACAATTAGAACAGCAACTAAAACTTGAAAAAGAACTGGCAGATAGGTGCACTTTGCTTACCATCAGACCCATTACTGTTCCAGAGGAAATGCGCAATACAGGCTGCTCTAGACACTTTGCTAACCCAACAGGCTAAGACTGCTCTCCTCTTCTCAAAGCAAAGGCTATATGAGTATGGGGATAAGCCCAGTAAGTATTTATCTCATTTAACCAAAATTAAAAGGGACCCTCAAGTTATTCCTTCAATTTTAGATGGGAATGGCACAAGCCACTTTGATAACAAATACATTAATAACACTTTCAGGCAATTTTACACTAGGTTGTATGAATCGGATCAACCACAGGGAGTCTCGGATAGGATGGAATCCTTTTTAGAAAGATTTACCCTTCCAACCATCTCTGATTCTCAAAAACTTGAATTAAACGCTCCCATCTCCAGGGAGGAGGCCCTATTAGCACTTAAAGGCCTGCAGTCAGGCAAGGCACCAGGGCCTAGTGATGGGAAGTTCGGATCTTTTTACCGTGTCGGTTCTTTGAATCTCGTTCACTAGAATGAACGAATCTCTTTTTCAGTCATTCGTTCGTTTCAACGGGGGGGGTGCAAACGATCCAAAGACTCGTACCCGGCAGATGAACGAGTCGTTCAACTCCCGACGTGCTTCGTTCATCTGCCCACAGAGTCTTCGGCCAACGTGTCGGCCACACAGAGCGAGCTCATCTAGCCGGTGACCGCGATGCGGGCGGCGGGTGGGAAAATCGCTCCTCGGAAAAGCAAGCCGAGCTCCGGGGCTCCAGAGCCCCCCGGTCACCTACATGCACATCTGCGACACCTGCTGCGGCCCGGCGCCTCCATACCGCTGCACGGCCACCCGGACATGAACGGGGATCTACGGAGCTGCTGAGCCCCACGCTGCCAGCACATCCAGCTGGCCCGCTGCATCCGCGGACACAGAGCTTAAACTGCTGCTGATACACTGAATAATCCAAGTATTCAGAATACGTTAGGCACACACTTTTTAAAAAGTGCATGCCTTGGGTTTATACTTACAATGACTTTGATTAAATTACTTAAATGCACACCGATTTGTTATTCTTGTTTCTGTAATGAGCAGTTAAATAAAAATGTGGGAAAGAATATTGTACAGTATCTAATATTGTGTTGGTCATATTTAAATCATTCATTACGTTTTTTTGGGGGGGAAAGAGAGGATAAAATAAAAGAATCGCATATTAAATCTTAATCTCAATATTTGGGGGGGGGAAATCGCAATTAGATTATTTCCCCATATCGTTCAGCCATATTCAAAAGTCATAATGACTGGTTTTGTTATTTTCACTTTACATTTTCAGTGTCTTCAGATCAGTGACTCGTTCTTCTGCCAAGAGTCTTCGGATCAGTGATTCATTCATCTGCCGGATACGAGTCTTTGGATCATTTTCCACGTGACCTGCAGCAGCCTATGCAACAGTCCCGATGCGCGGCCACGAGAAAATTAACTAATCACTCTTTGAGAGGACTCGTTGCTCCCGAGTCCTTGTAACGATTCGTTCAAAACGAACGAATCGTTCACGAAAGACACAACACTACCAGGGCCTGATGGCCTGAGCAGTGAATTGTATCGAGAATTTCAGGATGTGCTTTTAGACCCCTTTTTGGAAATGTTGGATCATTCATTCATCACTGGTAGCCTCCCTCAGTCACTAAGAGAAGCCGATATCACCTTAATTTAAAAAAAAGGAAAGTCCTCTGAGGACTGTTCAGGATATAGGCCTATTGCACTTCTGAATCAGGACATCAAAATACTATCTAAAATATTGGCAGTACGTCTCGAGAAAGTTCTACCTTTTCTTATTAGAGAGGATCAGACCGGTTTTATCAAAGGTAGAAGTTCTAGTTACAATGTTAGGAGGCTCCTACATATTATCAATATTTGTCAGACACAGGAAATTGATAGCATGGTCATTTCATTGGATGCAGAAAAAGCTTTTGACCGTGTCGAATGGTCATACCTGTTTAATATCTTGCATAAATTTAATTTTGGAGACAATTTTATTAGATGGGTTAAATTATTATATAAAATTCCCATGGCCGCAGTCATCACCAATGGCTATAGGTCTGACAATTTCCCACTTCATCGCTCAACGAGTCAGGGCTGCCCTCTTAGTCCCGCTCTTTTTGCACTTGCAATAGAACCTCTCGCTGAGGCTATAAGGCAAGATTCTGACATAAATGGCATAAATGTGGGTGGGATCCAACATAAAATTTCTCTTTACGCGGACGACGTTTTTCTTTATGTGCTGGAGCCTGAGACTTCTGTTAAACGTTTAGTTGATGTAATTACTTTGTTTGGCTGTTTTTCGGGTTACAAAATAAATTTCTCAAAATCCTTAGCTATGCCAATGGGAAGTCTTAGAGATAGAACTACCACACTACCCTCATTCCCATTTAAATGGTCCATAACAGGTTTTGTTTACTTGGGTATTCATATTACACCTTTATTTCATGGAATGTATAAGGTCAATTTTAACCCCCTCTTGGATTCTATAAGGAGGGACCTGGACAGATGGGCTCCACTGCCCTTGTCATTACTTGGTAGAGTTTCTATTATTAAAATGAATATTTTGCCAAGATTGTTATACCCCCTACAGATGATCCCATTACTCTTGTCAGGCAAAGTACTGAGGCTGCTTAACGGCTGGCTGAGAGACTTCATTTGGAACAAGAGAAAGCCCAGGCTAAAAGTAGCAAAACTACAACTTCCCAGTTCGAAGGGTGGTCTAGATCTTCCCAACATCAGATGGTATCAGCTGGCATCCCATTTGAGATTTATATCAGAATGGGTCAAGGAGGAACCTACCTCTGATCTGTTGAGTTTAGAAAAGTCACAGACCTCAGGCTCCCTGTTAGGCCTTTTGGCCTTCAAGGATTTAAAGTCAGCCAGGAGCCATTGCAAAAATAACCCTATAATCTGCAATACTTTAAAAGCATGGTTTATTACACAAAAGCTTGAAGGGAGGTCTGGCCTAACATCTTCGTTGGTTCCAATTCAAGGCAATCCTAACTTCTTACCAGGCATGGATGGTGGGTATGGCACTTGGACATCTCGAGGGATAAAAAGGATGCGTGATTTATTTCAGGGTGCATCCATGTTTTCATTTGCACAACTTCAAGAAAAGTATAATCTTCCCAGGCATGACTTTTACAAATACCTGCAGATCCGGGACTTCATAAACAGGGGAACTACTCTTAATATTGATGCAACTACATCTGCAGTTGAACAATTACTCCTCCTTGGCCCAAATAAGAAATCCATTACTCGTTTTTACAATGTCTTAAGCCAGACATATGTGATAAATGTACAGGATATTATGCAGAAGTGGCAAGGGGAACTTGGTATAGATATTGATGGGGATAAGTGGACTAAAATATGGACTCAAACAAAGAAAATATCTGTGTGTAACCGTGCCAGATTGCTGCAATTTAAGATCGTACACCGTTTACAAATCTCTCTAACAAAAGTCATAAAATGAACTCTCAACTCTCACCTGCATGTTTAAAATGTAAAATCTCAGTGGGCACCTATACTCATTGTATCTGGTCATGTCCTAAAATACAAGCATATTGGATGGATGTTTTGCAAGATTTGGAAAAAATATTTGGTGTTGTGTTGCACATGGACCCTCTTTCCTTAATCTTGGGTTACACCAGTCAATATACTATTGTGCAGAGGTGGGACCAAGTCATTTTTTTGCAAGTCCCAAGTAAGTCTCAAGTCTTTGCCCTCAAGTCCCGAGTCAAGTCCCAAGTCAAGACAGGCAAGTCCCGAGTCAAGTCCAAAGTCAAGACTGACAAGTCTCAAGTCAAGTCCAAGTCCTGCAGTTTGAGTTTCGAGTCTTTTCGAGTCCTTTTGATCACTGAGTAATAATATATTTACACAGATCATGTATGCTTTTAAAATCTGTATTTATTTATTTATTAAAACAAGTGCAATTGAAATTACAGAAAAAAATTGTGCCAACATTGCACTTCCCTATTGCACCAGTCATTTTTAACATTTAACTCATATTTTGCAAGAATATTCTTCATTTTAAACCACTCCTACAGAATGAACACATTTGAAAAAACAAGTGCAACTGTAATTATTTGTACAAAAGTGCTAACATTGTATTTTGCATTTTAAGTAGTTCCACAGCAGTTTCTGTCCTGTCCTGTGTTTATCTCATCTCATTTATCTCACCTCATATTGTCTGTGTGTGTGTGTACATGTGAGAAACATAACAAATACATGAACATGAACATTTCTGTCCTGTCCTGTGTTTATCTCATCTCATTTATCTTACCTCATATTGTCTGTGTGTGTGTGTACATGTGAGAAACATAACAAATACTTGAACATAACAATGAACAGGGTTGTGCTTTTTATATGTCAGGGCCCTATGCTGAATTGCATTTGCAAAAGACCAAATTGGCCAAAAGTCTGTCAGTCATTTGTGCACGATGTGGACGTAGTATGATTCCACCCAGTGCCGCTGCGAGCCATTTTGGTGCCCTAAGCATAACTCCTCTATGATTACATTAAATAATCATCAATAAGTACAAACAAGAATAGTCAATCTTCTTTAAGTTTTTTTGAGCAATTTAATATATCTCTTGTTCTGCCTTTTTTGTGATATACATGGCTAAAAGGTACCTAATATTTCTATTCTGAAATAATATCGGCATTATAATTGTAAGCTAATTTATTTAATGACGTTATTGTTGAGGGTTGATTTGTATTTCCGGTTTTAAGTGGGTTGTTGGTAGTGACTCTTATTTTGAAAGGGGGTTTTAAAGGAAGTGGGTGCTGTGATGAGTGAAGTTGTAAAATGAACGGAGAATAAACGGGTGTGCTGTCCCGAGCGCATGACCTGCTCTCGTGTCCTTTGTCGGCTGAAGCCGGACTTATGATACAACCAAACGCTCGGCTACATAATTATAATAACTATGATAATTTTTCAGTTGCTTTTTTTTGGTGCCCACTCAGGACTTGGTGCCCGACGCATAGCGCGTAGTGCGCGTTTTGGGAGCGGCGGCGCTGCACACACACACACAGACGCACACAAACACGATGAGAGATACAGAGCGCTCCTTAATAACATACTTTTTAATCTTTGTGTTTTGGGGAAAGGAGCAAGTCTTATCAAGTCAAACGGCTCAAGTCCAAGTGAAGTCACGAGTCATTGATTTTGAAGTCCAAGTCGAGTTGCAAGTCTCTTTACATTTTGTCAAGTCTAGTCTAAAGTCATCAAATTCATGACTCGAGTCTGACTCGAGTCCAAGTCATGTGACTCGAGTCCACACCTCTGCTATTGTGGATGCCAACGCTGCCAGACTGTATAATATCCTCACATATGCAGCAAGGAAGAATATCTTTTTGTCTTGGATAAGCGACAAACCCCCCACTAAATCAAACTGGCACAAGATAATTATGGAATGTTTTCCCCTTGAGTACCTGACCTGTCTGCTTCACTCTTCAGAGGGACAGTTTATGAACATTTGGACTCCATATCTTCACTTTTCCAGCTCTACAGTGGCTTCAGTGCTCTCGAATGTTGTCCTTGGCTAGCCTTAAGCTCTTTGTCTTTATCTTGTTGTCATTACACTGATAAGTTGAATGTGAGTTGTAAGTATGTATAGACTGAATAGACCAATGTTGTACTGAGTGTTGTTTGATTGTTACGTTAATGTATAAAAAGCTCAATAAACATATTTGTAAAAAAATAAATATATAAAGGGGCCATTCAAGGTTTCAGAAAACAAAAATTCATAGAATTTAGATGAAACACACAAATCTGCAGTGCCTTGTGTACACAAAAAAAAAAAAATTAAGAGGCCAGGAATGCTTGAACAAAAATATAAAGACCTAACTGTAATTCAAACCGTAACAAAAAGTTATACTTTGTAGAGTCCGCAGTGGACATAAAATACCACAAAAGAACAATACATGAGTTACAATTAGACGTTGATTTAAGACTGTAGTGGGAAAAATTCGACTTATTTATGGAGAAAAAAAAGCTAAATCTTAGCTTTTCTTTCAGATTTACCAGCTTGGCTGCAATTGGATGGAACATTTTAGCTAAAAACTGTCGCAGTAAAACTATGGAACATGTGACACATTTACCGTGTAAACACCATTGTGTAATACCTAAAGATGGTTGACTATTTTTGTGACTAAATATGTTTAAAATGTGTTGTGGGCATGTACCGGGGGAGTAATCAGTGCAGCTGAGGGCTGTGAGCTGATTACTCCTCATGTTCAAAAGGCAGCAGAAGGAGTTGCCACTGAGAGGAGAGACACTTGAGTAGAAACCTCATGAGAGACAGAGCTTTGCTGAGCTGCCAAGCCAAGACACTAGCAAAGACTTGCTGGACAATTTATGTTAAGTGTTTCAGTTAATGTTTTGCGCCCCTTATCATAATAAAAATGTAAAAAAGTGAATGGTTCATCTCTTTGCTGTTGGGAGGCCCCAGTGGCACAGACGTGAGCCACTAGTGTTTTTAAACTCTGCAGTACACACCGATTGTTTGTCAATTCTCCTCTTCAACATTTCCATGCATTTAAAACAATTATAATATGCACTGAAAGTTGACCGTCTTGGGTTTTGAGAAGAAATTTTTTCTTAAGAACGGTTGGTGAGTTTGACGTTGACCCTGGCGCTATACTGAGGGTATTTGAGTGGACTTCCCAAGTCATTAACATGTGTTTTTTGTGATCTAATCACAAGCGGACAGCTGGACAGATGTGAACGCATCGCTATTCCATCATGCCAGACCACATTCGAAGGTGGTCAGCAACACACACAGTGTGACATCGGACACACTTGTTTACTCAGTATGCGGCCTCTGGCTCTACTAAAGGCTATGTTTTGCTGGACAAAGAACATGTGGGGTTTTGCACTCGAAATTTCCGCCCCTGGGATCTTCTTCTCCACAACTTCCTTCTTATTGCTAATTCAATATCATTTCCACTGGTCCACCGGACCTGTCCTCCTCTCACTTTGTTCTGGACCAGTTTCAGCAGAGTTTCCCCAAGCCTTGTCATAACGGGGCGTTGGGCTGGTTCCCAACCGACCCTTTCTTTGGCCATTGTTCCAACCAGGACTCCATGACATAGCAATGATTCTGCTTGTTCAATGGCAGCCATCGCTCTCCACCTCCTGCCCATCTTTACAACCACTCCCACCCCTGAAAGTTTAATGACATAAGAATCTTGGAACTGCAAAGCCTCTCTTGTTCGCATGGTCTTGATCCTCTCATATAATTTCCATTAACACATTTAGATAATCTGATTAATTTCCATTTCACCATATGGGACTGACACAGACAATCATTGTTGCCATCTCCTTCATGGCAACAATGTTCACATAATCACTTACTTAAGCAAATTGTCCTAAGTAAAAGCCAAGTTGCTTTGTTGCTGCATTGGTTTATACTGAGCAGAACTACAGAGCTTTTATTTTGGAAGGTTGTGAACTTGGGTCTGCAGATTGTGTCAGTGCCTATCAGACATCTCAAATAGCCGAAATGCAATGTTTAAAAAAAAAAAAAAAGTCAGTCCAGTAAATCATTCAAATTAATACATAAGACACACTGGTGAACAGTAATGAAAGTAATTCAGCTTCATTTTATAAAGGACATTGACTATATGTTTTTCATTGCAATTGAACCAGGTAGGATGAACAATGAACAGTGAAAAGGTGACACAGGTCGTCAACCTGTTTGAGGAGAGCTCACTGATGCCAAGGAATAATTCTGAAGTAGACCCTGGAGTTTAACCACAGGATAAGCAATTAGTGTTCACAAAGGGCAGTGCACTAGTATTGTTGAACAGCAACAATACTGACCATACGTGATCAGCGTATGGTCAGGCAAATGCAAAATACCAATGCACTACTTTATTGATGGCCTCTCATGGCACTGGATAGTATATGTAAAGAACAACTTGTGTGGATTCATCATGAAATCACTTAGCAGAAATGAAATCAGAATTACAGAAAAACATTGGATCTAACTGAAAGTAGCCATTCTTTGCAGTGCAGTGTTTCCCATTTATTACCTAGACTATGGGGGTCAACCTCTTACTATAACATAGGAGACTAAGTTGGTGTTTTGGTTGCACTGTTGCTTTATTGTAGAGGTGTGTGCAATGCTTGCTCCCTCTCTAACACATTGACCAGTCTGTGAGCCTGTGAACCTTCAAAATATCCATCGCATTTTTAGCATCACCTGTATTGGTCAACTCTCCACTTGTCACATGATAAGACACCCCTACTCTAATGTGACTCTGCTCCTACTGTTACACACTAACCAAATACATGTTATCTCTACAAAAAAAAGCCAGTGTTGCCAGTGAGCAACTTATGTGTACCATGTAAGACTGGTAACACTAAAAGTGTGTTTTCTGGTGCTATCTTCCATTATGTAGCATACATATCAACATGGCACTTGGCTCTTGAATACCTAAGCACATACATGCTTAATGAATATTTTGCATTGGAGGCAAAAACCTGGAGAAAACAGACTCTTTCTGTTTTATCTAACAAATTCATCTGATATTGTAATGTTAAGACAAATTATTTTAGCTTGATTCACTTTTCTTTTGATCCTATTTTTCAGAAGTAGAGGCTGTTTTTGTTTGTTTGGTCCTGCTATTGGTAGCCTCCAAAACATCAGAAAGTATGAAACACTAGTATTCTATAAAACACACTTAGTCCTATGTTGCACATACATACCCTTTGACAAGCACCCAAAGGGCGGGACTTATCGACTGAGCGACGGACTAATCAGAAGATTGGTCAGTCGGGCCACACGCATTAATGGTGAAGTAAATTGAAAAATTCAATCAATGGTTGGAGTGAATGCTTGGCGGTAATGAAATCAGTGTGAGATGATCCAATAATTGCCAAGCTGATGTATTCTCTATTGGTATTTGGCTGTACTGCCTGTCACTATAAAGTATGCTCCACTCTTCTTTCCCCTGGCCAAGAGTGGAAGGCAGATATATTGAAAAAATTAGGATTCAGCTGCTGTGTGAGTGTAGCTAATGAAGGTAGGAATATAAAGCAAAGAAACGTTCCCTCTCAATTAATTTAATAGTGGACAGCCATGACTTAAAAATTACCCCAGAATGTTCCAGCGACAATTTTTAGAGATAAGATAACACTGGTGGGATGCTGCAGTGTAAACTGTTAAATATAGTACTGGAGCTTTTGGTACATTTTAACTAATTAAATTAATTGAAAGGGATAGACCTGACACCAGCATAACATCATCAAGTTGAGGTAATAGTTTTTCCTCATTAGGATCAGAAATGAGAAAAGAGCTTCAGCAAAGATATTCTCTGAACTGAACATTCTAAGGACAATTTGAGATGCTGGAAAAAAGCACTTATTTAAAAGAAATTTTACAATTTAGAGATATACCGATACCATTATGCATCTGATACTGCAATGACGGGATTGGCTTTGGTGAGTACATCAATCTATTTACCGATCTGATATCACATCTTTAGAGCATGAGTTTTTAACAAGATAAAAATAAAATTTTCTTTTCCTGGACCTCACTTCTTGTTTTTTGTTCCAAAACAGCAGTTGCGCTGCACCGCTACTGGCAAGTTACATTTTTAGAGCTGTGAGTTTCAGCAGAGCAGTGTTGGCCAGAGCGAGCTAAATGTCAGGAATCTGGCAATATTTCACTTTGGAAAGTCCAACAAGTAAAAACTCTGATGTCAGATAAACGCAAGACTTACATTTTGAGTGTTTTTAGATTAATTTCATTTGTGAGTTGTGTATTTTACTGTTTGTGGTTGTTCTTTACTACCTATGCAATCGCGGCCTGTTGACAGGCCGTGAGAGCCCGCAAGGTGTGTTTTTTTATCGATCAGCTAGGTACTAATGCAACATATCGGTAGAAAGCTAAGATTCTTCTGATTCCACTGATGTAAACCATTTAAAGATCTGATCACCACAGCCGGTACAATCAACGTAACAATCAGACAACTTACCAAAAAAAATAATTAAGACAGTCAACGTCACTCACCTAAGAAGCATGATATTAATCCACAGATCGATAACATTCCAACAAAAAAGGTGTTGGTACATTGCCAAAGGTCCAGACGATCGAATCCAGTAACATAATCACTCCATTGCAGACTATTTCATCACAGAATAGCCACAGCCAGCTGATGCGTAATCTCAGAGTAGCCAGCAGCTAAGTGCCAACTTTGACTTTTTTTCCGTCCTAACTTCTGTTAGAAAGTAAACACAGCGGCTCTCTGGATTTCAAAATGGAGGGTGCACTCTAACCTTTAGATGGACAGCTCACTCGACCCAATTGGAGAAGGCAGGGTTTGTCCACATTCGGCAAACGCCAACGAGAGCCCTCGTTTACAGACAGTGCGCGCCCTTCTTCTGACGTGGCGAGGCTCAGCCAACTGCAGTCGATTTTTGTTATGACTGACTTATCGTTTAGCCAATTACATTTTCCAGCAAGTACATGTCCTCCGCGACCTGATAGAAAACTATCAACACACAGCAAGTCACTGCACAACAGCGAACACGTGCTTCCAGAGCATCTCATCTCCGTGGGTAACAGTAAGAGAGCACTGGTTTTGAGATCGGTGCGTAAAAGTTCGGGGGCGTTGCTGTGAGATCCGTGTGCAGAATTCAGTCTTGCTTTGGAGAGTTTTGAAGCTACACTATGGAGAAACGTTTAGAGAAATGAAACTTGACCACCGAACGAGCCAGGGATCTGTGTTATCGGTGTGACAGCGACAAGTCTGATGATGATGTATCAGAGGAAGACAGCGACACGTCTTTTGACTACGAGGCAGAGGCCATGTTTCAGGAAGGACGAGACATTACTCTTGACAAGTACGTATTTTATTATAATAAATAACTAAATTTCTGTGTGTGTGTTCGTGTGTTCTAATTTTTATTTTCCCACATATGGAACATAGGTCCATTTTAGTGTAAAAGTAGCCTTTTTAGCCTATTTGGTTACCATGGGTACCAAGGGTCCTTTGGAGCCTCCAAATGACCTTTTTGGAAAACGCCTAGACATGCCCTTAGTAAAACATCTGTAAAATATTCATTTTCTGTGGTATTGTAGTCAAATTTGAACTTGGGCTAGTCAAGGCTTCATGCTAGGGTCCCATTATGTTTTTCAGCTCATAAGTCCCAGCTAGAGTCATTAGCAGGCATTTGTTTACCAAAAATATTCAGGCGAAAATAAAAACCTTCTACCTCACTGTGTGCCAACTGCTATTACTCAATGCCAGGAGCAGTTAGATTGATTATGTTGGGGGGGGGGAGTTCAGGATGTTACCTTTCAAAAGAGACCAAGATCATGCATGTACTCCAAATAGTTCAAGAACAGCATTCAATTTAATTTTGGTGTCCTCAAACAAGCGTTTTAGGCGAATTTCACCCGTTTCTTAAGAGGCTATTTAAAATAATTAATGTCCATAGTCTTCAAGGATAATTTCTATTGCCAGCAAGATCCTTTTAATTTTCCTACCCAAAACTATATTATATATCATATATTTACCACTTACTCGTGTTAATACTGAAAGAAAGGGTTAATTGCCAGTATATAAACCTCATGCAACCGTTGTGACATATTATGAACACTGCAGCTGACTGCAGTTGAGGTACATTCTCCCACTGGGGCTGCAAGCACTCTTGCTTATTAGGGCCCGAGCACCGAAATCGGTGTGAGGCCCTATTGAATTCTTAAGGATTTGTATTATTAGGGCCCGAGCACAGAATGGTGAGAGGCCCTATTGAAATTGAAAGGATTATTAGGGCCTGAGCACCGAATGGTGAGAGGCCCTATTGAAATTGAAAGGATTATTATTAGGGCCCAATCCCCGAAATCGGTGGGAGGCCCTATTGAAATTGAAATGATTATTATTATTATTATTCTTAGGGCCCGAGCACCTCCGGTGGGAGGCCCTATTGAAATTGAAAGGATTATTCTGAGATTTTTAAACATGCTCAAAAAGTTTTAAAAGTTTGCAGTAAATTAGAAAGTGGTGTAAATTTATGTATTCTGGAGTATTTGGAAATGGGCGTGGCAAAATGGCTCAACAGACGAGTGTAATCACAACAAAATGGTGATCAAAAGTTATTGATAGATAAACTTTTCGTCATACCATCTGACCGTGACATGGCGTCAAAGTTTGATGAAACGCCATCAAAACACGAGCTTCTCTTTCTCAGACATATTTGGTCCAATCGACACCAAACTACACATGTAAGACAAGAGTTGCGACCTGAAGACATCTACACAGAAATCGTGACTTAAAATCTCAGCGCCTCCTGGTGGCAGCAGGAAATGTCTTGTTTTTGTACATTTTACACTTGGATGTATTTCTCCTCATCCACTTTGTGAAACCATGTCAAACTGTGTCAAATGGGTCTCAAGACATTGATATGTAGGCTTACAATTACTGTGACTTTTCATCATGCGGATTATTAATGGCATGTCATCAAAGTTCAACTCGCCATGACACATGAAATTGCTGTAACTTCCGTGTTCATGGGTCCAGCTCCCTCAAACTACATGTGTGTATCAACAGCCCACCCCTGAAGATATACAGATAGTTTAAAGGAATGGGCGTGTCAAAATAACTGACTAGCGCCCGCTAAAGGGCAGCCCCGGCACTACGATTGGTCTACCTCTACAAAAATCGATAGGGACATGTGTCTTTTCATGACAAAGAAATAAGTCTCTTGGACAGATATGCTAAACCACACAGGAAGCCCGACATTTTGGATTTGGTAGCCATTTTAGCCATATTCCACCCTTTTACTTTGATGTACTTGTTGTAGAGCTTTCATCAGATCAATGTGAAATTTAGTTGAGTGTCATCACAACAAGATGGAGATGAAAAGTTATTAAAGATCGATTCCTTGTCTCACGGTGTGACCTTGGCGTGACTTCAAAGTTTGATTACACGCCATTAAAACATGAGCTTCTTTATGTTGGACATATTTGGTCCAATCCAGTCCAAACCAGACATGTAAGACAAGAGTCGCGACCTGATGATATTTACAAAGACACCATGACTTAAAACGATAGCACCACCTGCTGGCTACAGAAATTTAGGTGTTTATCCTTGCTGCAGTGCCCAAACGCATGTAACACGGAGACGAGTGCTTGGTCATCGAACGCTCTTTCTTCACCGACCGCAACAGACTTGAAATGGCCTGTGCTCGGGCCCGTTAGTGCTACAACGTAGCCCTAGTTATTAGGGCCCGAGCACCGAAATCGGTGGGAGGCCCTATTGAAATTGAAATGATTATTATTATTAGGGCCCGAGCACCGAAATCGGTGGGAGGCCCTATTGAAATTGAAATGATTATTATTAGGGCCCGAGCACCGAAATCGGTGGGAGGCCCTATTGAAATTGAAATGATTATTAGGGCCCGAGCACCGAAATCGGTGGGAGGCCCTATTGAAATTGAAATGATTATTATTAGGGCCCGAGCACCGAAATCGGTGAGAGGACCTATTGAAATTGAAAAGATTATTATTAGGGCCCGAGCACCGAAATCGGTGGGAGGCCCTATTGAAATTGAAATGATTATTAGGGCCCGAGCACCGAAATCGGTGGGAGGCCCTATTGAAATTGAAGTGATTATTATTATTATTAGGGCCCGAGCACCGAAATCGGTGGGAGGCCCTATTGAAATTGAAATGATTATTAGGGCCCGAGCACCGAAATCGGTGGGAGGCCCTATTGAAATTGAAATGATTATTATTATTATTATTATTATTTTTCTTAGCTTAAATGAATTGGCTTTTTGAGGGCTTTAATGTGCTCAAAAAGTTGTAGGAGTTTGCAGTAAATTCGAAGGCGGCGTAAAATTACGTATTCTGGAGTATTTTGAAAAGGGCGTGGCAAAATGGCTCAAGAGCGCCACCTACGGAAAAGCCCCTCATTTAGCATTCACCGATCCTCAAAAAAAACAAAGATTATTGTGTATCATGACTAGATGCACAAAAAAGTCCATCAGTGCATTATGAATAACGCAACAGGAAGCCCGCCAGTTTGACTTTAGTGGCCATTTTGGTCATATTCCATATTTTTTCTTTGATGTACTTGTCGTACAGCTTTCATCAGATCAACTTCAAATTTAGACGATCGTCATCACAACAAATTGGAGATCTAAAGTTATTGAAGGATTACGTTTTAGCAAAACCGTCTGACCGTGGTGTGGCGTTAAAGTTTGATGAAACGCCATCAAAACACAAGCTTCCATATTTCAGACATATTTTGTCCAATTGAGTCCAAACTAGACACATTCGACAAGAGTCGCCACCAGAAGACATGGGTGCAGAAATTGTGACTTACAATCACAGCGCCCCCTGGTGGTAACACGAAATGTCTTGTTTTGGTACGTGTTATGTTTTTATGTACTACTCAGACAGCTTTCATCAGATCAACTTAAAAATTAGATGAGACTCTACAAAACAAGATGAAGATCTAAAGTTATCAGAATTTAAACTTTTCATCATACCGTGTGACCGTGGTGAGGTCTCAAAGTTCGACTAAACGCCAATATAAGCAAGCTTCTGTAACTTAGACATATTTTGTCCAATCGACTCCAAACTACACATATAAGACAAGAGTCGCGACCGGAAGACATCTACCTAGAAATCATGACTTAAAAGGAAAGCGCCCCCTGGTGGCATCAGGAAATGTCTTGTTTTGGTCATCTTACTCTTTGATGTATTTCCCTCCAGCCACTTTACTAAACCATGTCAAACTGTGTCAAATTGGTCTCAAGATATTGATAATGTAGGCATAACATTATTGTGACTTTTCATCATGCAGATTGTTAATGGCGTGGCATCAAAGTTCATCAGCTCACCATGACCAATGAAACCCATTTTAACAGAGTTACCCTGAACGCAGCATGAGACCGCTTTCGGTTTGTTACGTCTCACACTTGGATGTATTTCTCCTCATTCACTTTGCTAAACCATGTCAAACTGTGTCACATGGGTCTCAATATATTGATAATGTAGGCATAACATTGCTGTGAGTTTTCATCATGCGGATTATTCATAGTTTGGCAGCAGACTTCTTCAACTCGCCATGACAAACGAAGCTGCATTTAACACAGCTGCAAGTGAACGCCTCATGAGACTCTGAAAAAGTTACGTCGTCACAAGCTGCGGAGCTGTGTATCACGAAGAACCGGAGAACGGTTGGCGAGTCTGGATGAGAGGACGGCGGCGGAGTCACTGTGGACGTTGTTCGCTCAGCAGGTTAGAGTGTGGGACTCAAAGCTTTTTTCCCCTCTCCCGTTGTGTCTTTTCCTGTGTGAACTCTGCCGCTCTCAACAGCAGCACTGGCTATGAGCTAGCTCCTGCTAGCTCCAACGAAGCATCTCTCAACTGCTACGTAAGTTAAACGGACACTTCTGACTGACTGTGATGATAAGCAAAAGAGACACTGTGGATGTGTGATGTGTTGTACTGCATTTGTTTGATCTGTTTACTAATACTAGCTCTAATAAATACTGTATAAATTATATTTTGCTCCTGAATTGAACTGTGTTAAAGGGGTTCACATGGAAAATATATGTTCAATTATTTAAGGGTGATTTTTGTTACTATTATACTAATGGAGATTTAGCACTTGCTACACATTGTAAGAGCAGCTGTTCAAAGGAGCACTACGTCTTTTAAGGCTCTTTATTCAGAGTCACGGTGTTGATGTCCTGTCACGTGTTACAGTGAAAAATAACCGTGTCTCCCACCTTCAGTATTTAAATCGTTAATCTCAGACAGACTTCACTGAATTCTTTTGGTAAATATGAGTAAGTCATAGCCTTGTACCTTTACTAGAACAGACAGTGTCATACAGAGTTGTGGGCTTATATGCACTACCTATTTCCTAATCTGAAATGATTATGCTCTGATTAACTTTGAACTAATATTTTATTTTTACCATTTAAAAGTCTGTTAATTACTTAACCTGGCCCATGTATGACTTTACATATCTGTGTATTGGTTTCATGTTCCTCTAGAAGGTCCAACTTGACACACAACTTGAATCCAACCAGACTGAACACTGACTCCAGGTACAGACCTGATTTTATTACTTAAAAACAATCAAAGTATTGCACATAATACATAATGTATTAAATTATAATGCAATACTTTTAATGTGAAATAGCTCCATTAAAAACATTCATTGTCATGGTAGTGCACGTTTTAATCCAAAAGCATATTCAAATACACAGTTGAATATCCACAGAAAATAAGATTACACACTTTGTTCATATGTAACTCTTCCTCTACAATAATGACGATCACTTTCATGTTTCCTATCATTTTATTAGGGACAGACGATCCTGAAGGACACAGCTGTGATGACCATGTTCTGTCTCTTATGGCAAAGCAGAAATATAAAACACTGGGTTCTTATCTAAAGTGTTTCAAATCAGATCTCCACCATATTGCTGCTGAGGACATCAGGTGCTGCAGTTCTTCATCTATGAAGAGAAAAAACGCACTGTTAAAGAATGTTTTGTGTTGTGTATAAAGCACAACAGATTTCAGATAGAACTGTTGTACTGTGGTCTTGGTTTATATCCTCATGGTGAAATGTACATATTTTAAGTCCCTTCTGATAAAAGTGCTGAAAGAAATACAACATTGTACAAATACATAAAATGTCTTTCTACCTCATCAGTACTATTCAAGGTGATAATCTCCCACAGACCTATTGATAACAGTCCAAATCAAGTCTTTCCACTTCTCTCAGTGTGAAAACATAATTCTATAATTAATTTGAGAACTGTTTACAACACTGATGTGTGGAGATTAAAATCATACCTAAACTGTCTAATTCACTGTAAAACTCCATGACATTCGCAGGCCATCTGTAGTTAAGGGAGCAACGCATGGAGTGATGTGTAGATTACTAGTTTGATGATGCATGAGGAGAGGCGGTGGTCGAGTGGCAGAAACTTGGACTATGGGCAGAGAAGGTCTCTGGTTAGTCTTTGGTTCGACTCCATGGAGAGACAACAAAAGTCGAACCTGGATTGATCTGTCCAAAAATCCAAGAGTCTCCCTACCCTCTCTAGTGCCCATGAGCAAGGCACCTCACTCCCCCAACATCTGCTCCCCCGAGCGCCGTACATGGTCGCTCACTGCTCTGTGTGTCCTGCACCAGATGGGTAAAAAGCAGCGATTAAATTTCCCTACCTGCATGAGTGTGCCTTTGCATGTCTGTGCATGTGTTTGGGATGAATAAATGGATTTTAATCTTAATCTTTTAATCTTAATCAGTTGTCTTCCATTTGACCAGCATGAAGCTGCAGATCTCCACCATGTTGCTGCTGGGGACATCAGGAGCTGCATTAATGAGGAGCAGAAGCGTACTGTTATGAATGTTTTGTGTTGTTTATGAAGCACTACATATTTCAGCTAGAACCGATGTACTAGGGTCTGGGTTTGTATCCTAATGGTTAAATGCACATACTTTAAATCGCTTTTGATAAAACGTGACAAAGAAATACAACATTGTACACATAGATAAAATGTCTTTCTACCTCATCTGTAATATTCAAGGTGATGATCTCCCACAGAGCTGTTGATAACAGTCCACATCAAGTCTCTCCACTTCCCTCAGTGTGAAAACATAATTATATAATTAATTGGAGAAGTGTTTACAACACTGATGTGTGGACATTATAATGTTATCACTACTGTCTAATTCACTCTACAACTCCATGACAGACTAAATAAACGATGTGAAAATAGTAATGGCGGATATACCATCCTGTATCAGAATATTGGTGAAACAGTTACTATCACATGAAACGTACACGTGTAGCGTATTGATAGTAACTCATTAAAAAAAATAATGTCACAACCAAAACAAGACTGTGGAGTTATCTTGCTTCAATCTGTTCATTAGACGTGATAAATAAACGGTAACTTTTATAACAATTACATATTACCAAAAACTTGAGGCATGTAAGCATATGATGATAGATAAAGCAATAGGTTATGTTGGATAGTTTGAAGGTTACTTACCTCTAGTTCAGCACCAGCGGCTGGCCAGAAGAAGTGGAGCGATCTTCCTTGCCGCACAGGGCAAACGCAGGCAATGTGGAGACGAGCGCTTGGTCATCGAACGTTCTCTCTTCCCCGACCGCAACAGACTTGAAATTGCCTGTGCTCGGGCCCGTTAGTGCTACAACGTAGCCCTAGTTATTATTATTTTTCTTAGCTTAAATGAATTGGCTTTTTGAGGGCTTTAATGTGCTCAAAAAGTTGTAGGAGTTTGCAGTAAATTCGAAGGCGGCGTAAAATTACGTATTCTGGAGTATTTTGAAAAGGGCGTGGCAAAATGGCTCAAGAGCGCCACCTACGGAAAAGCCCCTCATTTAGCATTCACCGATCCTCAAAAAAAACAAAGATTATTGTGTATCATGACTAGATGCACAAAAAAGTCCATCAGTGCATTATGAATAACGCAACAGGAAGCCCGCCAGTTTGACTTTAGTGGCCATTTTGGTCATATTCCATATTTTTTCTTTGATGTACTTGTCGTACAGCTTTCATCAGATCAACTTCAAATTTAGACGATTGTCATCACAACAAATTGGAGATCTAAAGTTATTGAAGGATTACGTTTTAGCAAAACCGTCTGACTGTGGTGTGGCGTTAAAGTTTGATGAAACGCCATCAAAACACAAGCTTCCATATTTCAGACATATTTTGTCCAATTGAGTCCAAACTAGACACATACGACAAGATTCGCCACCAGAAGACATCGGTGCAGAAATTGTGACTTACAATCACAGCGCCCCCTGGTGGCAACAGGAAATGTCTTGTTTTTGGTACGTGTTATGTTTTTATGTACTACTCAGACAGCTTTCATCAGATCAACTTAAAAATTAGATGAGACTCTACAAAACAAGATGAAGATCTAAAGTTATCAATATTTAAACTTTTCATCATACCGTGTGACCGTGGTGAGGTCTCAAAGTTCGACTAAACGCCAATATAAGCGAGTTTCTGTAACTTAGACATATTTTGTCCAATCGACTCCAAACTACACATATAAGACAAGAGTCGCGACCGGAAGACATCTACCTAGAAATCATGACTTAAAAGGAAAGCGCCCCCTGGTGGCATCAGGAAATGTCTTGTTTTTGTACATCGTGCACTTTGATTTATTTGTCGGAGAGCTTTCATCACATCAATTTAAAATTTAGACGGGTGGCATCACAACAAGATGGAGATCTAAAGTTATCAAAGAAACAACTTTTCGACACACCGTCTGACTGTGGCGGGGCGTCAAATCAGCTCACCATGACACACGAAAACGCTTAAAGGGGACATATTCGCTTTAAAGGGGACATATTATTTCCATTTCAACACAGTTGATATGGTTCCTTGGGGTCTTAATGAAACGTCTGTAAAATATTTTGGTAAAAATACCCCAAGGATAATTTAAAACAGCACCTTTTTACTCTGTCTAAAACAGACCTCCTCAGATCAACCTGTTTTGAAGGCCCCGCCCCCCTCTCACCCCGCCCCCATCTTACCCCAGCCCCTTTCACCCCTCTCATCCCTCCCCCTTCTCACCCCTCCCCCCTCTCATGGAGGTGTAGGACATGTGCTTGAATGTGTTGTCACTACAGAATGCATTCAACATCTATAGGGCAGATTATGGGCCTCGTGAAAATGTACGTATTCTGGGGTATTTGGAAATGGGTGTGGCAAAATGGCTCAACAGCGCCACCAACGCTGCTTTCCCTCATTTACGGAGAAACACCTCATTTAGCATTCACTGATCCGCACGAAATTGAAGACAGTTGTGTATCATCACCAGATGCACAAAAAACGCGTCGGAGCAATATGAAAAACGCAACAGGAAGCACGCCATTTTCGATTTCGTGGCCATTTTGGTCATATTCCATAATCTTTTACTTTGATATACTTCTCGTACAGCTTTCATCACATCAACTGAAAATTTAGACGAGTGTCATCACAACAAGATGGAGATCTAAAGTTATCAAAGAAACAACTTTTCGTCACACTGTCTGACTGTGGGGGGGAGTCACATCAGCTCGCCATGACACACGAAAACGCTTTAACTTCCGTGTTCATGGGTCCATCTCCCTCAAACTACATGTGTGTATCATCAGCCCCCCTCCCTTGAAGATATTCAGATGGTTTTAAAGAATGGGCGTGGCAAAATGGCTCAACAGCGCCACCAACGGAGCTTCCCCTCATTTATGGAGAAACACCTCATTTAGAATTCACTGATCCTCACGAAATTGAAGACATTTGTGTATCATCACCAGATGCACAAAAAACGCGCTCGGAGCAATTTGAAAAACGCAACAGCAACCCCGCCATTTTCGATTTGGACCATATTTCCATGTTTTTTATTTTCAAGTACTTCTTGGAGAGCTTTCATCAGATCAACTGAAAATTTAGACGAGTGTCATCACAACAAGATGGAGATCTAAAGTTATTGAAAGATCAATTTTTCGCCACACCGTGTGACCGTGGCGAGGCGTCAAAATGTGACTAAACGCCATCAAAACACAAGCTTCTGTATCTTGGACATATTTGGTCCAATCGAGTTCAAACTACACATGTAAGACAAGAAGCGCGACCTGATGACATCAACAAAGACACCATGACTTAAAATCATAGCGCCACCTGCTGGCTACAGGAAGTGAAGCGTTTATATCGCAGCAGTGCGCAAATGCATGCAACGCTGAGACGAGCGCTTGGTCATCGAACGTTCTCTCTTCCCCGACCGCAACAGACTTGAAATTGCCTGTGCTCGGGCCCGTTAGTGCTACAACGTAGCCCTAGTTATTATTATTTTTCTTAGCTTAAATGAATTGGCTTTTTGAGGGCTTTAATGTGCTCAAAAAGTTGTAGGAGTTTGCAGTAAATTCGAAGGCGGCGTAAAATTACGTATTCTGGAGTATTTTGAAAAGGGCGTGGCAAAATGGCTCAAGAGCGCCACCTACGGAAAAGCCCCTCATTTAGCATTCACCGATCCTCAAAAAAAACAAAGATTATTGTGTATCATGACTAGATGCACAAAAAAGTCCATCAGTGCATTATGAATAACGCAACAGGAAGCCCGCCAGTTTGACTTTAGTGGCCCTTTTGGTCATATTCCATATTTTTTCTTTGATGTACTTGTCGTACAGCTTTCATCAGATCAACTTCAAATTTAGACGATCGTCATCACAACAAATTGGAGATCTAAAGTTATTGAAGGATTACGTTTTAGCAAAACCGTCTGACCGTGGTGTGGCGTTAAAGTTTGATGAAACGCCATCAAAACACAAGCTTCCATATTTCAGACATATTTTGTCCAATTGAGTCCAAACTAGACACATTCGACAAGAGTCGCCACCAGAAGACATGGGTGCAGAAATTGTGACTTACAATCACAGCGCCCCCTGGTGGTAACGCGAAATGTCTTGTTTTGGTACGTGTTATGTTTTTATGTACTACTCAGACAGCTT